>NC_137704.1:5894262-6256262 GCF_964034855.1 Anser brachyrhynchus
GCAGCACTCAGTGCCTGCCTCTCCCAGGGTTGTGGTTACAAAGTTTGTTGAAGATAGACTTAGTATGCCTGGCAGTTTTTCTCTGTGTTTTAGTTTGTGCTGATCCTGCCTTCTTAATTTGTGTTAATCGCGCTTTCTTAAGTTAATAAAGAAGGGGAAGATGTGGGAGTGTGGCCATGGGGGCCGACAAGCCCCATGGTTGGTGATCACATCCGACTCTTAAAGATGAGTCCATCAGGAAAGTAAATCCTTGAGAGGGAACAAAGAAGGGTGATTCAGGAGACACCTTAAACAGGGACATGAAGAACAGGAACAGGGATAGTCTAACAGAACAGGGACAAAAACAAAAAAGGAATGAATATGGACCGGCTATCAGAACAGGGACAAACAAAAAACAGCGTATGGGAGGGTCTCGCTGGCATAGGCAGGACCCACAAACAAGGACTCCAGGAGTTGGAGGGGCAGCCAGAGCCCCCCAGCTGGGCAGCACTCAGTGCCTGCCTCTCCCAGGGTTGTGGTTACAAAGTTTGTTAAAGATGGAATTAGTATGCCCGAGAGTTTTTCTCTGTATTTTAATTTGTGTTAATAGTGCTTTCTTAATTTGTGTTTCTCTAGGTTTCTTAATTTCTGTTAATCGCGCCTTCTTAATTTGGGTTAAACCTGCTTTCTTAATTTGTGTTAATCGAGCTCTTTTATGTTAATAAAGAAGGGGGAGATGTGGGAGCATGGCCATGGGGGTCGACAAGTCCCATGGTTGGTGATAACATCCGACTCTTAAAGATGAGGCCATCAGGAAACTAAAGAGTTGAGAGGGAACAAAGAAGGGTGATTCAGGAGACACCTTAAACAGGGACATGAAGAACAGGAACAGGGACAGGCTAACAGAGCAGGGAGAAACAAAAAACAGCATATGGGAGGGTCCCACTGGCGTATGCTGGACACACAAACAAGGACTCCAGGAGTTGGAGGGGCAGCCAGAGCCCCCCGGCTGGGCAGCACTCAGTGCCTGCCTCTCCCAGGGATGGTTTTACAAAGATTGTTAAAGATAGACTTAGTATGCCTGGCAGTTTTTCTCTGTTTTAGTTTGTGTTGATCCTGCCTTTTTAATTTGTGTTAATCGCGTTTTCTTATGTTAATAAAGAAGGGGGAGATGTGGGAGTGTGGCCATGGGGGTCGACAAGCCCCATGGTTGTTGATAACATCCAACTGTTGAAGTAGAGACCATCAGAAAAGTAAAGCCTTGAGAGGGAACAAAGAAGGGTGATTCAGGAGACACCTTAAACAGGGACATGAAGAACAGGAACAGGGATAGTCTAACAGAACAGGGACAAAAACAAAAAAGGAATGAATATGGACAGGCTATCAGAACAGGGACAAACAAAAAACAGCGTATGGGAGGGTCTCGCTGGCATAGGCAGGACCCACAGACAAGGACTCCAGGAGTTGGAGGGGCAGCCAGAGCCCCCTGGCTGGGCAGCCCTCAGTGCCTGCCTCTCCCACGGCTGGTTTTACAAAGATTGTTAAAGATAGACTTAGTATGCCTGGCAGCTTTTCTCTGTGTTTTAGTTTGTGTTGATCCTGCCTTCTTAATTTGTGTTAATCGCGCTTTCTTAAGTTAATAAAGAAGGGGAAGATGTGGGAGTGTGGCCATGGGGGTCGACAAGCCCCATGGTTGGTAATAATATCCGACTCTTAAGGATGAGACCATCAGGAATATTAAGAGTTGAGAGGGAACAAAGAAGGGTGATTCAGGTGGCACCTTGTTGTCTGGGGTGGCTTGTTCTCCAGCCATTAAAGCATGGAAGTTGCTGGGTGTTTGCTGTTGCTGGGCAAAGTTGTTGACCAATGACTAGTTAGTGGAAAGGTACTGCTGTGAGGCAGAAATTAAAGGAAGGGAGCCTTTCCTGAATAAGGGATAGAATGAAGTTGTGCCCTCACTCTGAGAGATGAAGTTATGCCTTCAGTAAGAGAGAGTTCAAGTTATGTCATCAATAAAGAGGTAGCAGTTACAGATCCTGAAAGAACCCCGTTGTCCGTGCGGTCTTTACGCCACAAATCGCCCCCCAACAGGGACATGAAAACGAACAGGGACAAGAAGAAAACAAACAGGGACATGAAGAACAGGAACAGGGACAGGCTAACAGCACAGGGGCAAAAACAAAAAAGGAATAAATAGGGACAGGCAAACCGAACAGGGACAAAAACAGCAAAGGAATGAATAGGTACAGGCTAACAGAACAGGGACGAACAAAAAGAGCTTATGGGAGGGTCACGCTGGCTTACGCAGGACCCCCAAACAAGGACTCCAGGAGTTGGAGGGGCAGCCAGAGCCCCCTGGCTGGGCAGCCCTCAGTGCCTGCCTCTCCCACGGCTGGTTTTACAAAGATTGTTAAAGATAGACTTAGTATGCCTGGCAGTTTTTCTCTGTGTTTTAGTTTGTGTTGATCCTGCCTTCTTAATTTGTGTTAAACCTGCTTTCTTAATTTGTGTTAATCGAGCTCTTTTATGTTAATAAAGGAGGGGGAGATGTGGGAGCATGGCCATGGGGGTCGACAAGTCCCATGGTTGGTGATAACATCCAACTCTTAAAGATGAGGCCATCAGGAAAGTAAAGAGTTGAGAGGGAACAAAGAAGGGTGATTGAGGAGACACCTTAAACAGGGACATGAAGAACAGGAACAGGGACAGGCTAACAGAGCAGGGAGAAACAAAAAACAGCATATGGGAGGGTCCCACTGGCATAGGCAGGACCCACAAACAAGGACTCCAGGAGTTGGAGGGGCAGCCAGAGCCCCCCGGCTGGGCAGCACTCAGTGCCTGCCTCTCCCAGGGATGGTTTTACAAAGGTTGTTAAACATAGACTTAGTATGCCTGGCAGTTTTTCTCTGTGTTTTTGTTTGTGTTGATCCTGCCTTCTTAATTTGTGTTAATCGCGCTTTCTTATGTTAATAAAGAAGGGGAAGATGTGGGAGTGTGGCCATGGGGGTCGACAAGCCCCATGGTTGGTAATAATATCCGACTCTTAAGGATGAGACCATCAGGAATTTAAAGAGTTGAGAGGGAACAAAGAAGGGTGATTCAGGTGACACCTTCTTGTCTGGGGTGGCTAGTTCTCCAGCCATTAATGCATGGAAGTGGCTGGGTGTTTGCTGTTGCCGGGCAAAGTTGTTGACCAATGACTAGTTAGTGGAAAGGTACTGCTGTGAGGTGGAAGTTATAGGAAGGGAGCCTTTCCTGAATAAGGGATAGAATGAAGTTGTGCCCTCACTCTGAGAGATGAAGTTATGCCCTCAGTAAGAGAGAGTTCAAGTTATGTCATCAATAAAGAGGTAGCAGTTACAGATCCTGAAAGAACCCCGTTGTCCGTGCGGTCTTTACGCCACAAATCGCCCCCCAACAGGGACATGAAAACGAACAGGGACAAGAAGAAAACAAACAGGGACATGAAGAACAGGAACAGGGACAGGCTAACAGCACAGGGACAAAAACAAAAAAGGAATGAATAGGGACAGGCAAACGGAACAGGAAAAAGAAAAAAAAAGGAATGAATAGGTACAGGCTAACAGAACAGGGACGAAGAAAAAGAGCTTATGGGAGGGTCACGCTGGCTTACGCAGGACCCCCAAACAAGGACTCCAGGAGTTGGAGGGGCAGCCAGAGCCCCCCGGCTTGGCAGCACTCAGTGCCTGCCTCTCCCAGGGATGGGGTTGCAAAGTTTGTTAAACATAGACTTAGTATGCCTGGCAGTTTTTCTCTGTGTTTTAGTTTGTGTTGATCCTGCCTTCTTAATTTGTGTTAATCGCGCTTTCTTATGTTAATAAAGAAGGAGAAGATGTGGGAGTGTGGCCATGGGGGTCGACAAGCCCCATGGTTCGTGATAACATCGGACTCTTAAAGATGAGACCATGAGGAAAGTAAAGCCTTGAGAGGGAACAAAGAAGAGTGATTCAGGAGACACCTTTACCAGGGACATGAAGAACAGGAACAGGGATAGTCTAACAGAACAGGGAGGAAAACAAAAAAGGAATGAATAGGGACAGGCTATCAGAACAGGGACAAACAAAAAACAGCGTATGGGAGGGTCTCGCTGGCATAGGCAGGACCTACAAACAAGGACTCCAGGAGTTGGAGGGGCAGCCAGAGCCCCCCAGCTGGGAAGCACTCAGTGCCTGCCTCTCCCAGGGATGGGGTTACAAAGTTTGTAAAAGATGGAATTAGTATGCCTGGCAGTTTTTCTCTGTGTTTTAGTTTGTGTTAATAGTGCTTTCTTAATTTGTGTTACTCTTGCTTTCTTAATTTCTGTTAATCGCGCCTTCATAATTTGTGTTAAAACTGCTTTCTTAATTTGTGTTAATCGAGCTCTTTTATGTTAATAAAGAAGGGGGAGATGTGGGAGTGTGGCCATGGGGGTCGACAAGCCCCATGGTTGGTGATCACATCCGACTCTTAAAGATGAGGCCATGAGGAAAGTAAAGCCTTGAGAGGGAACAAAGAAGGGTGATTCAGGAGACACCTTAAACAGGGACATGAAGAACAGGAACAGGGACAGGCTAACAGAGCAGGGAGAAACAAAAAACAGCATATGGGAGGGTCCCACTGGCATATGCTGGACCCACAAACAAGGACTCCAGGAGTTGGAGGGGCAGCCAGAGCCCCCCGGCTGGGCAGCACTCAGTGCCTGCCTCTCCCAGGGTTGTGGTTACAAAGTTTGTTGAAGATAGACTTAGTATGCCTGGCAGTTTTTCTCTGTGTTTTAGTTTGTGTTGATCCTGCCTTCTTAATTTGTGTTAATCGCGCTTTCATATGTTAATAAAGAAGGGGAAGATGTGGGAGTGTGGCAATGGGGGTCCACAAGCCCCATGGTTGGTGATAACATCCGACTCTTAAGGATGAGGCCATCAGGAATTTAAAGAGTTGAGAGGGAACAAAGAAGGGTGATTCAGGTGACACCTTCTTGTCTGGGGTGGCTAGTTCTCCAGCCATTAATGCATGGAAGTGGCTGGGTGTTTGCTGTTGCCGGGCAAAGTTGTTGACCAATGACTAGTTAGTGGAAAGGTACTGCTGTGAGGTGGAAGTTATAGGAAGGGAGCCTTTCCTGAATAAGGGATAGAATGAAGTTGTGCCCTCACTCTGAGAGATGAAGTTATGCCCTCAGTAAGAGAGAGTTCAAGTTATGTCATCAATAATGAGGTAGCAGTTACAGATCCTGAAAGAACCCCGGTGTCCGTGCGGTCTTTACGCCACAAATCGCCCCCCAACAGGGACATGAAAACGAACAGGGACGAGAAGAATACAAACAGGGACATGAAGAAGAGGAACAGGGACAGGCAAACAGAACAGGGACAAAAACAAAAAAGGAATGAATAGGGACAGGAATACGGAACAGGGACAAAAACAGAAAAGGAATGATCAGGTACAGGCTAACAGAACAGGGATGGCCAAAAAGAGCATATGGGAGGGCCACGATGGTTTACGCAGGACCCCCAAACAAGGACTCCAGGAGTTGGAGGGGCAGCCAGAGCCCCCCGGCTGGGCAGCACTCAGTGCCTGCCTCTCCCAGGGATGGGGTTATAAAGTTTGTTAAGGATAGACTTAGTATGCCTGGCAGTTTTTCTCTGTATTTTAGTTTGTGTTAATAGTGCTTTCTTAATTTGTGTTTCTCTTGCTTTCTTAATTTCTGTTAATCGCGCCTTCTTAATTGGTGTTAAACCTGCTTTCTTAATTTGTGTTAATCGAGCTCTTTTATGTTAATAAAGGAGGGGGAGATGTGGGAGCCTGGCCATGGGGTTAGACAAGCCCCATGGTTGGTGATAAGATCTGACTAATAAAGTAGAGACCATCAGGAAAGTAAAGCCTTGAGAGGGAACAAAGAAGGGTGATTCAGGAGACACCTTAAACAGGGACATGAAGAACAGGAACAGGGATAGTCTAACAGAACAGGGACGAAAATAAAAAAGTAATGAATAGGGACAGGCTATCAGAACAGGGACAAACAAAAAACAGCGTATGGGAGGGTCTCGCTGGCATAGGCAGGACCCCCAAACAAGGACTCCAGGAGTTGGAGGGGCAGCCAGAGCCCCCCGGCTGGGCAGCACTCAGTGCCTGCCTCTCCCAGGGATGGGGTTACAAAGTTTGTTAAAGATGGAATTAGTATGCCTGGCATTTTTTCTCTGTATTTTAATTTGTGTTAATAGTGCTTTCTTAATTTGTGTTTCTCTAGCTTTCTTAATTTCTGTTAATCGTGCCTTCTTAATTTGTGTTAAACCTGCTTTCTTAATTTGTGTTAATCGAGCTCTTTTATGTTAATAAAGAAGGGGGAGATGTGGGAGCCTGGCCATGGGGGTCGACAAGTCCCATGGTTGGTGATAACATCCGACTCTTAAAGATGAGGCCATCAGGAAACTAAAGAGTTGAGAGGGAACAAAGAAGGGTGATTCAGGAGACACCTTAAACAGGGACATGAAGAACAGGAACAGGGATAGTCTAACAGAACAGGGACAAAAACAAAAAAGGAATGAATAGGGACAGGCTATCA
This sequence comes from Anser brachyrhynchus, assembly GCF_964034855.1. Classification (NCBI taxonomy): domain Eukaryota; kingdom Metazoa; phylum Chordata; class Aves; order Anseriformes; family Anatidae; genus Anser; species Anser brachyrhynchus. Next base: position 5,900,798 of record NC_137704.1, read on the forward strand.
GAACAGGGACAAACAAAAAAGAGCATATGGGAGGGTCCCACTGGCGTATGCTGGACCCACAAACAAGGACTCCAGGAGTTGGAGGGGCAGCCAGAGCCCCCCGGCTGGGCAGCACTCAGTGCCTGCCTCTCCCAGGGATGGTTTTACAAAGATTGTTAAAGATAGACTTAGTATGCCTGGCAGTTTTTCTCTGTTTTAGTTTGTGTTGATCCTGCCTTCTTAATTTGTGTTAATCGCGCTTTCTTAAGTTAATAAAGAAGGGGAAGATGTGGGAGTGTGGCCATGGGGGTCGACAAGCCCCATGGTTGGTGATAACATCGGACTCTTAAAGATGAGACCCTCAGGAAAGTAAAGCCTTGAGAGGGAACAAAGAAGGGTGATTCAGGAGACACCTTAAACAGGGACATGAAGAACAGGAACAGGGATAGTCTAACAGAACAGGGACGAAAATAAAAAAGTAATGAATAGGGACAGGCTATCAGAACAGGGACAAACAAAAAACAGCGTATGGGAGGGTCTCGCTGGCATAGGCAGGACCCCCAAACAAGGACTCCAGGAGTTGGAGGGGCAGCCAGAGCCCCCCGGCTGGGCAGCACTCGGTGCCTGCCTCTCCCAGGGATGGGGTTGCAAAGTTTGTTAAAGATAGTCTTAGTATGCCTGGCAGTTTTTCTCAGTTTTTTAGTTTGTGTTGATCCTGCCTTCTTAATTTGTGTTAATTGCGCTTTCTTATGTTAATAAAGAAGGAGGAGATGTGGGAGTGTGGCCATGGGGGTCGACAAGCCCCATGGTTGGTGATCACCTCCGACTCTTAAAGATGAGGCCATGAGGAAAGTAAAGCCTTGAGAGGGAACAAAGAAGGGTGATTCAGGAGACACCTTAAGCAGGGACATGAAGAACAGGAACAGGGACAGGCTAACAGAGCAGGGAGAAACATAAAACAGCATATGGGAGGGTCCCACTGGCATAGGCAGGACCCACAAACAAGGACTCCAGGAGTTGGAGGGGCAGCCAGAGCCCCCCGGCTGGGCAGCACTCAGTGCCTGCCTCTCCCAGGGATGGGGTTACAAAGTTTGTTAAAGATGGAATTAGTATGCCTGGCAGTTTTTCTCTGTATTTTAGTTTGTGTTAATAGTGCTTTCTTAATTTGTGTTACTCTTGCTTTCTTAATTTCTGTGAATCGCGCCTTCTTAATTTGTGTTAAACCTGCTTTCTTAATTTGTGTTAATCGAGCTCTTTTAGGTTAATAAAGAAGGGGGAGATGTGGGAGCCTGGCCATGGGGGTCGACAAGTCCCATGGTTGTTGATAACATCCGACTCTTAAAGATGAGGCGATCAGGAAACTAAAGAGTTGAGAGGGAACAAAGAAGGGTGATTCAGGAGACACCTTAAACAGGGACATGAAGAACAGGAACAGGGACAGGCTAACAGAGCAGGGAGAAACAAAAAAGAGCATATGGGAGGGTCCCCCTGGCATAGGCCGGACCCAAAAACAAGGACTCCAGGAGTTGGAGGGGCAGCCAGAGCCCCCCGGCTGGGCAGCACTCAGTGCCTGCCTCGCCCAGGGATGGGGTTACAAAGTTTGTTAAAGATGGAATTAGTATGCCTTGCAGTTTTTCTCTGTATTTTAGTTTGTGTTAATAGTGCTTTCTTAATTTGTGTTACTCTTGCTTTCTTAATTTCTGTTAATCGCGCCTTCATAATTTGTGTTAAACCTGCTTTCTTAATTTGTGTTAATCGAGCTCTTTTATGTTAATAAAGAAGGGGGAGCTGTGGGAGCGTGGCCATGGGGGTCGACAAGTCCCATGGTTGGTGATAACATCCAACTCTTAAGGATGAGACCATCAGGAAAGTAAAGAGTTGAGAGGGAACAAAGAAGGGTGATTCAGGTGACACCTTCTTGTCTGGGGTGGCTAGTTCTCCAGCCATTAATGCATGGAAGTGGCTGGGTGTTTGCTGTTGCCGGGCAAAGTTGTTGACCAATGACTAGTTAGTGGAAAGGTACTGCTGTGAGGCGGAAGTTATAGGAAGGGAGCCTTTCCTGAATAAGGGATAGAATGAAGTTGTGCCCTCACTCTGAGAGATGAAGTTATGCCCTCAGTAAGAGAGAGTTCAAGTTATGTCATCAATAAAGAGGTAGCAGTTACAGATCCTGAAAGAACCGCGTTGTCCGTGCGGTCTTTACGCCACAAATCGCCCCCCAACAGGGACAAGAAAACGAACAGGGACGAGAAGAAAACAAACAGGGACATGAAGAACAGGAACAGGGACAGGCTAACAGAACAGGGACAAAAACAAAAAAGGAATGAATAGGGACAGGCAAACGGAACAGGAAAAAGAAAAAAAAGGAATGAATAGGTACAGGCTAACAGAACAGGGACGAACAAAAAGAGCTTATGGGAGGGTCACGCTGGCTTACGCAGGACCCACAAACAAGGACTCCAGGAGTTGGAGGGGCAGCCAGAGCCCCCCGGCTGGGCAGCACTCAGTGCCTGCCTCTCCCAGGGATGGGGTTGCAAAGTTTGTTAAAGATAGTCTTAGTATGCCTGGCAGTTTTTCTCTGTGTTTTAGTTTGTGTTGATCCTGCCTTCTTAATTTGTGTTAATTGCGCTTTCTTATGTTAATAAAGAAGGAGGAGATGTGGGAGTGTGGCCATGGGGGTCGACAAGCCCCATGGTTGGTGATCACATCCGACTCTGAAAGATGAGGCCATGAGGAAAGTAAAGCCTTGAGAGGGAACAAAGAAGGGTGATTCAGGAGACACCTTAAACAGGGACATGAAGAACAGGAACAGGGACAGGCTAACAGAGCAGGGAGAAACAAAAAACAGCATATGGGAGGGTCCCACTGGCATATGCTGGACCCACAAACAAGGACTCCAGGAGTTGGAGGGGCAGCCAGAGCCCCCCAGCTGGGCAGCACTCAGTGCCTGCCTCTCCCAGGGATGGGGTTACAAAGTTTGTTAAAGATGGAATTAGTATGCCTGGCACTTTTTCTCTGTATTTTAATTTGTGTTGAGTGCTTTCTTAATTTGTGTTTCTCTTGCTTTCTTAATTTCTGTTAATCGCGCCTTCTTAATTTGTGTTAAACCTGCTTTCTTAATTTGTGTTAATCGAGCTCTTTTATGTTAATAAAGAAGGGGGAGATGTGGGAGCATGGCCATGGGGGTCGACAAGTCCCATGGTTGGTGATAACATCCAACTCTTAAAGATGAGGCCATCAGGAAAGTAAAGAGTTGAGAGGGAACAAAGTAGGGTGATTCAGGAGACACCTTAAACAGGGACATGAAGAACAGGAACAGGGACAGGCTAACAGAACAGGGACAAAAACAAAAAAGGAATGAATAGGGACAGGCAAACGGAACAGGAAAAAGAAAAAAAAAGGAATGAATAGGTACAGGCTAACAGAACAGGGACGAACAAAAAGAGCTTATGGGAGGGTCACGCTGGCTTACGCAGGACCCACAAACAAGGACTCCAGGAGTTGGAGGGGCAGCCAGAGCCCCCCGGCTGGGCAGCACTCAGTGCCTGCCTCTCCCAGGGATGGGGTTGCAAAGTTTGTTAAAGATAGTCTTAGTATGCCTGGCAGTTTTTCTCTGTGTTTTAGTTTGTGTTGATCCTGCCTTCTTAATTTGTGTTAATTGCGCTTTCTTATGTTAATAAAGAAGGAGGAGATGTGGGAGTGTGGCCATGGGGGTCGACAAGCCCCATGGTTGGTGATCACATCCGACTCTTAAAGATGAGGCCATGAGGAAAGTAAAGCCTTGAGAGGGAACAAAGAAGGGTGATTCAGGAGACACCTTAAACAGGGACATGAAGAACAGGAACAGGGACAGGCTAACAGAGCAGGGAGAAACAAAAAACAGCATATGGGAGGGTCCCACTGGCATATGCTGGACCCCCAAACAAGGACTCCAGGAGTTGGAGGGGCAGCCAGAGCCCCCCAGCTGGGCAGCACTCAGTGCCTGCCTCTCCCAGGGATGGGGTTGCAAAGTTTGCTGAAGATAGACTTAGTATGCCTGGCAGTTTTTCTCTGTGTTTTAGTTTGTGCTGATCCTGCCTTCTTAATTTGTGTTAATCGCGCTTTCTTAAGTTAATAAAGAAGGGGAAGATGTGGGAGTGTGGCCATGGGGGTCGACAGGCCCCATGGTTGGTGATAACATCCGACTCTTAAAGATGAGGCCATCAGGAATTTAAAGATTTGAGAGGGAACAAAGAAGGGTGATTCAGGTGACACCTTCTTGTCTGGGGTGGCTAGTTCTCCAGCCATTAATGCATGGAAGTGGCTGGGTGTTTGCTGTTGCAGGGCAAAATTGTTTAACCAATGACTAGTTAGTGGAAAGGTACTGCTGTGAGGTGGAAGTTATAGGAAGGGAGCCTTTCCTGAATAAGGGAAAGAATGAAGTTGTGCCCTCACTCTGAGAGATGAAGTTATGCCCTCAGTAAGAGAGAGTTCAAGTTATGTCATCAATAATGAGGTAGCAGTTACAGATCCTGAAAGAACCCCGGTGTCCGAGCGGTCTTTACGCCACAAATCGCCCCCCAACAGGGACATGAAAACGAACAGGGACGAGAAGAATACAAACAGGGACATGAAGAAGAGGAACAGGGACAGGCAAACAGCACAGGGACAAAAACAAAAAAGGAATGAATAGGGACAGGAAAACGGAACAGGGACAAAAACAGAAAAGGAATGATCAGGTACAGGCTAACAGAACAGGGATGACCAAAAAGAGCATATGGGAGGGTCACGATGGTTTACGCAGGACCCCCAAACAAGGACTCCAGGAGTTGGAGGGGCAGCCAGAGCCCCCCGGCTGGGCAGCACTCAGTGCCAGCCTCTCCCAGGGATGGGGTTATAAAGTTTGTTAAAGATGGAATTAGTATGCCTGGCAGTTTTTCTCTGTATTTTAGTTTGTGTTAATAGTGCTTTCTTAATTTGTGTTACTCTTGCTTTCTTAATTTCTGTTAATCGCGCCTTCTTAATTGGTGTTAAACCTGCTTTCTTAATTTGTGTTAATCGAGCTCTTTTATGTTAATAAAGAAGGGGGAGTTGTAGGAGTGTGGCCATGGGGGTCCACAAGCCCTATGGTTGGTGATAACATCCAACTCTTAAAGATGAGGCCATCAGGAAAGTAAAGAGTTGAGAGGGAACAAAGTAGGGTGATTCAGGAGACACCTTAAACAGGGACATGAAGAACAGGAACAGGGACAGGCTAACAGAGCAGGGAGAAACAAAAAACAGCATATGGGAGGGTCCCACTGGCATAGGCAGGACCCACAAAGAAGGACTCCAGGAGTTGGAGGGGCAGCCAGAGCCCCCCAGCTGGGCAGCACTCAGTGCCTGCCTCTCCCAGGGATGGTTTTACAAAGATTGTTAAAGATAGACTTAGTATGCCTGGCAGTTTTTCTCTGTGTTTTAGTTTGTGCTACTCCTGCCTTCTTAATTTGTGTTAATCGCGCTTTCTTAAGTTAATAAAGAAGGGGAAGATGTGGGAGTGTGGCCATGGGGGTCGACAAGCCCCATGGTTGGTGATCACATCCGACTCTTAAAGATGAGTCCATCAGGAAAGTAAAGCCTTGAGAGGGAACAAAGAAGGGTGATTCAGGAGACACCTTAAGCAGGGACATGAAGAACAGGAACAGGGATAGTCTAACAGAACAGGGACAAAAACAAAAAAGGAATGAATAGGGACATGCTATCAGAACAGGGACAAACAAAAAACAGCGTATGGGAGGGTCTCGCTGGCATAGGCAGGACCTCCAAACAAGGACTCCAGGAGTTGGAGGGGCAGCCAGAGCCCCCCGGCTGGGCAGCACTCAGTGCCTGCCTCTCCCAGGGTTGTGGTTACAAAGTTTGTTAAAGATGGAATTAGTATGCCTGGCAGTTTTTCTCTGTATTTTAATTTGTGTTAATAGTGCTTTCTTAATTTGTGTTTCTCTAGCTTTCTTAATTTCTGTTAATCGCGCCTTCTTAATTTGGGTTAAACCTGCTTTCTTAATTTGTGTTAATCGAGCTCTTTTATGTTAATAAAGAAGGGGGAGATGTGGGAGCATGGCCATGAGGGTCGACAAGTCCCATGGTTGGTGATAACATCCGACTCTTAAAGATGAGACCATGAGGAAAGTAAAGCCTTGAGAGGGAACAAAGAAGGGTGATTCAGGAGACACCTTAAACAGGGACATGAAGAACAGGAACAGGGACAGGCTAACAGAGCAGGGAGAAACAAAAAACAGCATATGGGAGGGTCCCACTGGCATATGCTGGACCCACAAACAAGGACTCCAGGAGTTGGAGGGGCAGCCAGAGCCCCCCGGCTGGGAAGCACTCAGTGCCTGCCTCTCCCAGGGATGGGGTTACAAAGTTTGTTAAAGATGGAATTAGTATGCCTGGCACTTTTTCTCTGTATTTTAATTTGTGTTGAGTGCTTTCTTAATTTGTGTTTCTCTTGCTTTCTTAATTTCTGTTAATCGCGCCTTCTTAATTTGTGTTAAACCTGCTTTCTTAATTTGTGTTAATCGAGCTCTTTTATGTTAATAAAGAAGGGGGAGATGTGGGAGCATGGCCATGGGGGTCCACAAGCCCTATGGTTGGTGATAACATCCAACTCTTAAAGATGAGGCCATCAGGAAAGTAAAGAGTTGAGAGGGAACAAAGTAGGGTGATTCAGGAGACACCTTAAACAGGGACATGAAGAACAGGAACAGGGACAGGCTAACAGAGCAGGGAGAAACAAAAAAGAGCATATGGGAGGGTCCCACTGGCATAGGCAGGACCCACAAAGAAGGACTCCAGGAGTTGGAGGGGCAGCCAGAGCCCCCCAGCTGGGCAGCACTCAGTGCGTGCCTCTCCCAGGGATGGTTTTACAAAGATTGTTAAAGATAGACTTAGTATGCTTGGCAGTTTTTCTCTGTGTTTTAGTTTGTGCTGATCCAGCCTTCTTAACTTGTGTTAATCGCGCTTTCTTAAGTTAATAAAGAAGGGGAAGATGTGGGAGTGTGGCCATGGGGGTCGACAAGCCCCATGGTTGGTGATCACATCGGACTCTTAAAGTAGAGACCATCAGGAAAGTAAAGCCTTGAGAGGGAACAAAGAAGGGTGATTCAGGAGACACCTTAAGCAGGGACATGAAGAACAGGAACAGGGACAGGCTAACAGAACAGGGACAAAAGAAAAAAGGAATGAATAGGGACATGCTATCAGAACAGCGACAAACAAAAAACATCGTATGGGAGGGTCTCGCTGGCATAGGCAGGACCCACAAACAAGGACTCCAGGAGTTGGAGGGGCAGCCAGAGCCCCCCAGCTGGGAAGCACTCAGTGCCTGCCTCTCCCAGGGATGGGGTTACAAAGTTTGTTAAAGATGGAATTAGTATGCCTGGCACTTTTTCTCTGTATTTTAGTTTGTGTTAATAGTGCTTTCTTAATTTGTGTTACTCCTGCTTTCTTAATTTCTGTTAATCGCGCCTTCATAATTTGTGTTAAACCTGCTTTCTTAATTTGTGTTAATCGAGCTCTTTTATGTTAATAAAGAAGGGGGAGTTGTGGGAGCATGGCCGTGGGGGTCGACAAGTCCCATGGTTGGTGATAACATCTGACTCTTAAAGATGAGGCCATCAGGAAAGTAAAGCCTTGAGAGGGAACAAAGAAGGGTGATTCAGGAGACACCTTAAACAGGGACATGAAGAACAGGAACAGGGACAGGCTAACAGAGCAGGGAGAAACAAAAAACAGCATATGGGAGGGTCCCACTGGCGTATGCTGGACCCACAAACAAGGACTCCAGGAGTTGGAGGGGCAGCCAGAGCCCCCCGGCTGGGCAGCACTCAGTGCCTGCCTCTCCCACGGCTGGTTTTACAAAGATTGTTAAAGATAGACTTAGTATGCCTGGCAGTTTTTCTCTGTGTTTTAGTTTGTGTTGGTCCTGCCTTCTTAATTTGTGTTAATCGCGCTTTCTTAAGTTAATAAAGAAGGGGGAGATGTGGGAGTGTGGCCATGGGGGTCGACAGGCCCCATGGTTGGTGATAACATCCGACTCTTAAAGATGAGGCCATCAGGAATTTAAAGAGTTGAGAGGGAACAAAGAAGGGTGATTCAGGTGACACCTTCTTGTCTGGGGTGTCTAGTTCTCCAGCCATTAATGCATGGAAGTGGCTGGGTGTTTGCTGTTGCCGGGCAAAATTGTTTAACCAATGACTAATTAGTGGAAAGGTACTGCTGTGAGGTGGAAGTTATAGGAAGGGAGCCTTTCCTGAATAAGGGATAGAATGAAGTTGTGCCCTCACTCTGAGAGATGAAGTTATGCCCTCAGTAAGAGAGAGTTCAAGTTATGTCATCAATAATGAGGTAGCAGTTACAGATCCTGAAAGAACCCCGGTGTCCGAGCGGTCTTTACGCCACAAATCGCCCCCCAACAGGGACATGAAAACGAACAGGGACGAGAAGAATACAAACAGGGACATGAAGAAGAGGAACAGGGACAGGCAAACAGAACAGGGACAAAAACAAAAAAGGAATGAATAGGGACAGGAAAACGGAACAGGGACAAAAACAGAAAAGGAATGATCAGGTACAGGCTAACAGAACAGGGATGACCAAAAAGAGCATATGGGAGGGCCACGATGGTTTACGCAGGACCCCCAAACAAGGACTCCAGGAGTTGGAGGGGCAGCCAGAGCCCCCCGGCTGGGCAGCACTCAGTGCCTGCCTCTCCCAGGGATTGGGGTTATAAAGTTTGTTAAAGATAGACTTATTATGCCTGGCAGTTTTTCTCTGTATTTTAGTTTGTGTTAATAGTGCTTTCTTAATTTGTGTTTCTCCTGCTTTCTTAATTTCTGTTAATCGCGCCTTCTTAATTTGTGTTAAACCTGCTTTCTTAATTTGTGTTAATCGAGCTCTTTTATGTTAATAAAGGAGGGGGAGATGTGGGAGCCTGGCCATGGGGTTAGACAAGCCCCATGGTTGGTGATAAGATCTGACTAATAAAGTAGAGATCATCAGGAAAGTAAAGCCTTGAGAGGGAACAAAGAAGGGTGATTCAGGAGACACCTTAAACAGGGACATGAAGAACAGGAACAGGGATAGTCTAACAGAACAGGGACGAAAATAAAAAAGTAATGAATAGGGACAGGCTATCAGAACAGGGACAAACAAAAAACAGCGTATGGGAGGGTCTCGCTGGCATAGGCAGGACCCCCAAACAAGGACTCCAGGAGTTGGAGGGGCAGCCAGAGCCCCCCGGCTGGGCAGCACTCAGTGCCTGCCTCTCCCAGGGATGGGGTTGCAAAGTTTGTTAAAGATGGAATTAGTATGCCTGGCATTTTTTCTCTGTATTTTAATTTGTGTTAATAGTGCTTTCTTAATTTGTGTTTTTCTTGCTTTCTTAATTTCTGTTAATCGCGCCTTCTTAATTTGTGTTAAACCTGCTTTCTTAATTTGTGTTAATCGAGCTCTTTTATGTTAATAAAGAAGGGGGAGATGTGGGAGCCTAGCCATGGGGGTCGACAAGTCCCATGGTTGGTGATAACATCCGACTCTTAAAGATGAGGCCATGAGGAAAGTAAAGCCTTGAGAGGGAACAAAGAAGGGTGATTCAGGACACACCTTAAGCAGGGACATGAAGAACAGGAACAGGGACAGGCTAACAGAGCAGGGAGAAACAAAAAACAGCATATGGGAGGGTCCCACTGGCATAGGCAGGACCCACAAACAAGGACTCCAGGAGTTGGAGGGGCAGCCAGAGCCCCCCAGCTGGGAAGCACTCAGTGCCTGCCACTCCCCGCGATGGGGTTGCAAAGTTTGTTAAAGATGGAATTAGTATGCCTGGCAGTTTTTCTCTGTATTTTAGTTTGTGTTAATAGTGCTTTCTTAATTTGTGTTACTCTTGCTTCCTTAATTTCTGTTAATCGCGCCTTCTTAATTTGTGTTAAACCTGCTTTCTTAATTTGTGTTAATCGAGCTCTTTTATGTTAATAAAGAAGGGGGAGATGTGGGAGCATGGCCATGGGGGTCGACAAGTCCCATGGTTGGTGATAACATCCAACTCTTAAATATGAGACCATCAGGAAAGTAAAGCCTTGAGAGGGAATAAAGAAGGGTGATTCAGGAGACACCTTAAGCAGGGACATGAAGAACAGGAACAGGGATAGTCTAACAGAACAGGGAGGAAAACAAAAAGGGAATGAATAGGGACAGGCTATCAGAACAGGGACAAACAAAAAACAGCCTATGGGAGGGTCTCGCTGGCATAGGCAGGACCCACAAACAAGGACTCCAGGAGTTGGAGGGGCAGCCAGAGCCCCCCGGCTGGGCAGCACTCAGTGCCTGCCTCTCCCAGGGATGGTTTTACAAAGATTGTTAAAGATAGACTTAGTATGCCTGGCAGTTTTTCTCTGTGTTTTAGTTTCTGTTGATCCTGCCTTCTTAATTTGTGTTAATTGCGCTTTCTTATGTTAATAAAGAAGGGGAAGATGTGGGAGTGTGGCCATGGGGGTCGACAAGCCCCATGGTTGGTGATCACATCCGACTCTTAAAGATGAGGCCATGAGGAAAGTAAAGCCTTGAGAGGGAACAAAGAAGGGTGATTCAGGAGACACCTTAAGCAGGGACATGAAGAACAGGAACAGGGACGAAAATAAAAAAGTAATGAATAGGGACAGGCTATCAGAACAGGGACAAACAAAAAACAGCGTATGGGAGGGTCTCGCTGGCATAGGCAGGACCTCCAAACAAGGACTCCAGGAGTTGGAGGGGCAGCCAGAGCCCCCCGGCTGGGCAGCACTCAGTGCCTGCCTCTCCCAGGGATGGGGTTGCAAAGTTTGTTAAAGATAGTCTTAGTATGCCTGGCAGTTTTTCTCTGTGTTTTAGTTTGTGTTGATCCTGCCTTCTTAATTTGTGTTAATTGCGCTTTCTTATGTTAATAAAGAAGGAGGAGATGTGGGAGTGTGGCCATGGGGGTCGACAAGCCCCATGGTTGGTGATCACATCCGACTCTTAAAGATGAGTCCATCAGGAAAGTAAAGCCTTGAGAGGGAACAAAGAAGGGTGATTCAGGAGACACCTTAAGCAGGGACATGAAGAACAGGAACAGGGATAGTCTAACAGAACAGGGACAAAAACAAAAAAGGAATGAATAGGGACATGCTATCAGAACAGGGACAAACAAAAAACAGCGTATGGGAGGGTCTCGCTGGCATAGGCAGGACCCCCAAACAAGGACTCCAGGAGTTGGAGGGGCAGCCAGAGCCCCCCGGCTGGGCAGCACTCAGTGCCTGCCTCTCCCAGGGTTGTGGTTACAAAGTTTGTTAAAGATGGAATTAGTATGCCTGGCAGTTTTTCTCTGTATTTTAATTTGTGTTAATAGTGCTTTCTTAATTTGTGTTTCTCTAGCTTTCTTAATTTCTGTTAATCGCGCCTTCTTAATTTGGGTTAAACCTGCTTTCTTAATTTGTGTTAATCGAGGTCTTTTATGTTAATAAAGAAGGGGGAGTTGTGGGAGCATGGCCGTGGGGGTCGACAAGTCCCATGGTTGGTGATAACATCTGACTCTTAAAGATGAGGCCATCAGGAAAGTAAAGAGTTCAGAGGGAACAAAGAAGGGTGATTCAGGAGACACCTTAAACAGGGACATGAAGAACAGGAACAGGGACAGGCTAACAGAGCAGGGAGAAACAAAAAACAGCATATGGGAGGGTCCCACTGGCATAGGCAGGACCCACAAACAAGGACTCCAGGAGTTGGAGGGGCAGCCAGAGCCCCCCGGCTGGGCAGCACTCAGTGCCTGCCTCTCCCAGGGATGGTTTTACAAAGGTTGTTAAACATAGACTTAGTATGCCTGGCAGTTTTTCTCTGTGTTTTAGTTTCTGTTGATCCTGCCTTCTTAATTTGTGTTAATCGCGCTTTCTTATGTTAATAAAGAAGGGGGAGATGTGGGAGTGTGGCCATGGGGGTCAACAGGCCCCATGGTTGGTGATAACATCCGACTCTTAAAGATGAGGCCATCAGGAATTTAAAGAGTTGAGAGGGAACAAAGAAGGGTGATTCAGGTGACACCTTCTTGTCTGGGGTGGCTAGTTCTCCAGCCATTAATGCATGGAAGTGGCTGGGTGTTTGCTGTTGCCGGGCAAAGTTGTTGACCAATGACTAGTTAGTGGAAAGGTACTGCTGTGAGGTGGAAGTTATAGGAAGGGAGCCTTTCCTGAATAAGGGATAGAATGAAGTTGTGCCCTCACTCTGAGAGATGAAGTTATGCCCTCAGTAAGAGAGAGTTCAAGTTATGTCATCAATAATGAGGTAGCAGTTACAGATCCTGAAAGAACCCCGGTGTCCGAGCGGTCTTTACGCCACAAATCGCCCCCCAACAGGGACATGAAAACGAACAGGGACGAGAAGAATACAAACAGGGACATGAAGAAGAGGAACAGGGACAGGCAAACAGAACAGGGACAAAAACAAAAAAGGAATGAATAGGGACAGGAAAACGGAACAGGGACAAAAACAGAAAAGGAATGATCAGGTACAGGCTAACAGAACAGGGATGACCAAAAAGAGCATATGGGAGGGCCGCGATGGTTTACGCAGGACCCCCAAACAAGGACTCCAGGAGTTGGAGGGGCAGCCAGAGCCCCCCGGCTGGGCAGCACTCAGTGCCTGCCTCTCCCAGGGTTGTGGTTACAAAGTTTGTTAAAGATGGAATTAGTATGCCTGGCAGTTTTTCTCTGTATTTTAATTTGTGTTAATAGTGCTTTCTTAATTTGTGTTTCTCTTGCTTTCTTAATTTCTGTTAATCGCGCCTTCTTAATTTGTGTTAAACCTGCTTTCTTAATTTGTGTTAATCGAGCTCTTTTATGTTAATAAAGGAGGGGGAGATGTGGGAGCCTGGCCATGGGGTTAGACAAGCCCCATGGTTGGTGATAAGATCTGACTAATAAAGTAGAGACCATCAGGAAAGTAAAGCCTTGAGAGGGAACAAAGAAGGGTGATTCAGGAGACACCTTAAACAGGGACATGAAGAACAGGAACAGGGATAGTCTAACAGAACAGGGACGAAAATAAAAAAGTAATGAATAGGGACAGGCTATCAGAACAGGGACAAACAAAAAACAGCGTATGGGAGGGTCTCGCTGGCATAGGCAGGACCCCCAAACAAGGACTCCAGGAGTTGGAGGGGCAGCCAGAGCCCCCCGGCTGGGCAGCACTCAGTGCCTGCCTCTCCCAGGGTTGTGGTTACAAAGTTTGTTAAAGATGGAATTAGTATGCCTGGCATTTTTTCTCTGTATTTTAATTTGTGTTAATAGTGCTTTCTTAATTTGTGTTTCTCTAGCTTTCTTAATTTCTGTTAATCGTGCCTTCTTAATTTGTGTTAAACCTGCTTTCTTAATTTGTGTTAATCGAGCTCTTTTATGTTAATAAAGAAGGGGGAGATGTGGGAGCCTGGCCATAGGGGTCGACAAGTCCCATGGTTAGTGATAACATCCGACTCTTAAAGATGAGGCGATCAGGAAACTAAAGAGTTGAGAGGGAACAAAGAAGGGTGATTCAGGAGACACCTTAAACAGGGACATGAAGAACAGGAACAGGGACAGGCTAACAGAGCAGGGAGAAACAAAAAAGAGCATATGGGAGGGTCCCACTGGCATAGGCAGGACCCACAAACAAGGACTCCAGGAGTTGGAGGGGCAGCCAGAGCCCCCCGGCTGGGCAGCACTCAGTGCCTGCCTCTCCCAGGGATGGCGTTACAAAGGTTGTTAAAGATAGACTTAGTATGCCTGGCAGTTTTTCTCTGTGTTTTAGTTTGTGTTGATCCTGCCTTCTTAATTTGTGTTAATCGCGCTTTCTTATGTTAATAAAGAAGGGGAAGATGTGGGAGTGTGGCCATGGGGGTCGACAAGCCCCATGGTTGGTGATAACGTCGGACTCTTAAAGATGAGACCATCAGGAAAGTAAAGCCCTGAGAGGGAACAAAGGGTGATTCAGGAGACACCTTAAACAGGGACATGAAGAACAGGAACAGGGACAGGCTAACAGAACAGGGACAAAAACAAAAAAGGAATGAATAGGGACAGGCAAACGGAACAGGAAAAAGAAAAAAAAAAGGAAAGAATAGGTACAGGCTAACAGAACAGGGACGAACAAAAAGAGCTTAAGGGAGGGTCACGCTGGCTTACGCAGGACCTACAAACAAGGACTCCAGGAGTTGGAGGGGCAGCCAGAGCCCCCCGGTTGGGCAGCACTCAGTGCCTGCCTCTCCCAGGGATGGGGTTGCAAAGTTTGTTAAAGATAATCTTAGTATGCCTGGCAGTTTTTCTCTGTGTTTTAGTTTGTGTTGATCCTGCCTTCTTAATTTGTGTTAATTGCGCTTTCTTATGTTAATAAAGAAGGAGGAGATGTGGGAGTGTGGCCATGGGGGTCGACAAGCCCCATGGTTGGTGATCACATCCGACTCTTAAAGATGAGGCCATGAGGAAAGTAAAGCCTTGAGAGGGAACAAAGAAGGGTGGTTCAGGAGACACCTTAAACAGGGACATGAAGAACAGGAACAGGGACAGGCTAACAGAGCAGGGAGAAACAAAAAACAGCATATGGGAGGGTCCCACTGGCATATGCTGGACCCACAAACAAGGACTCCAGGAGTTGGAGGGGCAGCCAGAGCCCCCCAGCTGGGAAGCACTCAGTGCCTGCCTCTCCCAGGGATGGGGTTACAAAGTTTGTTAAAGATGGAATTAGTATGCCTGGCACTTTTTCTCTGTATTTTAATTTGTGTTGAGTGCTTTCTTAATTTGTGTTTCTCTTGCTTTCTTAATTTCTGTTAATCGCGCCTTCTTAATTTGTGTTAAACCTGCTTTCTTAATTTGTGTTAATCGAGCTCTCTTATGTTAATAAAGAAGGGGGAGATGTGGGAGCATGGCCATGGGGGTCGACAAGCCCCATGGTTGGTGATAACATCAGACTCTTAAAGATGAGACCATCAGGAAAGTAAAGCCCTGAGAGGGAACAAAGGGTGATTCAGGAGACACCTTAAACAGGGACATGAAGAACAGGAACAGGGACAGGCTAACAGAACAGGGACAAACAAAAAACAGCGTATGGGAGGGTCCCACTGGCATAGGCAGGACCCCCAAACAAGGACTCCAGGAGTTGGAGGGGCAGCCAGAGCCCCCCGGCTGGGCAGCACTCAGTGCCTGCCTCTCCCAGGGATGGGGTTACAAAGTTTGTTAAAGATGGAATTAGTATGCCTGGCAGTTTTTCTCTGTATTTTAGTTTGTGTTAATAGTGCTTTCTTAATTTGTGTTACTCTTGCTTTCTTAATTTCTGTTAATCGCGCCTTCATAATTTGTGTTAAACCTGCTTTCTTAATTTGTGTTAATCGAGCTCTTTTATGTTAATAAAGAAGGGGGAGATGTGGGAGCATGGCCATGGGGGTCGACAAGTCCCATGGTTGGTGATAACATCCAACTCTTAAAGATGAGGCCATCAGGAAAGTAAAGCCTTGAGAGGGAACAAAGAAGGGTGATTCAGGAGACACCTTAAACAGGGACATGAAGAACAGGAACAGGGACAGGCTAACAGAGCAGGGAGAAACGAAAAACAGCATATGGGAGGGTCCCACTGGCATAGGCAGGACCCACAAACAAGGACTCCAGGAGTTGGAGGGGCAGCCAGAGCCCCCCGGCTGGGCAGCACTCAGTGCCTGCCTCTCCCAGGGATGGTTTTACAAAGGTTGTTAAAGATGGAATTAGTATGCCTGGCAGTTTTTCTCTGTGTTTTAGTTTGTGTTGATCCTGCCTTCTTAATTTGTGTTAATCGCGCTTTCTTATGTTAATAAAGAAGGGGGAGATGTGGGAGTGTGGCCATGGGGGTCGACAGGCCCCATGGTTGGTGATAACATCGGACTCTTAAAGATGAGGCCATCAGGAATTTAAAGAGTTGAGAGGGAACAAAGAAGGGTGATTCAGGTGACACCTTCTTGTCTGGGGTGGCTAGTTCTCCAGCCATTAATGCATGGAAGTGGCTGGGTGTTTGCTGTTGCCGGGCAAAGTTGTTGACCAATGACTAGTTAGTGGAAAGGTACTGCTGTGAGGTGGAAGTTATAGGAAGGGAGCCTTTCCTGAATAAGGGATAGAATGAAGTTGTGCCCTCACTCTGAGAGATGAAGTTATGCCCTCAGTAAGAGAGAGTTCAAGTTATGTCATCAATAATGAGGTAGCAGTTACAGATCCTGAAAGAACCCCGGTGTCCGAGCGGTCTTTACGCCACAAATCGCCCCCCAACAGGGACATGAAAACGAACAGGGATGAGAAGAATACAAACAGGGACATGAAGAAGAGGAACAGGGACAGGCAAACAGAACAGGGACAAAAACAAAAAAGGAATGAATAGGGACAGGAAAACTGAACAGGGACAAAAACAGAAAGGGAATGATCAGGTACAGGCTAACAGAACAGGGATGACCAAAAAGAGCATATGGGAGGGCCACGATGGTTTACGCAGGACCCCCAAACAAGGACTCCAGGAGTTGGAGGGGCAGCCAGAGCCCCCCGGCTGGGCAGCACTCAGTGCCTGCCTCTCCCAGGGATGGGGTTATAAAGTTTGTTAAAGATAGACTTAGTATGCCTGGCAGTTTTTCTCTGTATTTTAGTTTGTGTTAATAGTGCTTTCTTAATTTGTGTTTCTCTTGCTTTCTTAATTTCTGTTAATCGCGCCTTCTTAATTTGTGTTAAACCTGCTTTCTTAATTTGTGTTAATCGAGCTCTTTTATGTTAATAAAGGAGGGGGAGAAGTGGGAGCCTGGCCATGGGGTTAGACAAGCCCCATGGTTGGTGATAAGATCTGACTAATAAAGTAGAGACCATCAGGAAAGTAAAGCCTTGAGAGGGAACAAAGAAGGGTGATTCAGGAGACACCTTAAACAGGGACATGAAGAACAGGAACAGGGATAGTCTAACAGAACAGGGACGAAAATAAAAAAGTAATGAATAGGGACAGGCTATCAGAACAGGGACAAACAAAAAACAGCGTATGGGAGGGTCTCGCTGGCATAGGCAGGACCCCCAAACAAGGACTCCAGGAGTTGGAGGGGCAGCCAGAGCCCCCCGGCTGGGCAGCACTCAGTGCCTGCCTCTCCCAGGGTTGTGGTTACAAAGTTTGTTAAAGATGGAATTAGTATGCCTGGCATTTTTTCTCTGTATTTTAATTTGTGTTAATAGTGCTTTCTTAATTTGTGTTTCTCTAGCTTTCTTAATTTCTGTTAATCGTGCCTTCTTAATTTGTGTTAAACCTGCTTTCTTAATTTGTGTTAATCGAGCTCTTTTATGTTAATAAAGAAGGGGGAGATGTGGGAGCCTGGCCATGGGGGTCGACAAGTCCCATGGTTGGTGATAACATCGGACTCTTAAAAATGAGGCCATCAGGAATTTAAAGAGTTGAGAGGGAACAAAGAAGGGTGATTCAGGTGACACCTTCTTGTCTGGGGTGGCTAGTTCTCCAGCCATTAATGCATGGAAGTGGCTGGGTGTTTGCTGTTGCCGGGCAAAGTTGTTGACCAATGACTAGTTAGTGGAAAGGTACTGCTGTGAGGTGGAAGTTATAGGAAGGGAGCCTTTCCTGAATAAGGGATAGAATGAAGTTGTGCCCTCACTCTGAGAGATGAAGTTATGCCCTCAGTAAGAGAGTGTTCAAGTTATGTCATCAAAAATGAGGTAGCAGTTACAGATCCTGAAAGAACCCCGGTGTCCGAGCGGTCTTTACGCCACAAATCGCCCCCCAACAGGGACATGAAAACGAACAGGGACGAGAAGAATACAAACAGGGACATGAAGAAGAGGAACAGGGACAGGCAAACAGAACAGGGACAAAAACAAAAAAGGAATGAATAGGGACAGGAAAACGGAACAGGGACAAAAACAGAAAAGGAATGATCAGGTACAGGCTAACAGAACAGGGATGACCAAAAAGAGCATATGGGAGGGCCACGATGGTTTACGCAGGACCCCCAAACAAGGACTCCAGGAGTTGGAGGGGCAGCCAGAGCCCCCCGGCTGGGCAGCACTCAGTGCCTGCCTCTCCCAGGGATGGGGTTATAAAGTTTGTTAAAGATAGACTTAGTATGCCTGGCAGTTTTTCTCTGTATTTTAGTTTGTGTTAATAGTGCTTTCTTAATTTGTGTTTCTCTTGCTTTCTTAATTTCTGTTAATCGCGCCTTCTTAATTTGTGTTAAACCTGCTTTCTTAATTTGTGTTAATCGAGCTCTTTTATGTTAATAAAGGAGGGGGAGAAGTGGGAGCCTGGCCATGGGGTTAGACAAGCCCCATGGTTGGTGATAAGATCTGACTAATAAAGTAGAGACCATCAGGAAAGTAAAGCCTTGAGAGGGAACAAAGAAGGGTGATTCAGGAGACACCTTAAACAGGGACATGAATAACAGGAACAGGGATAGTCTAACAGAACAGGGACGAAAATAAAAAAGTAATGAATAGGGACAGGCTATCAGAACAGGGACAAACAAAAAACAGCGTATGGGAGGGTCTCGCTGGCATAGGCAGGACCCCCAAACAAGGACTCCAGGAGTTGGAGGGGCAGCCAGAGCCCCCCGGCTGGGCAGCACTCAGTGCCTGCCTCTCCCAGGGTTGTGGTTACAAAGTTTGTTAAAGATGGAATTAGTATGCCTGGCATTTTTTCTCTGTATTTTAATTTGTGTTAATAGTGCTTTCTTAATTTGTGTTTCTCTAGCTTTCTTAATTTCTGTTAATCGTGCCTTCTTAATTTGTGTTAAACCTGCTTTCTTAATTTGTGTTAATCGAGCTCTTTTATGTTAATAAAGAAGGGGGAGATGTGGGAGCCTGGCCATGGGGGTCGACAAGTCCCATGGTTGGTGATAACATCGGACTCTTAAAAATGAGGCCATCAGGAATTTAAAGAGTTGAGAGGGAACAAAGAAGGGTGATTCAGGTGACACCTTCTTGTCTGGGGTGGCTAGTTCTCCAGCCATTAATGCATGGAAGTGGCTGGGTGTTTGCTGTTGCCGGGCAAAGTTGTTGACCAATGACTAGTTAGTGGAAAGGTACTGCTGTGAGGTGGAAGTTATAGGAAGGGAGCCTTTCCTGAATAAGGGATAGAATGAAGTTGTGCCCTCACTCTGAGAGATGAAGTTATGCCCTCAGTAAGAGAGTGTTCAAGTTATGTCATCAAAAATGAGGTAGCAGTTACAGATCCTGAAAGAACCCCGGTGTCCGAGCGGTCTTTACGCCACAAATCGCCCCCCAACAGGGACATGAAAACGAACAGGGACGAGAAGAATACAAACAGGGACATGAAGAAGAGGAACAGGGACAGGCAAACAGAACAGGGACAAAAACAAAAAAGGAATGAATAGGGACAGGAAAACGGAACAGGGACAAAAACAGAAAAGGAATGATCAGGTACAGGCTAACAGAACAGGGATGACCAAAAAGAGCATATGGGAGGGCCACGATGGTTTACGCAGGACCCCCAAACAAGGACTCCAGGAGTTGGAGGGGCAGCCAGAGCCCCCCGGCTGGGCAGCACTCAGTGCCTGCCTCTCCCAGGGATGGGGTTATAAAGTTTGTTAAAGATAGACTTAGTATGCCTGGCAGTTTTTCTCTGTATTTTAGTTTGTGTTAATAGTGCTTTCTTAATTTGTGTTTCTCTTGCTTTCTTAATTTCTGTTAATCGCGCCTTCTTAATTTGTGTTAAACCTGCTTTCTTAATTTGTGTTAATCGAGCTCTTTTATGTTAATAAAGGAGGGGGAGAAGTGGGAGCCTGGCCATGGGGTTAGACAAGCCCCATGGTTGGTGATAAGATCTGACTAATAAAGTAGAGACCATCAGGAAAGTAAAGCCTTGAGAGGGAACAAAGAAGGGTGATTCAGGAGACACCTTAAACAGGGACATGAAGAACAGGAACAGGGATAGTCTAACAGAACAGGGACGAAAATAAAAAAGTAATGAATAGGGACAGGCTATCAGAACAGGGACAAACAAAAAACAGCGTATGGGAGGGTCTCGCTGGCATAGGCAGGACCCCCAAACAAGGACTCCAGGAGTTGGAGGGGCAGCCAGAGCCCCCCAGCTGGGCAGCACTCAGTGCCTGCCTCTCCCAGGGTTGTGGTTACAAAGTTTGTTAAAGATGGAATTAGTATGCCTGGCATTTTTTCTCTGTATTTTAATTTGTGTTAATAGTGCTTTCTTAATTTGTGTTTCTCTAGCTTTCTTAATTTCTGTTAATCGTACCTTCTTAATTTGTGTTAAACCTGCTTTCTTAATTTGTGTTAATCGAGCTCTTTTATGTTAATAAAGAAGGGGGAGATGTGGGAGCCTGGCCATGGGGGTCGACAAGTCCCATGGTTGGTGATAACATCGGACTCTTAAAAATGAGGCCATCAGGAATTTAAAGAGTTGAGAGGGAACAAAGAAGGGTGATTCAGGTGACACCTTCTTGTCTGGGGTGGCTAGTTCTCCAGCCATTAATGCATGGAAGTGGCTGGGTGTTTGCTGTTGCCGGGCAAAGTTGTTGACCAATGACTAGTTAGTGGAAAGGTACTGCTGTGAGGTGGAAGTTATAGGAAGGGAGCCTTTCCTGAATAAGGGATAGAATGAAGTTGTGCCCTCACTCTGAGAGATGAAGTTATGCCCTCAGTAAGAGAGTGTTCAAGTTATGTCATCAAAAATGAGGTAGCAGTTACAGATCCTGAAAGAACCCCGGTGTCCGAGCGGTCTTTACGCCACAAATCGCCCCCCAACAGGGACATGAAAACGAACAGGGACGAGAAGAATACAAACAGGGACATGAAGAAGAGGAACAGGGACAGGCAAACAGAACAGGGACAAAAACAAAAAAGGAATGAATAGGGACAGGAAAACGGAACAGGGACAAAAACAGAAAAGGAATGATCAGGTACAGGCTAACAGAACAGGGATGACCAAAAAGAGCATATGGGAGGGCCACGATGGTTTACGCAGGACCCCCAAACAAGGACTCCAGGAGTTGGAGGGGCAGCCAGAGCCCCCCGGCTGGGCAGCACTCAGTGCCTGCCTCTCCCAGGGTTGTGGTTACAAAGTTTGTTAAAGATGGAATTAGTATGCCTGGCATTTTTTCTCTGTATTTTAATTTGTGTTAATAGTGCTTTCTTAATTTGTGTTTCTCTAGCTTTCTTAATTTCTGTTAATCGTGCCTTCTTAATTTGTGTTAAACCTGCTTTCTTAATTTGTGTTAATCGAGCTCTTTTATGTTAATAAAGAAGGGGGAGATGTGGGAGCCTGGCCATGGGGGTCGACAAGTCCCATGGTTGGTGATAACATCCGACTCTTAAAGATGAGGCCATCAGGAAACTAAAGAGTTGAGAGGGAACAAAGAAGGGTGATTCAGGAGACACCTTAAACAGGGACATGAAGAACAGGAACAGGGATAGTCTAACAGAACAGGGACAAAAACAAAAAAGGAATGAATAGGGACAGGCTATCAGAACAGGGACAAACAAAAAAGAGCATATGGGAGGGTCCCACTGGCGTATGCTGGACCCAAAAACAAGGACTCCAGGAGTTGGAGGGGCAGCCAGAGCCCCCCGGCTGGGCAGCACTCAGTGCCTGCCTCTCCCAGGGATGGTTTTACAAAGATTGTTAAAGATAGACTTAGTATGCCTGGCAGTTTTTCTCTGTTTTAGTTTGTGTTGATCCTGCCTTCTTAATTTGTGTTAATCGCGCTTTCTTAAGTTAATAAAGAAGGGGAAGATGTGGGAGTGTGGCCATGGGGGTCGACAAGCCCCATGGTTGGTGATAACATCGGACTCTTAAAGATGAGACCATCAGGAAAGTAAAGCCTTGAGAGGGAACAAAGAAGGGTGATTCAGGAGACACCTTAAACAGGGACATGAAGAACAGGAACAGGGATAGTCTAACAGAACAGGGACGAAAATAAAAAAGTAATGAATAGGGACAGGCTATCAGAACAGGGACAAACAAAAAACAGCGTATGGGAGGGTCTCGCTGGCATAGGCAGGACCCCCAAACAAGGACTCCAGGAGTTGGAGAGGCAGCCAGAGCCCCCCGGCTGGGCAGCACTCAGTGCCTGCCTCTCCCAGGGATGGGGTTGCAAAGTTTGTTAAAGATAGTCTTAGTATGCCTGGCAGTTTTTCTCTGTGTTTTAGTTTGTGTTGATCCTGCCTTATTAATTTGTGTTAATTGCGCTTTCTTATGTTAATAAAGAAGGAGGAGATGTGGGAGTGTGGCCATGGGGGTCGACAAGCCCCATGGTTGGTGATCACATCCGACTCTTAAAGATGAGTCCATCAGGAAAGTAAAGCCTTGAGAGGGAACAAAGAAGGGTGATTCAGGAGACACCTTAAGCAGGGACATGAAGAACAGGAACAGGGACAGACTAAGAGAGCAGGGAGAAACAAAAAACAGCATATGGGAGGGTCCCACTGGCATAGGCAGGACCCACAAACAAGGACTCCAGGAGTTGGAGGGGCAGCCAGAGCCCCCCGGCTGGGCAGCACTCAGTGCCTGCCTCTCCCAGGGATGGGGTTACAAAGTTTGTTAAAGATGGAATTAGTATGCCTGGCAGTTTTTCTCTGTATTTTAGTTTGTGTTAATAGTGCTTTCTTAATTTGTGTTTCTCTAGCTTTCTTAATTTCTGTTAATCGTGCCTTCTTAATTTGTGTTAAACCTGCTTTCTTAATTTGTGTTAATCGAGCTCTTTTATGTTAATAAAGAAGGGGGAGATGTGGGAGCCTGGCCATGGGGGTCGACAAGTCCCATGGTTGGTGATAACATCCGACTCTTAAAGATGAGGCCATCAGGAAACTAAAGAGTTGAGAGGGAACAAAGAAGGGTGATTCAGGAGACACCTTAAACAGGGACATGAAGAACAGGAACAGGGATAGTCTAACAGAACAGGGACAAAAACAAAAAAGGAATGAATAGGGACAGGCTATCAGAACAGGGACAAACAAAAAAGAGCATATGGGAGGGTCCCACTGGCGTATGCTGGACCCACAAACAAGGACTCCAGGAGTTGGAGGGGCAGCCAGAGCCCCCCGGCTGGGCAGCACTCAGTGCCTGCCTCTCCCAGGGATGGTTTTACAAAGATTGTTAAAGATAGACTTAGTATGCCTGGCAGTTTTTCTCTGTTTTAGTTTGTGTTGATCCTGCCTTCTTAATTTGTGTTAATCGCGCTTTCTTAAGTTAATAAAGAAGGGGAAGATGTGGGAGTGTGGCCATGGGGGTCGACAAGCCCCATGGTTGGTGATAACATCGGACTCTTAAAGATGAGACCATCAGGAAAGTAAAGCCTTGAGAGGGAACAAAGAAGGGTGATTCAGGAGACACCTTAAACAGGGACATGAAGAACAGGAACAGGGATAGTCTAACAGAACAGGGACGAAAATAAAAAAGTAATGAATAGGGACAGGCTATCAGAACAGGGACAAACAAAAAACAGCGTATGGGAGGGTCTCGCTGGCATAGGCAGGACCCCCAAACAAGGACTCCAGGAGTTGGAGGGGCAGCCAGAGCCCCCCGGCTGGGCAGCACTCAGTGCCTGCCTCTCCCAGGGATGGGGTTGCAAAGTTTGTTAAAGATAGTCTTAGTATGCCTGGCAGTTTTTCTCTGTGTTTTAGTTTGTGTTGATCCTGCCTTCTTAATTTGTGTTAATTGCGCTTTCTTATGTTAATAAAGAAGGAGGAGATGTGGGAGTGTGGCCATGGGGGTCGACAAGCCCCATGGTTGGTGATCACATCCGACTCTTAAAGATGAGGCCATGAGGAAAGTAAAGCCTTGAGAGGGAACAAAGAAGGGTGATTCAGGAGACACCTTAAACAGGGACATGAAGAACAGGAACAGGGACAGGCTAACAGAGCAGGGAGAAACAAAAAACAGCATATGGGAGGGTCCCACTGGCATAGGCAGGACCCACAAACAAGGACTCCAGGAGTTGGAGGGGCAGCCAGAGCCCCCCGGCTGGGCAGCACTCAGTGCCTGCCTCTCCCAGGGATGGGGTTACAAAGTTTGTTAAAGATGGAATTAGTATGCCTGGCAGTTTTTCTCTGTATTTTAGTTTGTGTTAATAGTGCTTTCTTAATTTGTGTTACTCTTGCTTTCTTAATTTCTGTTAATCGCGCCTTCATAATTTGTGTTAAACCTGCTTTCTTAATTTGTGTTAATCGAGCTCTTTTATGTTAATAAAGAAGGGGGAGATGTGGGAGCGTGGCCATGGGGGTCGACAAGTCCCATGGTTGGTGATAACATCCAACTCTTAAGGATGAGACCATCAGGAATTTAAAGAGTTGAGAGGGAACAAAGAAGGGTGATTCAGGTGACACCTTCTTGTCTGGGGTGGCTAGTTCTCCAGCCATTAATGCATGGAAGTGGCTGGGTGTTTGCTGTTGCCGGGCAAAGTTTTTGACCAATGACTAGTTAGTGGAAAGGTACTGCTGTGAGGCGGAAGTTATAGGAAGGGAGCCTTTCCTGAATAAGGGATAGAATGAAGTTGTGCCCTCACTCTGAGAGATGAAGTTATGCCCTCAGTAAGAGAGAGTTCAAGTTATGTCATCAATAAAGAGGTAGCAGTTACAGATCCTGAAAGAACCGCGTTGTCCGTGCGGTCTTTACGCCACAAATCGCCCCCCAACAGGGACAAGAAAACGAACAGGGACGAGAAGAAAACAAACAGGGACATGAAGAACAGGAACAGGGACAGGCTAACAGAACAGGGACAAAAACAAAAAAGGAATGAATAGGGACAGGCAAACGGAACAGGAAAAAGAAAAAAAAAGGAATGAATAGGTACAGGCTAACAGAACAGGGACGAACAAAAAGAGCTTATGGGAGGGTCACGCTGGCTTACGCAGGACCCACAAACAAGGACTCCAGGAGGTGGAGGGGCAGCCAGAGCCCCCCGGTTGGGCAGCGCTCAGTGCCTGCCTCTCCCAGGGATGGGGTTGCAAAGTTTGTTAAAGATAGTCTTAGTATGCCTGGCAGTTTTTCTCTGTGTTTTAATTTGTGTTGATCCTGCCTTCTTAATTTGTGTTAATTGCGCTTTCTTATGTTAATAAAGAAGGAGGAGATGTGGGAGTGTGGCCATGGGGGTCGACAAGCCCCATGGTTGGTGATCACATCCGACTCTTAAAGATGAGGCCATGAGGAAAGTAAAGCCTTGAGAGGGAACAAAGAAGGGTGATTCAGGAGACACCTTAAACAGGGACATGAAGAACAGGAACAGGGACAGGCTAACAGAGCAGGGAGAAACAAAAAACAGCATATGGGAGGGTCCCACTGGCATATGCTGGACCCACAAACAAGGACTCCAGGAGTTGGAGGGGCAGCCAGAGCCCCCCAGCTGGGAAGCACTCAGTGCCTGCCTCTCCCAGGGATGGGGTTACAAAGTTTGTTAAAGATGGAATTAGTATGCCTGGCACTTTTTCTCTGTATTTTAATTTGTGTTGAGTGCTTTCTTAATTTGTGTTTCTCTTGCTTTCTTAATTTCTGTTAATCGCGCCTTCTTAATTTGTGTTAAACCTGCTTTCTTAATTTGTGTTAATCGAGCTCTTTTATGTTAATAAAGAAGGGGGAGATGTGGGAGCATGGCCATGGGGGTCCACAAGCCCCATGGTTGGTGATAACATCCAACTCTTAAAGATGAGGCCATCAGGTAAGTAAAGAGTTGAGAGGGAACAAAGTAGGGTGATTCAGGAGACACCTTAAAGAGGGACATGAAGAACAGGAACAGGGACAGGCTAACAGAGCAGGGAGAAACAAAAAAGAGCATATGGGAGGGTCCCACTGGCATAGGCAGGACCCACAAAGAAGGACTCCAGGAGTTGGAGGGGCAGCCAGAGCCCCCCAGCTGGGCAGCACTCAGTGCCTGCCTCTCCCAGGGATGGGGTTGCAAAGTTTGTTGAAGATAGACTTAGTATGCCTGGCAGTTTTTCTCTGTGTTTTAGTTTGTGCTGATCCTGCCTTCTTAATTTGTGTTAATCGCGCTTTCTTAAGTTAATAAAGAAGGGGAAGATGTGGGAGTGTGGCCATGGGGGTCGACAGGCCCCATGGTTGGTGATAACATCCGACTCTTAAAGATGAGGCCATCAGGAATTTAAAGATTTGAGAGGGAACAAAGAAGGGTGATTCAGGTGACACCTTCTTGTCTGGGGTGGCTAGTTCTCCAGCCATTAATGCATGGAAGTGGCTGGGTGTTTGCTGTTGCAGGGCAAAATTGTTTAACCAATGACTAGTTAGTGGAAAGGTACTGCTGTGAGGTGGAAGTTATAGGAAGGGAGCCTTTCCTCAATAAGGGATAGAATGAAGTTGTGCCCTCACTCTGAGAGATGAAGTTATGCCCTCAGTAAGAGAGAGTTCAAGTTATGTCATCAATAAAGAGGTAGCAGTTACAGATCCTGAAAGAACCCCGGTGTCCGAGCCGTCTTTACGCCACAAATCGCCCCCCAACAGGGACATGAAAACGAACAGGGACGAGAAGAATACAAACAGGGACATGAAGAAGAGGAACAGGGACAGGCAAACAGCACAGGGACAAAAACAAAAAAGGAATGAATAGGGACAGGCAAACGGAACAGGGACAAAAACAGAAAAGGAATGATCAGGTACAGGATAACAGAACAGGGATGACCAAAAAGAGCATATGGGAGGGTCACGATGGTTTACGCAGGACCCCCAAACAAGGACTCCAGGAGTTGGAGGGGCAGCCAGAGCCCCCCGGCTGGGCAGCACTCAGTGCCAGCCTCTCCCAGGGATGGGGTTATAAAGTTTGTTAAAGATGGAATTAGTATGCCTGGCAGTTTTTCTCTGTATTTTAGTTTGTGTTAATAGTGCTTTCTTAATTTGTGTTACTCTTGCTTTCTTAATTTCTGTTAATCGCGCCTTCTTAATTGGTGTTAAACCTGCTTTCTTAATTTGTGTTAATCGAGCTCTTTTATGTTAATAAAGAAGGGGGAGTTGTAGGAGTGTGGCCATGGGGGTCCACAAGCCCTATGGTTGGTGATAACATCCAACTCTTAAAGATGAGGCCATCAGGAAAGTAAAGAGTTGAGAGGGAACAAAGAAGGGTGATTCAGGAGACACCTTAAACAGGGACATGAAGAACAGGAACAGGGACAGGCTAACAGAGCAGGGAGAAACAAAAAACAGCATATGGGAGGGTCCCACTGGCATAGGCATGACCCACAAAGAAGGACTCCAGGAGTTGGAGGGGCAGCCAGAGCCCCCCAGCTGGGCAGCACTCAGTGCGTGCCTCTCCCAGGGATGGTTTTACAAAGATTGTTAAAGATAGACTTAGTATGCTTGGCAGTTTTTCTCTGTGTTTTAGTTTGTGCTGATCCAGCCTTCTTAACTTGTGTTAATCGCGCTTTCTTAAGTTAATAAAGAAGGGGAAGATGTGGGAGTGTGGCCATGGGGGTCAACAAGCCCCATGGTTGGTGATCACATCGGACTCTTAAGGATGAGACCATCAGGAAAGGAAAGCCTTGAGAGGGAACAAAGAAGGGTGATTCAGGAGACACCTTAAACAGGGACATGAAGAACAGGAACAGGGATAGTCTAACAGAACAGGGACAAACACAAAAAAGGAAAGAATAGGGACATGCTATCAGAACAGGGACAAACAAAAAACAGCGTATGGGAGGGTCTCGCTGGCATAGGCAGGACCCCCAAACAAGGACTCCAGGAGTTGGAGGGGCAGCCAGAGCCCCCCAGCTGGGCAGCACTCAGTGCCTGCCACTCCCCGCGATGGGGTTGCAAAGTTTGTTAAAGATGGAATTAGTATGCCTGGCAGTTTTTCTCTGTATTTTAGTTTGTGTTAATAGTGCTTTCTTAATTTGTGTTACTCTTGCTTTCTTAATTTCTGTTAATCGCGCCTTCTTAATTTGTGTTAAACCTGCTTTCTTAATTTGTGTTAATCGAGCTCTTTTATGTTAATAAAGGAGGGGGAGATGTGGGAGCCTGGCCATGGGGTTAGACAAGCCCCATGGTTAGTGATAAGATCTGACTAATAAAGTAGAGACCATCAGGAAAGTAAAGCCTTGAGAGGGAACAAAGAAGGGTGATTCAGGAGACACCTTAAACAGGGACATGAAGAACAGGAACAGGGATAGTCTAACAGAACAGGGACGAAAATAAAAAAGTAATGAATAGGGACAGGCTATCAGAACAGGGACAAACAAAAAACAGCGTATGGGAGGGTCTCGCTGGCATAGGCAGGACCCCCAAACAAGGACTCCAGGAGTTGGAGGGGCAGCCAGAGCCCCCCGGCTGGGCAGCACTCAGTGCCTGCCTCTCCCAGGGTTGTGGTTACAAAGTTTGTTAAAGATGGAATTAGTATGCCTGGCATTTTTTCTCTGTATTTTAATTTGTGTTAATAGTGCTTTCTTAATTTGTGTTTCTCTTGCTTTCTTAATTTCTGTTAATCGCGCCTTCTTAATTTGTGTTAAACCTGCTTTCTTAATTTGTGTTAATCGAGCTCTTTTATGTTAATAAAGAAGGGGGAGATGTGGGAGCCTGGCCATGGGGGTCGACAAGTCCCATGGTTGGTGATAACATCCGACTCTTAAAGATGAGGCCATCAGGAAACTAAAGAGTTGAGAGGGAACAAAGAAGGGTGATTCAGGAGACACCTTAAACAGGGACATGAAGAACAGGAACAGGGATAGTCTAACAGAACAGGGACAAAAACAAAAAAGGAATGAATAGGGACAGGCTATCAGAACAGGGACAAACAAAAAACAGCGTATGGGAGGGTCTCGCTGGCATAGGCAGGACCCCCAAACAAGGACTCCAGGAGTTGGAGGGGCAGCCAGAGCCCCCCGGCTGGGCAGCACTCAGTGCCTGCCTCTCCCAGGGATGGGGTTGCAAAGTTTGTTAAAGATAGTCTTAGTATGCCTGGCAGTTTTTCTCTGTGTTTTAGTTTGTGTTGATCCTGCCTTCTTAATTTGTGTTAATTGCGCTTTCTTAAGTTAATAAAGAAGGAGGAGATGTGGGAGTGTGGCCATGGGGGTCGACAAGCCCCATGGTTGGTGATCACATCCGACTCTTAAAGATTAGGCCATGAGGAAAGTAAAGCCTTGAGAGGGAACAAAGAAGGGTGATTCAGGACACACCTTAAGCAGGGACATGAAGAACAGGAACAGGGACAGGCTAACAGAGCAGGGAGAAACAAAAAACAGCATATGGGAGGGTCCCACTGGCATAGGCAGGACCCACAAACAAGGACTCCAGGAGTTGGAGGGGCAGCCAGAGCCCCCCAGCTGGGAAGCACTCAGTGCCTGCCACTCCCAGGGATGGGGTTGCAAAGTTTGTTAAAGATAGTCTTAGTATGCCTGGCAGTTTTTCTCTGTGTTTTAGTTTGTGTTTATCCTGCCTTCTTAATTTGTGTTAATTGTGCTTTCTTATGTTAATAAAGAAGGGGAAGATGTGGGAGTGTGGCCATGGGGGTCGACAAGCCCCATGGTTGGTGATAACATCGGACTCTTAAGGATGAGACCATCAGGAAAGGAAAGCCTTGAGAGGGAACAAAGAAGGGTGATTCAGGAGACACCTTAAACAGGGACATGAAGAACAGGAACAGGGATAGTCTAACAGAACAGGGACAAACACAAAAAAGGAAAGAATAGGGACATGCTATCAGAACAGGGACAAACAAAAAACAGCGTATGGGAGGGTCTCGCTGGCATAGGCAGGACCCACAAACAAGGACTCCAGGAGTTGGAGGGGCAGCCAGAGCCCCCCAGCTGGGCAGCACTCAGTGCCTGCCACTCCCCGCGATGGGGTTGCAAAGTTTGTTAAAGATGGAATTAGTATGCCTGGCAGTTTTTCTCTGTATTTTAGTTTGTGTTAATAGTGCTTTCTTAATTTGTGTTACTCTTGCTTACTTAATTTCTGTTAATCGCGACTTCTTAATTTGTGTTAAACCTGCTTTCTTAATTTGTGTTAATCGAGCTCTTTTATGTTAATAAAGAAGGGGGAGATGTGGGAGCATGGCCATGGGGGTCGACAAGTCCCATGGTTGGTGATAACATCCAACTCTTAAATATGAGACCATCAGGAAAGTAAAGCCTTTAGAGGGAATAAAGAAGGGTGATTCAGGAGACACCTTAAGCAGGGACATGAAGAACAGGAACAGGGATAGTCTAACAGAACAGGGACGAAAACAAAAAGGGAATGAATAGGGACAGGCTATCAGAACAGGGACAAACAAAAAACAGCCTATGGGAGGGTCTCGCTGGCATAGGCAGGACCCACAAACAAGGACTCCAGGAGTTGGAGGGGCAGCCAGAGCCCCCCGGCTGGGCAGCACTCAGTGCCTGCCTCTCCCAGGGATGGTTTTACAAAGATTGTTAAAGATAGACTTAGTATGCCTGGCAGTTTTTCTCTGTGTTTTAGTTTGTGTTGATCCTGCCTTCTTAATTTGTGTTAATCGCGCTTTCTTATGTTAATAAAGAAGGGGAAGATGTGGGAGTGTGGCGATGGGGGTCGACGAGCCCCATGGTTGGTGATCACATCCGACTCTTAAAGATGAGTCCATGAGGAAAGTAAAGCCTTTTGAGGGAACAAAGAAGGGTGATTCAGGAGACACCTTAAGCAGGGACATGAAGAACAGGAACAGGGACGAAAATAAAAAAGTAATGAATAGGGACAGGCTATCAGAACAGGGACAAACAAAAAACAGCGTATGGGAGGGTCTCGCTGGCATAGGCAGGACCTCCAAACAAGGACTCCAGGAGTTGGAGGGGCAGCCAGAGCCCCCCGGCTGGGCAGCACTCAGTGCCTGCCTCTCCCAGCGATGGGGTTGCAAAGTTTGTTAAAGATAGTCTTAGTATGCCTGGCAGTTTTTCTCTGTGTTTTAGTTTGTGTTGATCCTGCCTTCTTAATTTGTGTTAATTGCGCTTTCTTATGTTAATAAAGAAGGGGGAGATGTGGGAGCCTGGCCATGGGGGTCGACAAGTCCCATGGTTGGTGATAACATCCGACTCTTAAAGATGAGGCCATCAGGAAACTAAAGAGTTGAGAGGGAACAAAGAAGGGTGATTCAGGAGACACCTTAAACAGGGACATGAAGAACAGGAACAGGGATAGTCTAACAGAACAGGGACAAAAACAAAAAAGGAATGAATAGGGACAGGCTATCAGAACAGGGACAAACAAAAAACAGCGTATGGGAGGGTCTCGCTGGCATAGGCAGGACCCCCAAACAAGGACTCCAGGAGTTGGAGGGGCAGCCAGAGCCCCCCGGCTGGGCAGCACTCAGTGCCTGCCTCTCCCAGGGATGGGGTTGCAAAGTTTGTTAAAGATAGTCTTAGTATGCCTGGCAGTTTTTCTCTGTGTTTTAGTTTGTGTTGATCCTGCCTTCTTAATTTGTGTTAATTGCGCTTTCTTAAGTTAATAAAGAAGGAGGAGATGTGGGAGTGTGGCCATGGGGGTCGACAAGCCCCATGGTTGGTGATCACATCCGACTCTTAAAGATTAGGCCATGAGGAAAGTAAAGCCTTGAGAGGGAACAAAGAAGGGTGATTCAGGACACACCTTAAGCAGGGACATGAAGAACAGGAACAGGGACAGGCTAACAGAGCAGGGAGAAACAAAAAACAGCATATGGGAGGGTCCCACTGGCATAGGCAGGACCCACAAACAAGGACTCCAGGAGTTGGAGAGGCAGCCAGAGCCCCCCGGCTGGGCAGCACTCAGTGCCTGCCTCTCCCAGGGATGGTTTTACAAAGGTTGTTAAAGATAGACTTAGTATGCCTGGCAGTTTTTCTCTGTGTTTTAGTTTGTGTTGATCCTGCCTTCTTAATTTGTGTTAATCGCGCTTTCTTATGTTAATAAAGAAGGGGAAGATGTGGGAGTGTGGCAATGGGGGTCGACAAGCCCCATGGTTGGTGATAACATCCGACTCTTAAGGATGAGACCATCAGGAATTTAAAGAGTTGAGAGGGAACAAAGAAGGGTGATTCAGGTGACACCTTCTTGTCTGGGGTGGCTAGTTCTCCAGCCATTAATGCATGGAAGTGGCTGGGTGTTTGCTGTTGCCGGGCAAAGTTGTTGACCAATGACTAGTTAGTGGAAAGGTACTGCTGTGAGGCGGAAGTTATAGGAAGGGAGCCTTTCCTGAATAAGGGATAGAATGAAGTTGTGCCCTCACTCTGAGAGATGAAGTTATGCCCTCAGTAAGAGAGAGTTCAAGTTATGTCATCAATAAAGAGGTAGCAGTTACAGATCCTGAAAGAAACCGGAGTCCGTGCAGTCTTTACGCCACAAATCGCCCCCCAACAGGGACAAGAAAACAAACAGGGACGAGAAGAAAACAAACAGGGACATGAAGAACAGGAACAGGGACAGGCTAACAGAGCAGGGAGAAACAAAAAACAGCATATGGGAGGGTCCCACTGGCATAGGCAGGACCCACAAACAAGGACTCCAGGAGTTGGAGGGGCAGCCAGAGCCCCCCGGCTGGGCAGCACTCAGTGCCTGCCTCTCCCAGGGATGGTTTTGCAAAGGTTGTTAAAGATAGAATTAATATGCCTGGCAGTTTTTCTCTGTGTTTTTGTTTGCGTTGATCCTGCCTTCTAAATTTGTGTTAATTGTGCTTTCTTATGTTAATAAAGAAGGGGAAGATGTGGGAGTGTGGCCATGGGGGTCGACAAGCCCCATGGTTGGTGATAACATCGGACTCTTAAGGATGAGACCATCAGGAAAGTAAAGCCTTGAGAGGGAACAAAGAAGGGTGATTCAGGAGACACCTTAACCAGGGACATGAAGAACAGGAACAAAGATAGTCTAACAGAACAGGGAGGAAAACAAAAAAGGAATGAATAGGGACAGGCTATCAGAACAGGGACAAACAAAAAACAGCGTATGGGAGGGTCTCGCTGGCATAGGCAGGACCCACAAACAAGGACTCCAGGAGTTGGAGGGGCAGCCAGAGCCCCCCAGCTGGGAAGCACTCAGTGCCTGCCTCTCCCAGGGATGGGGTTACAAAGTTTGTTAAAGATGGAATTAGTATGCCTGGCAGTTTTTCTCTGTTTTTTAGTTTGTGTTGATCCTGCCTTCTTAATTTGTGTTAATCGCGCTTTCTTATGTTAATAAAGAAGGGGAAGATGTGGGAGTGTGGCCATGGGGGTCGACAAGCCCCATGGTTGGTGATAACATCCGACTATTAAAGTAGAGACCATCAGGAAAGTAAAGCCTTGAGAGGGAGCAAAGAAGGGTGATTCAGGAGACACCTTAAACAGGGACATGAAGAACAGGAACAGGGATAGTCTAACAGAACAGGGGCAAAAACAAAAAAGGAATGAATAGGGACAGGCTATCAGAACAGGGACAAACAAAAAACAGCATATGGGAGGGTCTCGCTGGCATAGGCAGGACCCACAAACAAGGACTCCAGGAGTTGGAGGGGAAGCCAGAGCCCCCTGGCTGGGCAGCACTCAGTGCCTGCCTCTCCCAGGGATGGTTTTACAAAGGTTGTTAAAGATAGAATTAGTATGCCTGGCAGTTTCTCTGTGTGTTTTAGTTTGTGTTGATCCTGCTTTCTTAATTTGTGTTAATTGTGCTTTCTTATGTTAATAAAGAAGGGGGAGATGTGGGAGTGTGGCCATGGGGGTCGACAAGCCCCATGGTTGGTGATAACATCCGACTCTTAAGGATGAGACCATCAGGAAAGGAAAGCCTTGAGAGGGAACAAAGAAGGGTGATTCAGGAGACACCTTAAACAGGGACATGAAGAACAGGAACAGGGATAGTCTAACAGAACAGGGACAAAAACAAAAAAGGAATGAATAGGGACAGGCTATCAGAACAGGGACAAACAAAAAACAGCGTATGGGAGGGTCTCGCTGGCATAGGCAGGACCCTCACACAAGGACTCCAGGAGTTGGAGGGGCAGCCAGAGCCCCCCGGCTGGGCAGCACTCAGTGCCTGCCTCTCCTAGGGATGGGGTTACAAAGTTTGTTAAAGATGGAATTAGTATGCCTGGCAGTTTTTCTCTGCATTTTAATTTGTGTTAATAGTGCTTTCTTAATTTGTGTTACTCTTGCTTTCTTAATTTCTGTTAATCGCGCCTTCTTAATTTCTGTTAAACCTGCTTTCTTAATTTGTGTTAATCGAGCTCTTTTATGTTAATAAAGAAGGAGGAGATGTGGGAGTGTGGCCATGGGGGTTGACAAGCCCCATGGTTGGTGATCACATCCGACTCTTAAGGATGAGACCATCATAAAAGGAAAGCCTTGAGAGGGAACAAAGAAGGGTGATTCAGGAGACACCTTAAACAGGGACATGAAGAACAGGAACAGGGATAGTCTAACAGAACAGGGACAAAAACAAAAAAGGAATGAATAGGGACAGGCTATCAGAACAGGGACAAACAAAAAACAGCGTATGGGAGGGTCTCGCTGGCATAGGCAGGACCCCCAAACAAGGACTCCAGGAGTTGGAGGGGCAGCCAGAGCCCCCCGGCTGGGCAGCACTCAGTGCCTGCCTCTCCCACGGCTGGTTTTACAAAGATTGTTAAAGATAGACTTAGTATGCCTGGCAGCTTTTCTCTGTGTTTTAGTTTGTGTTGATCCTGCCTTCTTAATTTGTGTTAATCGCGCTTTCTTAAGTTAATAAAGAAGGGGAAGATGTGGGAGTGTGGCCATGGGGGTCGACAAGCCCCATGGTTGGTAATAATATCCGACTCTTAAGGATGAGACCATCAGGAATTTAAAGAGTTGAGAGGGAACAAAGAAGGGTGATTCAGGTGACACCTTCTTGTCTGGGGTGGCTTCTTCTCCAGCCATTAAAGCATGGAAGTTGCTGGGTGTTTGCTGTTGCCGGGCAAAGTTGTTGACCAATGACTAGTTACTGGAAAGGTACTGCTGTGAGGCAGAAATTATAGGAAGGGAGCCTTTCCTGAATAAGGGATAGAATGAAGTTGTGCCCTCACTCTGAGAGATGAAGTTATGCCTTCAGTAAGAGAGAGTTCAAGTTATGTCATCAATAAAGAGGTAGCATTTACAGATCCTGAAAGAACCCCGTTGTCCGTGCGGTCTTTACGCCACAAATCGCCCCCCAACAGGGACATGAAAACGAACAGGGACGAGAAGAAAACAAACAGGGGTATGAAGAACAGGAACAGGGACAGGCTAACAGAACAGGGACAAAAACAAAAAAGGAATGAATAGGGACAGTCAAACGGAACAGGGACAAAAACAGAAAAGGAATGAATAGGTACAGGCTAACAGAACAGGGACGAACAAAAAGAGCTTATGGGAGGGTCACGCTGGCTTACGCAGGACCCCCAAACAAGGACTCCAGGAGTTGGAGGGGCAGCCAGAGCCCCCCGGCTGGGCAGCACTCAGTGCCTGCCTCTCCCAGGGATGGGGTTGCAAAGTTTGTTAAACATAGACTTAGTATGCCTGGCAGTTTTTCTCTGTGTTTTAGTTTGTGTTGATCCTGCCTTCTTAATTTGTGTTAATCGCGCTTTCTTAATTTCTGTTAATCGCGCCTTCATAATTTGTGTTAAACCTGCTTTCTTAATTTGTGTTAATCGAGCTCTTTTATGTTAATAAAGAAGGGGGAGATGTGGGAGCATGGCCATGGGGGTCGACAAGTCCCATGGTTGGTGATAACATCCAACTCTTAAAGATGAGGCCATCAGGAAAGTAAAGAGTTGAGAGGGAACAAAGAAGGGTGATTCAGGAGACACCTTAAACAGGGACATGAAGAACAGGAACAGGGACAGGCTAACAGAGCAGGGAGAAACAAAAAACAGCATATGGGAGGGTCCCACTGGCATAGGCAGGACCCACAAACAAGGACTCCAGGAGTTGGAGGGGCAGCCAGAGCCCCCCGGCTGGGCAGCACTCAGTGCCTGCCTCTCCCAGGGATGGTTTTACAAAGGTTGTTAAAGATAGACTTAGTATGCCTGGCAGTTTTTCTCTGTGTTTTAGTTTGTGTTGATCCTGCCTTCTTAATTTGTGTTAATTGCGCTTTCTTATGTTAATAAAGAAGGGGAAGATGTGGGAGTGTGGCCATGGGGGTCGACAAGCCCCATGGTTGGTGATAACATCGGACTCTTAAGGATGAGACCATCAGGAATTTAAAGAGTTGAGAGGGAACAAAGAAGGGTGATTCAGGTGACACCTTCTTGTCTGGGGTGGCTAGTTCTCCAGCCATTAATGCATGGAAGTGGCTGGGTGTTTGCTGTTGCTGGGCAAAGTTGTTGACCAATGACTAGTTAGTGGAAAGGTACTGCTGTGAGGCGGAAGTTATAGGAAGGGAGCCTTTCCTGAATAAGGGATAGAATGAAGTTGTGCCCTCACTCTGAGAGATGAAGTTATGCCCTCAGTAAGAGAGAGTTCAAGTTATGTCATCAATAAAGAGGTAGCAGTTACAGATCCTGAAAGAACCCCGTTGTCCTTGCGGTCTTTACGCCACAAATCGCCCCCAAACAGGGACAAGAAAACGAACAGGGACGAGAACAAAACAAACAGGGACATGAAGAACAGGAACAGGGACAGGCTAACAGAACAGGGACAAAAACAAAAAAGGAATGAATAGGGACAGGCAAACGGAACAGGAAAAAGAAAAAAAAAGGAATGAATAGGTACAGGCTAACAGAACAGGGACGAACAAAAAGAGCTTATGGAAGGGTCACGCTGGCTTACGCAGGACCCACAAACAAGGACTCCAGGAGTTGGAGGGGCAGCCAGAGCCCCCCGGCTGGGCAGCACTCAGTGCCTGCCTCTCCCAGGGATGGGGTTGCAAAGTTTGTTAAAGATAGTCTTAGTATGCCTGGCAGTTTTTCTCTGTGTTTTAGTTTGTGTTGATCCTGCCTTCTTAATTTGTGTTAATCGCGCTTTCTTATGTTAATAAAGAAGGGGGAGATGTGGGAGTGTGGCCATGGGGGTCGACAAGTCCCATGGTTGGTGATAACATCAGACTCTTAATGATGAGACCATAAGGAAAGTAAAGCCTTGAGAGGGAACAAAGAAGGGTGATTCAGGAGACACCTTAAAAAGGGACATGAAGAACAGGAACAGGGACAGGCTAACAGAGCAGGGAGAAACAAAAAACAGCATATGGGAGGGTCTCGCTGGCATAGGCAGGACCCACAAACAAGGACTCCAGGAGTTGGAGGGGCAGCCAGAGCCCCCCAGCTGGGCAGCACTCAGTGCCTGCCTCTCCCAGGGATGGGGTTACAAAGTTTGTTAAAGATGGAATTAGTATGCCTGGCAGTTTTTCTCTGTATTTTACTTTGTGTTAATAGTGCTTTTTTAATTTGTGTTACTCTTGCTTTCTTAATTTCTGTTAATCGCGCCTTCTTAATTTGTGTTAAACCTGCTTTCTTAATTTGTGTTAATCGAGCTCTTTTATGTTAATAAAGAAGGGGGAGATGTGGGAGCATGGCCATGGGGGTCCACAAGTCCCATGGTTGGTGATAACAACCCACTCTTAAAGATGAGGCCATCAGGAAAGTAAAGAGTTGAGAGGGAACAAAGAAGGGTGATTCAGGAGACACCTTAAACAGGGACATGAAGAACAGGAACAGGGACAGGCTAACAGAGCAGGGAGAAACAAAAAACAGCATATGGGAGGGTCCCACTGGCATATGCTGGACCCACAAACAAGGACTCCAGGAGTTGGAGGTTTAGCCAGAGCCCCCCGGCTGGGCAGCACTCAGTGCCTGCCTCTCCCAGGGATGGTTTTACAAAGGTTGTTAAAGATGGAATTAGTATGCCTGGCAGTTTTTCTCTGTGTTTTAGTTTGTGTTGATCCTGCCTTCTTAATTTGTGTTAATCGCGCTTTCTTATGTTAATAAAAAAGAAGGAGATGTGGGAGTGTGGCCATGGGGGTCGACAAGTCCCATGGTTGGTGATAACATCCAACTCTTAAGGATGAGACCATCAGGAATTTAAAGAGTTGAGAGGGAACAAAGAAGGGTGATTCAGGTGACACCTTCTTGTCTGGGGTGGCTAGTTCTCCAGCCATTAATGCATGGAAGTGGCTGGGTGTTTGCTGTTGCCGGGCAAAGTTGTTGACCAATGACTAGTTAGTGGAAAGGTACTGCTGTGAGGCGGAAGTTACAGGAAGGGAGCCTTTCCAGAATAAGGGATAGAATGAAGTTGTGCCCTCACTCTGAGAGATGAAGTTATGCCCTCAGTAAGAGAGAGTTCAAGTTATGTCATCAATAATGAGGTAGCAGTTACAGATCCTGAAAGAACCCCGTTGTCCGTGCCGTCTTTACGCCACAAATCGCCCCCCAACAGGGTCATGAAAACTAACAGGGACCAGAAGAAAACAAACAGGGACATGAAGAACAGGAACAGGGACAGGCTAACAGAACAGGGACAAAAACAAAAAAGGAATGAATAGGGACAGGCAAACGGAACAGGGACAAAAACAGAAAAGGAATGATCAGGTACAGGCTAACAGAACAGGGATGACCAAAAAGAGCATATGGGAGGGTCACGATGGTTTACGCAGGACCCCCAAACAAGGACTCCAGTAGTTGGAGGGGCAGCCTAAGCCCCCCAGCTGGGCAGCACTCAGGTCCTGCCTCTCCCAGGGACGGGGTTACAAAGTTTGTTAAAGATGGAATTAGTATGCCTGACAGCGTTTCTCTGTGTTTTAATTTGTGTTGATCCTGCCTTCTTAATTTGTTTTAATTGCGCTTTCTTATGTTAATAAAGAAGGAGGAGATGTGGGAGTGTGGCCATGGGGGTCGACAAGCCCCATGGTTGGTGATCACATCTGACTCTTAAAGATGAGACCATCAGGAAAGTAAAGCCCTGAGAGGGAACAAAGAAGGGTGATTCAGGAGACACCTTAAACAGGGACATGAAGAACAGGAACAGGGACAGGCTAACAGAGCAGGGAGAAACAAAAAACAGCATATGGGAGGGTCCCACTGGCATATGCTGGACCCACAAACCAGGACTCCAGGAGTTGGAGGGGCAGCCAGAGCCCCCTGGCTGGGCAGTACTCAGTGCCTGCCTCTCCCAGGGATGGTTTTACAAAGGTTGTTAAACATAGACTTAGTATGCCTGGCAGTTTTTCTCTGTGTTTTAGTTTGTGTTGATCCTGCCTTCTTAATTTGTGTTAAACGCGCTTTCATATGTTAATAAAGAAGGGGAAAACGTGGGAGTGTGGCCATGGGGGTCGACAAGCCCCATGGTTGGTAATAACATCCGACTCTTAAGGATGAGACCATCAGGAATTTAAAGAGTTGATAGGGAACAAAGAAGGGTGATTCAGGAGGCACCTTAAACAGGGACATGAAGAACAGGAACAGGGACAGGCTAACAGAACAGGGACAAACAAAAAACAGCATATGGGATGGTCCCGCTGGCATATGCAGGACCCCCAAACAAGGACTCCAGGAGTTGGAGGGGCAGCCAGAGCCCCCCGGCTGGGCAGCACTCAGTGCCTGCCACTCCCAGGAATGGGGTTGCA
Source organism: Anser brachyrhynchus (assembly GCF_964034855.1). NCBI lineage: Eukaryota > Metazoa > Chordata > Aves > Anseriformes > Anatidae > Anser > Anser brachyrhynchus. The sequence continues at coordinate 5,940,245 of NC_137704.1, forward strand.
AAGTTTGTTAGATAGCCTTAGTATGCCTGGCAGTTTTTCTCTGTGTTTTAGTTTGTGTTTATCCTGCCTTCTTAATTTGTGTTAATCGCGCTTTCTTATGTTAATAAAGAAGGGGAAGATGTGGGAGTGTGGCCATGGGGGTCGACAAGCCCCATGGTTGTTGATCACATCCGACTATTAAAGTAGAGGCCATCAGGAAAGTAAAGCCTTGAGAGGGAACAAAGAAGGGTGATTCAGGAGACACCTTAAGCAGGGACATGAAGAACAGGAACAGGGATAGTCTAACAGAACAGGGACAAAAACAAAAAAGGAATGAATAGGGACATGCTATCAGAACAGCGACAAACAAAAAACAGCGTATGGGAGGGTCTCGCTGGCATAGGCCGGACCCACAAACAAGGACTCCAGGAGTTGGAGGGGCAGCCAGAGCCCCCCGGCTGGGCAGCACTCAGTGCCTGCCTCTCCCAGGGATGGGGTTACAAAGTTTGTTAAAGATGGAATTAGTATGCCTGGCAGTTTTTCTCTGTATTTTAATTTGTGTTAAGAGTGCTTTCTTAATTTGTGTTTCTCTTGCTTTCTTAATTTCTGTTAATCGCGCCTTCTTAATTTGTGTTAAACCTGCTTTCTTAATTTGTGTTAATCGAGCTCTTCTATGTTAATAAAGAAGGGGGAGATGTGGGAGCGTGGCCATGGGGGTCGACAAGCCCCATGGTTGGTGATAACATCCCACTCTTAAAGATGAGGCCATCAGGAAAGTAAAGAGTTGAGAGGGAACAAAGAAAGGTGATTCAGGAGACACCTTAAAGAGGGACATGAAGAACAGGAACAGGGACAGGCTAACAGAGCAGGGAGAAACAAAAAACAGCATATGGGAGGGTCCCACTGGCATATGCTGGACCCACAAACAAGGACTCCAGGAGTTGGAGGGGCAGCCAGAGCCCCCCGGCTGGGCAGCACTCAGTGCCTGCCTCTCCCAGGGATGGTTTTACAAAGGTTGTTAAAGATAGACTTAGTATGCCTGGCAGTTTTTCTCTGTGTTTTAGTTTGTGTTGATCCTGCCTTCTTAATTTGTGTTAATTGCGCTTTCTTATGTTAATAAAGAAGAAGGAGATGTGGGAGTGTGGCCATGGGGGTCGACAAGCCCCATGGTTGGTGATAACATCGGACTCTTAAGGATGAGACCATCAGGAATTTAAAGAGTTGAGAGGGAACAAAGAAGGGTGATTCAGGTGACACCTTCTTGTCTGGGGTGGCTAGTTCTCCAGCCATTAATGCATGGAAGTGGCTGGGTGTTTGCTGTTGCCGGGCAAAGTTGTTGACCAATGACTAGTTAGTGGAAAGGTACTGCTGTGAGGCGGAAGTTATAGGAAGGGAGCCTTTCCTGAATAAGGGATAGAATGAAGTTGTGCCCTCACTCTGAGAGATGAAGTTATGCCCTCAGTAAGAGAGAGTTCAAGTTATGTCATCAATAAAGAGGTAGCAGTTACAGATCCTGAAAGAAACCGGAGTCCGTGCAGTCTTTACGCCACAAATCGCCCCCCAACAGGGACAAGAAAACAAACAGGGACGAGAAGAAAACAAACAGGGACATGAAGAACAGGAACAGGGACAGGCTAACAGAGCAGGGAGAAACAAAAAACAGCATATGGGAGGGTCCCACTGGCATAGGCAGGACCCACAAACAAGGACTCCAGGAGTTGGAGGGGCAGCCAGAGCCCCCCGGCTGGGCAGCACTCAGTGCCTGCCTCTCCCAGGGATGGTTTTGCAAAGGTTGTTAAAGATAGAATTAATATGCCTGGCAGTTTTTCTCTGTGTTTTTGTTTGCGTTGATCCTGCCTTCTAAATTTGTGTTAATTGTGCTTTCTTATGTTAATAAAGAAGGGGAAGATGTGGGAGTGTGGCCATGGGGGTCGACAAGCCCCATGGTTGGTGATAACATCGGACTCTTAAGGATGAGACCATCAGGAAAGTAAAGCCTTGAGAGGGAACAAAGAAGGGTGATTCAGGAGACACCTTAACCAGGGACATGAAGAACAGGAACAGGGATAGTCTAACAGAACAGGGAGGAAAACAAAAAAGGAATGAATAGGGACAGGCTATCAGAACAGGGACAAACAAAAAACAGCGTATGGGAGGGTCTCGCTGGCATAGGCAGGACCCACAAACAAGGACTCCAGGAGTTGGAGGGGCAGCCAGAGCCCCCCAGCTGGGAAGCACTCAGTGCCTGCCTCTCCCAGGGATGGGGTTACAAAGTTTGTTAAAGATGGAATTAGTATGCCTGGCAGTTTTTCTCTAGTTTTTTAGTTTGTGTTGATCCTGCCTTCTTAATTTGTGTTAATCGCGCTTTCTTATGTTAATAAAGAAGGGGAAGATGTGGGAGTGTGGCCATGGGGGTCGACAAGCCCCATGGTTGGTGATAACATCCGACTATTAAAGTAGAGACCATCAGGAAAGTAAAGCCTTGAGAGGGAGCAAAGAAGGGTGATTCAGGAGACACCTTAAACAGGGACATGAAGAACAGGAACAGGGATAGTCTAACAGAACAGGGGCAAAAACAAAAAAGGAATGAATAGGGACAGGCTATCAGAACAGGGACAAACAAAAAACAGCATATGGGAGGGTCTCGCTGGCATAGGCAGGACCCACAAACAAGGACTCCAGGAGTTGGAGGGGCAGCCAGAGCCCCCCGGCTGGGCAGCACTCAGTGCCTGCCTCTCCCAGGGATGGGGTTGCAAAGTTTGTTAAAGATAGTCTTAGTATGCCTGGCAGTTTTTCTCTGTGTTTTAGTTTGTGTTGATCCTGCTTTCTTAATTTGTGTTAATTGTGCTTTCTTATGTTAATAAAGAAGGGGGAGATGTGGGAGTGTGGCCATGGGGGTCGACAAGCCCCATGGTTGGTGATAACATCCGACTCTTAAGGATGAGACCATCAGGAAAGGAAAGCCTTGAGAGGGAACAAAGAAGGGTGATTCAGGAGACACCTTAAACAGGGACATGAAGAACAGGAACAGGGATAGTCTAACAGAACAGGGACGAAAACAAAAAGGGAATGAATAGGGACAGGCTATCAGAACAGGGACAAACAAAAAACAGCGTATGGGAGGGTCTCGCTGGCATAGGCAGGACCCTCACACAAGGACTCCAGGAGTTGGAGGGGCAGCCAGAGCCCCCCGGCTGGGCAGCACTCAGTGCCTGCCTCTCCTAGGGATGGGGTTACAAAGTTTGTTAAAGATGGAATTAGTATGCCTGGCAGTTTTTCTCTGCATTTTAATTTGTGTTAATAGTGCTTTCTTAATTTGTGTTACTCTTGCTTTCTTAATTTCTGTTAATCGCGCCTTCTTAATTTCTGTTAAACCTGCTTTCTTAATTTGTGTTAATCGAGCTCTTTTATGTTAATAAAGAAGGAGGAGATGTGGGAGTGTGGCCATGGGGGTTTACAAGCCCCATGGTTGGTGATCACATCCGACTCTTAAGGATGAGACCATCATAAAAGGAAAGCCTTGAGAGGGAACAAAGAAGGGTGATTCAGGAGACACCTTAAACAGGGACATGAAGAACAGGAACAGGGATAGTCTAACAGAACAGGGACAAAAACAAAAAAGGAATGAATAGGGACAGGCTATCAGAACAGGGACAAACAAAAAACAGCGTATGGGAGGGTCTCGCTGGCATAGGCAGGACCCACAAACAAGGACTCCAGGAGTTGGAGGGGCAGCCAGAGCCCCCCGGCTGGGCAGCACTCAGTGCCTGCCTCTCCCACGGCTGGTTTTACAAAGATTGTTAAAGATAGACTTAGTATGCCTGGCAGCTTTTCTCTGTGTTTTAGTTTGTGTTGATCCTGCCTTCTTAATTTGTGTTAATCGCGCTTTCTTAAGTTAATAAAGAAGGGGAAGATGTGGGAGTGTGGCCATGGGGGTCGACAAGCCCCATGGTTGGTAATAATATCCGACTCTTAAGGATGAGACCATCAGGAATTTAAAGAGTTGAGAGGGAACAAAGAAGGGTGATTCAGGTGACACCTTGTTGTCTGGGGTGGCTTCTTCTCCAGCCATTAAAGCATGGAAGTTGCTGGGTGTTTGCTGTTGCCGGGCAAAGTTGTTGACCAATGACTAGTTACTGGAAAGGTACTGCTGTGAGGCAGAAATTATAGGAAGGGAGCCTTTCCTGAATAAGGGATAGAATGAAGTTGTGCCCTCACTCTGAGAGATGAAGTTATGCCCTCAGTAAGAGAGAGTTCAAGTTATGTCATCAATAAAGAGGTAGCAGTTACAGATCCTGAAAGAACCCCGTTGTCCGTGCGGTCTTTACGCCACAAATCGCCCCCCAACAGGGACATGAAAACGAACAGGGACGAGAAGAAAACAAACAGGGGTATGAAGAACAGGAACAGGGACAGGCTAACAGAACAGGGACAAAAACAAAAAAGGAATGAATAGGGACAGTCAAACGGAACAGGGACAAAAACAGAAAAGGAATGAATAGGTACAGGCTAACAGAACAGGGACGAACAAAAAGAGCTTATGGGAGGGTCACGCTGGCTTACGCAGGACCCCCAAACAAGGACTCCAGGAGTTGGAGGGGCAGCCAGAGCCCCCCGGCTGGGCAGCACTCAGTGCCTGCCTCTCCCAGGGATGGGGTTGCAAAGTTTGTTAAACATAGACTTAGCATGCCTGGCAGTTTTTCTCTGTGTTTTAGTTTGTGTTGATCCTGCCTTCTTAATTTGTGTTAATCGCGCTTTCTTAATTTCTGTTAATCGCGCCTTCATAATTTGTGTTAAACCTGCTTTCTTAATTTGTGTTAATCGAGCTCTTTTATGTTAATAAAGAAGGGGGAGATGTGGGAGCATGGCCATGGGGGTCGACAAGTCCCATGGTTGGTGATAACATCCAACTCTTAAAGATGAGGCCATCAGGAAAGTAAAGAGTTGAGAGGGAACAAAGAAGGGTGATTCAGGAGACACCTTAAACAGGGACATGAAGAACAGGAACAGGGACAGGCTAACAGAGCAGGGAGAAACAAAAAACAGCATATGGGAGGGTCCCACTGGCATAGGCAGGACCCACAAACAAGGACTCCAGGAGTTGGAGGGGCAGCCAGAGCCCCCCGGCTGGGCAGCACTCAGTGCCTGCCTCTCCCAGGGATGGTTTTACAAAGGTTGTTAAAGATAGACTTAGTATGCCTGGCAGTTTTTCTCTGTGTTTTAGTTTGTGTTGATCCTGCCTTCTTAATTTGTGTTAATTGCGCTTTCTTATGTTAATAAAGAAGGGGAAGATGTGGGAGTGTGGCCATGGGGGTCGACAAGCCCCATGGTTGGTGATAACATCGGACTCTTAAGGATGAGACCATCAGGAATTTAAAGAGTTGAGAGGGAACAAAGAAGGGTGATTCAGGTGACACCTTCTTGTCTGGGGTGGCTAGTTCTCCAGCCATTAATGCATGGAAGTGGCTGGGTGTTTGCTGTTGCTGGGCAAAGTTGTTGACCAATGACTAGTTAGTGGAAAGTTACTGCTGTGAGGCGGAAGTTATAGGAAGGGAGCCTTTCCTGAATAAGGGATAGAATGAAGTTGTGCCCTCACTCTGAGAGATGAAGTTATGCCCTCAGTAAGAGAGAGTTCAAGTTATGTCATCAATAAAGAGGTAGCAGTTACAGATCCTGAAAGAACCCCGTTGTCCGTGCGGTCTTTACGCCACAAATCGCCCCCCAACAGGGACAAGAAAACGAACAGGGACGAGAACAAAACAAACAGGGACATGAAGAACAGGAACAGGGACAGGCTAACAGAACAGGGACAAAAACAAAAAAGGAATGAATAGGGACAGGCAAACGGAACAGGAAAAAGAAAAAAAAAGGAATGAATAGGTACAGGCTAACAGAACAGGGACGAACAAAAAGAGCTTATGGGAGGGTCACGCTGGCTTACGCAGGACCCACAAACAAGGACTCCAGGAGTTGGAGGGGCAGCCAGAGCCCCCCGGCTGGGCAGCACTCAGTGCCTGCCTCTCCCAGGGATGGGGTTGCAAAGTTTGTTAAAGATAGTCTTAGTATGCCTGGCAGTTTTTCTCTGTGTTTTAGTTTGTGTTGATCCTGCCTTCTTAATTTGTGTTAATTGCGCTTTCTTATGTTAATAAAGAAGGAGGAGATGTGGGAGTGTGGCCATGGGGTCGACAAGCCCCATGGTTGGTGATCACATCCGACTCTTAAAGATGAGGCCATGAGGAAAGACAAGCCTTGAGAGGGAACAAAGAAGGGTGATTCAGGAGACACCTTAAACAGGGACATGAAGAACAGGAACAGGGACAGGCTAACAGAGCAGGGAGAAACAAAAAACAGCATATGGGAGGGTCCCACTGGCATAGGCAGGACCCACAAACAAGGACTCCAGGAGTTGGAGGGGCAGCCAGAGCCCCCCAGCTGGGAAGCACTCAGTGCCTGCCTCTCCCAGGGATGAAGTTACAAAGTTTGTTAAAGATGGAATTAGTATGCCTGGCACTTTTTCTCTGTATTTTAATTTGTGTTAAGAGTGCTTTCTTAATTTGTGTTTCTCTTGCTTTCTTAATTTCTGTTAATCGCGCCTTCATAATTTGTGTTAAACCTGCTTTCTTAATTTGTGTTAATCGTGCTCTTCTATGTTAATAAAGAAGGGGGAGATGTGGGAGCGTGGCCATGGGGGTCGACAAGTCCCATGGTTGGTGATAACATCCGACTCTTAAAGATGAGGCCATCAGGAAAGTAAAGAGTTGAGAGGGAACAAAGAAGGCTGATTCAGGAGACACCTTAACCAGGGACATGAAGAACAGGAACAGGGACAGGCTAACAGAGCAGGGAGAACCAAAAAAGAGCATATGGGAGGGTCCCACTGGCATATGCTGGACCCACAAACAAGGACTCCAGGAGTTGGAGGGGCAGCCAGAGCCCCCCGGCTGGGCAGTACTCAGTGCCTGCCTCTCCCAGGGATGGTTTTACAAAGGTTGTTAAAGATAGAATTAGTATGCCTGGCAGTTTTTCTCTGTGTTTCTGTTTGTGTTGATCCTGCCTTCTAAATTTGTGTTAATTGTGCTTTCTTATGTTAATAAAGAAGGGGAAGATGTGGGAGTGTGGCCATGGGGGTCGACAAGCCCCATGGTTGGTGATAACATCGGACTCTTAAGGATGAGACCATCAGGAAAGGAAAGCCTTGAGAGGGAACAAAGAAGGGTGATTCAGGAGACACCTTAACCAGGGACATGAAGAACAGGAACAGGGATAGTCTAACAGAACAGGGAGGAAAACAAAAAAGGAATGAATAGGGACAGGCTATCAGAACAGGGACAAACAAAAAACAGCATATGGGAGGGTCTCGCTGGCATAGGCAGGACCCACAAACAAGGACTCCAGGAGTTGGAGGGGCAGCCAGAGCCCCCCAGCTGGGAAGCACTCAGTGCCTGCCTCTCCCAGGGATGGGGTTACAAAGTTTGTTAAAGATGGAATTAGTATGCCTGGCAGTTTTTCTCTGTGTTTTAGTTTGTGTTGATCCTGCCTTCTTAATTTGTGTTAATCGCGCTTTCTTATGTTAATAAAGAAGGGGAAGATGTGGGAATGTGGCCATGGGGGTCGACAAGCCCCATGGTTGGTGATAACATCGGACTCTTAAGGATGAGACCATCAGGAATTTAAAGAGTTGAGAGGGAACAAAGAAGGGTGATTCAGGTGACACCTTCTTGTCTGGGGTGGCTAGTTCTCCAGCCATTAATGCATGGAAGTGGCTGGGTGTTTGCTGTTGCCGGGCAAAGTTGTTGACCAATGACTAGTTAGTGGAAAGGTACTGCTCTGAGGCGGAAGTTATAGGATGGGAGCCTTTCCTGAATAAGGGATAGAATGAAGTTGTGCCCTCACTCTGAGAGATGAAGTTATGCCCTCAGTAAGAGAGAGTTCAAGTTATGTCATCAATAAAGAGGTAGCATTTACAGATCCTGAAAGAACCCCGTTGTCCGTGCGGTCTTTACGCCACAAATCGCCCCCCAACAGGGACAAGAAAACGAACAGGGACGAGAACAAAACAAACAGGGACATGAAGAACAGGAACAGGGACAGGCTAACAGAACAGGGACAAAAACAAAAAAGGAATGAATAGGGACAGGCAAACGGAACAGGAAAAAGAAAAAAAAAGGAATGAATAGGTACAGGCTAACAGAACAGGGACGAACAAAAAGAGCTTATGGGAGGGTCACGCTGGCTGACGCAGGACCCACAAACAAGGACTCCAGGAGTTGGAGGGGCAGCCAGAGCCCCCCGGCTGGGCAGCACTCAGTGCCTGCCTCTCCCAGGGATGGGGTTGCAAAGTTTGTTAAAGATAGTCTTAGTATGCCTGGCAGTTTTTCTCTGTGTTTTAGTTTGTGTTGATCCTGCCTTCTTAATTTGTGTTAATTGCGCTTTCTTATGTTAATAAAGAAGGAGGAGATGTGGGAGTGTGGCCATGGGGGTCGACAAGCCCCATGGTTGGTGATCACATCCGACTCTTAAAGATGAGGCCATGAGGAAAGACAAGCCTTGAGAGGGAACAAAGAAGGGTGATTCAGGAGACACCTTAAACAGGGACATGAAGAACAGGAACAGGGACAGGCTAACAGAGCAGGGAGAAACAAAAAACAGCATATGGGAGGGTCCCACTGGCATAGGCAGGACCCACAAACAAGGACTCCAGGAGTTGGAGGGGCAGCCAGAGCCCCCCAGCTGGGAAGCACTCAGTGCCTGCCTCTCCCAGGGATGGGGTTACAAAGTTTGTTAAAGATGGAATTAGTATGCCTGGCACTTTTTCTCTGTATTTTAATTTGTGTTAATAGTGCTTTCTTAATTTGTGTTTCTCTTGCTTTCTTAATTTCTGTTAATCGCGCCTTCTTATTTTGTGTTAAACCTGCTTTCTTAATTTGTGTTAATTGAGCTCTTCTATGTTAATAAAGAAGGGGGAGATGTGGGAGCATGGCCATGGGGTTCGACAAGTCCCATGGTTGGTGATAACATCCGACTCTTAAAGATGAGGCCATCAGGAAAGTAAAGAGTTGAGAGGGAACAAAGAAGGGTGATTCAGGAGACACCTTAACCAGGGACATGAAGAACAGGAACAGGGACAGGCTAACAGAGCAGGGAGAAACAAAAAAGAGCATATGGGAGGGTCCCACTGGCATAGGCAGGACCCACAAACAAGGACTCCAGGAGTTGGAGGGGCAGCCAGAGCCCCCCGGCTGGGCAGTACTCAGTGCCTGCCTCTCCCAGGGATGGTTTTACAAAGGTTGTTAAAGATAGACTTAGTATGCCTGGCAGTTTTTCTCTGTGTTTTTGTTTGTGTTGATCCTGCCTTCTAAATTTGTGTTAATTGTGCTTTCTTATGTTAATAAAGAAGGGGAAGATGTGGGAGTGTGGCCATGGGGGTCGACAAGCCCCATGGTTGGTGATAACATCGGACTCTTAAGGATGAGACCATCAGGAAAGGAAAGCCTTGAGAGGGAACAAAGAAGGGTGATTCAGGAGACACCTTAACCAGGGACATGAAGAACAGGAACAGGGATAGTCTAACAGAACAGGGAGGAAAACAAAAAAGGAATGAATAGGGACAGGCTATCAGAACAGGGACAAACAAAAAACAGCGTATGGGAGGGTCTCGCTGGCATAGGCAGGACCCACAAACAAGGACTCCAGGAGTTGGAGGGGCAGCCAGAGCCCCCCAGCTGGGAAGCACTCAGTGCCTGCCTCTCCCAGGGATGGGGTTACAAAGTTTGTTAAAGATGGAATTAGTATGCCTGGCAGTTTATCTCTGTATTTTAGTTTGTGTTAATAATGCTTTCTTAATTTGTGTTACTCTTGCTTTCTTAATTTCTGTTAATCGCGCCTTCTTAATTTGTGTTAAAAATGCTTTCTTAATTTGTGTTAATCAAGCTCTTTTATGTTAATAAAGAAGGGGGAGATGTGGGAGCATGGCCATGGGGGTCGACAAGCCCCATGGTTGCTGATAACATCGGACTCTTAAGGATGAGACCATCAGGAATTTAAAGAGTTGAGAGGGAACAAAGAAGGCTGATTCAGGTGACACCTTCTTGTCTGGGGTGGCTAGTTCTCCAGCCATTAATGCATGGAAGTGGCTGGGTGTTTGCTGTTGCCGGGCAAAGTTGTTGACCAATGACTAGTTAGTGGAAAGGTACTGCTGTGAGGCGGAAGTTATAGGAAGGGAGCCTTTCCTGAATAAGGGATAGAATGAAGTTGTGCCCTCACTCTGAGAGATGAAGTTATGCCCTCAGTAAGAGAGAGTTCAAGTTATGTCATCAATAAAGAGGTAGCAGTTACAGATCCTGAAAGAACCCCGTTGTCCGTGCGGTCTTTACGCCACAAATCGCCCCCCAACAGGGACATGAAAACGAACAGGGACGAGAAGAAAACAAACAGGGACATGAAGAACAGGAACAGGGACAGGCTAACAGAACAGGGACAAAAACAAAAAAGGAATGAATAGGGACAGGCAAACGGAACAGGAAAAAGAAAAAAAAAGGAATGAATAGGTACAGGCTAACAGAACAGGGACGAACAAAAAGAGCTTATGGGAGGGTCACGATGGTTTACGCAGGACCCACAAACAAGGACTCCAGGAGTTGGAGGGGCAGCCAGAGCCCCCCGGCTGGGCAGCACTCAGTGCCTGCCTCTCCCAGGGATGGGGTTGCAAAGTTTGTTAAAGATAGTCTTAGTATGCCTGGCAGTTTTTCTCTGTGTTTTAGTTTGTGTTGATCCTGCCTTCTTAATTTGTGTTAATTGCGCTTTCTTATGTTAATAGAGAAGGAGGAGATGTGGGAGTGTGGCCATGGGGGTCGACAAGCCCCATGGTTGGTGATCACATCCGTCTCTTAAAGATGAGGCCATCAGGAAAGTAAACCCTTGAGAGGGAACAAAGAAGGGTGATTCAGGAGACACCTTAAACAGGGACATGAAGAACAGGAACAGGGACAGGCTAACAGAGCAGGGAGAAACAAAAAACAGCATATGGGAGGGTCCCACTGGCATATGCTGGACCCAAAAACAAGGACTCCAGGAGTTGGAGGGGCAGCCAGAGCCCCCCGGCTGGGCAGTACTCAGTGCCTGCCTCTCCCAGGGATGGTTTTACAAAGTTTGTTAAAGATAGAATTAGTATGCCTGGCAGTTTTTCTCTGTGTTTTTGTTTGTGTTGATCCTGCCTTCTAAATTTGTGTTATTTGTGCTTTCTTATGTTAATAAAGAAGGGGAAGATGTGGGAGTGTGGCCATGGGGGTCGACAAGCCCCATGGTTGGTGATAACATCCGACTCTTAAGGATGAGACCATCAGGAAAGGAAAGCCTTGAGAGGGAACAAAGAAGGGTGATTCAGGAGACACCTTAACCAGGGACATGAAGAACAGGAACAGGGATAGTCTAACAGAACAGGGAGGAAAACAAAAAAGGAATGAATAGGGACAGGCTATCAGAACAGGGACAAACAAAAAACAGCGTATGGGAGGGTCTCGCTGGCATAGGCAGGACCCACAAACAAGGACTCCAGGAGTTGGAGAGGCAGCCAGAGCCCCCCAGCTGGGAAGCACTCAGTGCCTGCCTCTCCCAGGGATGGGGTTACAAAGTTTGTTAAAGATGGAATTAGTATGCCTGGCAGTTTTTCTCTGTGTTTTAGTTTGTGTTGATCCTGCCTTCTTAATTTGTGTTAATCGCGCTTTCTTATGTTAATAAAGAAGGGGAAGATGTGGGAGTGTGGCCATGGGGGTCGACAAGCCCCATGGTTGGTTATAACATCCGAATATTAAAGTAGAGACCATCAGGAAAGTAAAGCCTTGAGAGGGAACAAAGAAGGGTGATTCAGGAGACACCTTAACCAGGGACATGAAGAACAGGAACAGGGATAGTCTAACAGAACAGGGACAAATACAAAAAAGGAATGAATAGGGACATGCTATCAGAACAGGGACAAACAAAAAACAGCGTATGGGAGGGTCTCGCTGGCGTAGGCAGGACCTACAAACAAGGACTCCAGGAGTTGGAGGGGCAGCCAGAGCCCCCCAGCTGGGCAGCACTCAGTGCCTGCCTCTCCCAGGGATGGGGTTACAAAGTTTGTAAAAGATGGAATTAGTATGCCTGGCAGTTTTTCTCTGTGTTTTAGTTTGTGTTAATAGTGCTTTCTTAATTTGTGTTACTCTTGCTTTCTTAATTTCTGTTAATCGCGCCTTCTTAATTTGTGTTAAACCTGCTTTCTTAATTTGTGTTAATCGAGCTCTTTTATGTTAATAAAGAAGGGGGAGATGTGGGAGCCTGGCCATGGGGGTCGACAAGTCCCATGGTTGGTGATAACATCCGACTCTTAAAGATGAGGCCATCAGGAAAGTAAAGAGTTGAGAGGGAACAAAGAAGGGTGATTCAGGAGACACCTTAAACAGGGACATGAAGAACAGGAACAGGGACAGGCTAACAGAGCAGGGAGAAACAAAAAACAGCATATGGGAGGGTCCCACTGGCATAGGCAGGACCCACAAACAAGGACTCCAGGAGTTGGAGGGGCAGCCAGAGCCCCCCGGCTGGGCAGTACTCAGTGCCTGCCTCTCCCAGGGATGGTTTTACAAAGGTTGTTAAAGATAGGCTTAGTATGCCTGGCAGTTTTTCTCTGTGTTTTTGTTTGTGTTGATCCTGTCTTCTAAATTTGTGTTAATTGTGCTTTCTTATGTTAATAAAGAAGGGGAAGATGTGGGAGAGTGGCCATGGGGGTCGACAAGCCCCATGGTTGGTGATAACATCGGACTCTTAAGGATGAGACCATCAGGAAAGGAAAGCCTTGAGAGGGAACAAAGAAGGGTGATTCAGGAGACACCTTAACCAGGGACATGAAGAACAGGAACAGGGATAGTCTAACAGAACAGGGAGGAAAACAAAAAAGGAATGAATAGGGACAGGCTATCAGAACAGGGACAAACAAAAAACAGCGTATGGGAGGGTCTCGCTGGCATAGGCAGGACCCACAAACAAGGACTCCAGGAGTTGGAGGGGCAGCCAGAGCCCCCCAGCTGGGAAGCACTCAGTGCCTGCCTCTCCCAGGGATGGGGTTACAAAGGTTGTTAAACATAGACTTAGTATGCCTGGCAGTTTTTCTCTGTGTTTTAGTTTGTGTTGATCCTGCCTTCTTAATTTGTGTTAATCGCGCTTTCATATGTTAATAAAGAAGGGGAAGATGTGGGAGTGTGGCCATGGGGGTCGACAAGCCCCATGGTTGGTTATAACATCCGAATATTAAAGTAGAGACCATCAGGAAAGTAAAGCCTTGAGAGGGAGCAAAGAAGGGTGATTCAGGAGACACCTTAAACAGGGACATGAAGAACAGGAACAGGGATAGTCTAACAGAACAGGGACAAAAACAAAAAAGGAATGAATAGGGACAGGCTATCAGAACAGGGACAAACAAAAAACAGCATATGGGAGGGTCTCGCTGGCATAGGCAGGACCCACAAACAAGGACTCCAGGAGTTGGAGGGGCAGCCAGAGCCCCCCGGCTGGCCAGCACTCAGTGCCTGCCTCTCACAGGGATGGGGTTGCAAAGTTTGTTAAAGATAGTCTTAGTATGCCTGGCAGTTTTTCTCTGTGTTTTAGTTTGTGTTGATCCTGCTTTCTTAATTTGTGTTAATTGTGCTTTCTTATGTTAATAAAGAAGGGGAAGATGTGGGAGTGTGGCCATGGGGGTCGACAAGCCCCATGGTTGGTGATAACATCCGACTCTTAAGGATGAGACCATCAGGAAAGGAAAGCCTTGAGAGGGAACAAAGAAGGGTGATTCAGGAGACACCTTAAACAGGGACATGAAGAACAGGAACAGGGATAGTCTAACAGAACAGGGACAAATACAAAAAAGGAATGAATAGGAACATGCTATCAGAACAGGGACAAACAAAAAACAGCGTATGGGAGGGTCTCGCTGGCATAGGCAGGACCTACAAACAAGGACTCCAGGAGTTGGAGGGGCAGCCAGAGCCCCCCAGCTGGGCAGCACTCAGTGCCTGCCTCTCCCAGGGATGGGGTTACAAAGTTGGTTAAAGATGGAATTAGTATGCCTGGCAGTTTATCTCTGTATTTTAGTTTGTGTTAATAGTGCTTTCTTAATTTGTGTTACTCTTGCTTTCTTAATTTCTGTTAATCGCGCCTTCATAATTTGTGTTAAACCTGCTTTCTTAATTTGTGTTAATCGAGCTCTTTTATGTTAATAAAGAAGGGGGAGATGTGGGAGCATGGCCATGGGGGTTGACAAGTCCCATGGTTGGTGATAACTTCCAACTCTTAAAGATGAGGCCATCAGGAAAGTAAAGAGTTGAGAGGGAACAAAGAAGGGTGATTCAGGAGACACCTTAACCAGGGACATGAAGAACAGGAACAGGGACAGGCTAACAGAGCAGGGAGAAACAAAAAACAGCATATGGGAGGGTCCCACTGGCATATGCTGGACCCACAAACAAGGACTCCAGGAGTTGGAGGGGCAGCCAGAGCCCCCCGGCTGGGCAGCACTCAGTGCCTGCCTCTCCCAGGGATGGTTTTACAAAGGTTGTTAAAGATAGACTTAGTATGCCTGGCAGTTTTTCTCTGTGTTTTAGTTTGTGTTGATCCTGCCTTCTTAATTTGTGTTAATCGCGCTTTCTTATGTTAATAAACAAGGAGGAGATGTGGGAGTGTGGCCATGGGGGTCAACAAGCCCCATGGTTGGTGATCACATCCGACTCTTAAAGATGAGGCCATGAGGATAGTAAAGCCTTGAGAGGGAACAAAGAAGGGTGATTCAGGTGACACCTTCTTGTCTGGGGTGGCTAGTTCTCCAGCCATTAATGCATGGAAGTGGCTGGGTGTTTGCTGTTGCCGGGCAAAGTTGTTGACCAATGACTAGTTAGTGGAAAGGTACTGCTGTGAGGTGGAAGTTATAGGAAGGGAGCCTTTCCTGAATAAGGGATAGAATGAAGTTGTGCCCTCACTCTGAGAGATGAAGTTATGCCCTCAGTAAGATAGAGTTCAAGTTATGTCATCAATAATGAGGTAGCAGTTACAGATCCTGAAAGAACCCCGGTGTCCGAGCGGTCTTTACGCCACAAATCGCCCCCCAACAGGGACATGAAAACGAACAGGAACGAGAAGAATACAAACAGGGACATGAAGAAGAGGAACAGGGACAGGCAAACAGAACAGGGACAAAAACAAAAAAGGAATGAATAGGGACAGGTAAACGGAACAGGGACAAAAACAGAAAAGGAATGATCAGGTACAGGCTAACAGAACAGGGATGACCAAAATGAGCATATGGGAGGGTCACGATGGTTTACGCAGGACCCCCAAACAAGGACTCCAGGAGTTGGAGGGGCAGCCAGAGCCCCCCAGCTGGGCAGCACTCAGTGCCTGCCTCTCCCAGGGATGGGGTTATAAAGTTTGTTAAAGATAGACTTAGTATGCCTGGCAGTTTTTCTCTGTATTTTAGTTTGTGTTAATAGTGCTTTCTTAATTTGTGTTTCTCTTGCTTTCTTAATTTCTGTTAATCGCGCCTTCTTAATTTGTGTTAAACCTGCTTTCTTAATTTGTGTTAATCGAGCTCTTTTATGTTAATAAAGGAGGGGGAGATGTGGGAGCCTGGCCATGGGGTTAGACAAGCCCCATGGTTGGTGATAAGATCTGACTAATAAAGTAGAGACCATCAGGAAAGTAAAGCCTTGAGAGGGAACAAAGAAGGGTGATTCAGGAGACACCTTAAACAGGGAAATGAAGAACAGGAACAGGGACAGGCTAACAGAACAGGGAGAAACAAAAAACAGCATATGGGAGGGTCCCACTGGCATAGGCAGGACCCACAAACAAGGACTCCAGGAGTTGGAGGGGCAGCCAGAGCCCCCCGGCTGGGCAGCACTCAGTGCCTGCCTCTCCCAGGGATGGGGTTACAAAGGTTGTTAAAGATAGACTTAGTATGCCTGGCAGTTTTTCTCTGTGTTTTAGTTTGTGTTGATCCTGCCTTCTTAATTTGTGTTAATCGCGCTTTCTTATGTTAATAAAGAAGGGGAAGATGTGGGAGTGTGGCCATGGGGGTCGACAAGCCCCATGGTTGGTGATAACATCCGACTGTTAAAGTAGAGACCATCAGGAAAGTAAAGCCTTGAGAGGGAACAAAGAAGGGTGATTCAGGAGACACCATAAACAGGGACATGAAGAACAGGAACAGGGATAGTCTAACAGAACAGGGACGAAAACAAAAAGGGAATTAATAGGGACAGGCTATCAGAACAGGGACAAACAAAAAATAGCGTATGGGAGGGTCTCGCTGGCATAGGCAGGACCCCCAAACAAGGACTCCAGGAGTTGGAGGGGCAGCCAGAGCCCCCCGGCTGGGCAGCACTCAGTGCCTGCCTCTCCCAGGGATGGGGTTACAAAGTTTGTTAAAGATGGAATTAGTATGCCTGGCAGTTTTTCTCTGTGTTTTAGTTTGTGTTGATCCTGCCTTCTTAATTTGTGTTAATCGCGCTTTCTTATGTTAATAAAGAAGGGGAAGATGTGGGAGTGTGGCCATGGGGGTCGACAAGCCCCATGGTTGGTGATCACATCCGACTCTTAAAGATGAGACCATGAGGAAAGTAAAGCCTTGAGAAAGAACAAAGAAGGGTGATTCAGGAGACACCTTAACCAGGGACATGAAGAACAGGAACAGGGATAGTCTAACAGAACAGGGAGGAAAACAAAAAAGGAATGAATAGGGACAGGCTATCAGAACAGGGACAAACAAAAAACAGCGTATGGGAGGGTCTCGCTGGCATAGGCAGGACCCACAAACAAGGACTCCAGGAGTTGGAGGGGCAGCCAGAGCCCCCCAGCTGGGAAGCACTCAGTGCCTGCCTCTCCCAGGGATGGGGTTACAAAGTTTGTTAAAGATGGAATTAGTATGCCTGGCAGTTTTTCTCTGTGTTTTAGTTTGTGTTGATCCTGCCTTCTTAATTTGTGTTAATCGCGCTTTCATATGTTAATAAAGAAGGGGAAGATGTGGGAGTGTGGCCATGGGGGTCGACAAGCCCCATGGTTGGTTATAACATCCGAATATTAAAGTAGAGACCATCAGGAAAGTAAAGCCTTGAGAGGGAGCAAAGAAGGGTGATTCAGGAGACACCTTAAACAGGGACATGAAGAACAGGAACAGGGATAGTCTAACAGAACAGGGACAAAAACAAAAAAGGAATGAATAGGGACAGGCTATCAGAACAGGGACAAACAAAAAACAGCATATGGGAGGGTCTCGCTGGCATAGGCAGGACCCACAAACAAGGACTCCAGGAGTTGGAGGGGCAGCCAGAGCCCCCCGGCTGGCCAGCACTCAGTGCCTGCCTCTCACAGGGATGGGGTTGCAAAGTTTGTTAAAGATAGTCTTAGTATGCCTGGCAGTTTTTCTCTGTGTTTTAGTTTGTGTTGATCCTGCTTTCTTAATTTGTGTTAATTGTGCTTTCTTATGTTAATAAAGAAGGGGAAGATGTGGGAGTGTGGCCATGGGGGTCGACAAGCCCCATGGTTGGTGATAACATCCGACTCTTAAGGATGAGACCATCAGGAAAGGAAAGCCTTGAGAGGGAACAAAGAAGGGTGATTCAGGAGACACCTTAAACAGGGACATGAAGAACAGGAACAGGGATAGTCTAACAGAACAGGGACAAATACAAAAAAGGAATGAATAGGAACATGCTATCAGAACAGGGACAAACAAAAAACAGCGTATGGGAGGGTCTCGCTGGCATAGGCAGGACCTACAAACAAGGACTCCAGGAGTTGGAGGGGCAGCCAGAGCCCCCCAGCTGGGCAGCACTCAGTGCCTGCCTCTCCCAGGGATGGGGTTACAAAGTTGGTTAAAGATGGAATTAGTATGCCTGGCAGTTTATCTCTGTATTTTAGTTTGTGTTAATAGTGCTTTCTTAATTTGTGTTACTCTTGCTTTCTTAATTTCTGTTAATCGCGCCTTCATAATTTGTGTTAAACCTGCTTTCTTAATTTGTGTTAATCGAGCTCTTTTATGTTAATAAAGAAGGGGGAGATGTGGGAGCATGGCCATGGGGGTTGACAAGTCCCATGGTTGGTGATAACTTCCAACTCTTAAAGATGAGGCCATCAGGAAAGTAAAGAGTTGAGAGGGAACAAAGAAGGGTGATTCAGGAGACACCTTAAACAGGGACATGAAGAACAGGAACAGGGACAGGCTAACAGAGCAGGGAGAAACAAAAAACAGCATATGGGAGGGTCCCACTGGCATATGCTGGACCCACAAACAAGGACTCCAGGAGTTGGAGGGGCAGCCAGAGCCCCCCGGCTGGGCAGCACTCAGTGCCTGCCTCTCCCAGGGATGGTTTTACAAAGGTTGTTAAAGATAGACTTAGTATGCCTGGCAGTTTTTCTCTGTGTTTTAGTTTGTGTTGATCCTGCCTTCTTAATTTGTGTTAATCGCGCTTTCTTATGTTAATAAACAAGGAGGAGATGTGGGAGTGTGGCCATGGGGGTCAACAAGCCCCATGGTTGGTGATCACATCCGACTCTTAAAGATGAGGCCATGAGGATAGTAAAGCCTTGAGAGGGAACAAAGAAGGGTGATTCAGGTGACACCTTCTTGTCTGGGGTGGCTAGTTCTCCAGCCATTAATGCATGGAAGTGGCTGGGTGTTTGCTGTTGCCGGGCAAAGTTGTTGACCAATGACTAGTTAGTGGAAAGGTACTGCTGTGAGGTGGAAGTTATAGGAAGGGAGCCTTTCCTGAATAAGGGATAGAATGAAGTTGTGCCCTCACTCTGAGAGATGAAGTTATGCCCTCAGTAAGATAGAGTTCAAGTTATGTCATCAATAATGAGGTAGCAGTTACAGATCCTGAAAGAACCCCGTTGTCCGTGCGGTCTTTACGCCACAAATCGCCCCCCAACAGGGACATGAAAACGAACAGGAACGAGAAGAATACAAACAGGGACATGAAGAAGAGGAACAGGGACAGGCAAACAGAACAGGGACAAAAACAAAAAAGGAATGAATAGGGACAGGTAAACGGAACAGGGACAAAAACAGAAAAGGAATGATCAGGTACAGGCTAACAGAACAGGGATGACCAAAATGAGCATATGGGAGGGTCACGATGGTTTACGCAGGACCCCCAAACAAGGACTCCAGGAGTTGGAGGGGCAGCCAGAGCCCCCCAGCTGGGCAGCACTCAGTGCCTGCCTCTCCCAGGGATGGGGTTATAAAGTTTGTTAAAGATAGACTTAGTATGCCTGGCAGTTTTTCTCTGTATTTTAGTTTGTGTTAATAGTGCTTTCTTAATTTGTGTTTCTCTTGCTTTCTTAATTTCTGTTAATCGCGCCTTCTTAATTTGTGTTAAACCTGCTTTCTTAATTTGTGTTTATCGAGCTCTTTTATGTTAATAAAGGAGGGGGAGATGTGGGAGCCTGGCCATGGGGTTAGACAAGCCCCATGGTTGGTGATAAGATCTGACTAATAAAGTAGAGACCATCAGGAAAGTAAAGCCTTGAGAGGGAACAAAGAAGGGTGATTCAGGAGACACCTTAAACAGGGAAATGAAGAACAGGAACAGGGACAGGCTAACAGAACAGGGAGAAACAAAAAACAGCATATGGGAGGGTCCCACTGGCATAGGCAGGACCCACAAACAAGGACTCCAGGAGTTGGAGGGGCAGCCAGAGCCCCCCGGCTGGGCAGCACTCAGTGCCTGCCTCTCCCAGGGATGGGGTTACAAAGGTTGTTAAACATAGACTTAGTATGCCTGGCAGTTTTTCTCTGTGTTTTAGTTTGTGTTGATCCTGCCTTCTTAATTTGTGTTAATCGCGCTTTCTTATGTTAATAAAGAAGGGGAAGATGTGGGAGTGTGGCCATGGGGGTCGACAAGCCCCATGGTTGGTGATAACATCCGACTGTTAAAGTAGAGACCATCAGGAAAGTAAAGCCTTGAGAGGGAACAAAGAAGGGTGATTCAGGAGACACCATAAACAGGGACATGAAGAACAGGAACAGGGATAGTCTAACAGAACAGGGACGAAAACAAAAAGGGAATTAATAGGGACAGGCTATCAGAACAGGGACAAACAAAAAATAGCGTATGGGAGGGTCTCGCTGGCATAGGCAGGACCCCCAAACAAGGACTCCAGGAGTTGGAGGGGCAGCCAGAGCCCCCCGGCTGGGCAGCACTCAGTGCCTGCCTCTCCCAGGGATGGGGTTACAAAGTTTGTTAAAGATGGAATTAGTATGCCTGGCAGTTTTTCTCTGTGTTTTAGTTTGTGTTGATCCTGCCTTCTTAATTTGTGTTAATCGCGCTTTCTTATGTTAATAAAGAAGGGGAAGATGTGGGAGTGTGGCCATGGGGGTCGACAAGCCCCATGGTTGGTGATCACATCCGACTCTTAAAGATGAGACCATGAGGAAAGTAAAGCCTTGAGAAAGAACAAAGAAGGGTGATTCAGGAGACACCTTAACCAGGGACATGAAGAACAGGAACAGGGATAGTCTAACAGAACAGGGAGGAAAACAAAAAAGGAATGAATAGGGACAGGCTATCAGAACAGGGACAAACAAAAAACAGCGTATGGGAGGGTCTCGCTGGCATAGGCAGGACCCACAAACAAGGACTCCAGGAGTTGGAGGGGCAGCCAGAGCCCCCCAGCTGGGAAGCACTCAGTGCCTGCCTCTCCCAGGGATGGGGTTACAAAGTTTGTTAAAGATGGAATTAGTATGCCTGGCAGTTTTTCTCTGTGTTTTAGTTTGTGTTGATCCTGCCTTCTTAATTTGTGTTAATCGCGCTTTCATATGTTAATAAAGAAGGGGAAGATGTGGCAGTGTGGCCATGGGGGTCGACAAGCCCCATGGTTGGTTATAACATCCGAATATTAAAGTAGAGACCATCAGGAAAGTAAAGCCTTGAGAGGGAGCAAAGAAGGGTGATTCAGGAGACACCTTAAACAGGGACATGAAGAACAGGAACAGGGATAGTCTAACAGAACAGGGACAAAAACAAAAAAGGAATGAATAGGGACAGGCTATCAGAACAGGGACAAACAAAAAACAGCATATGGGAGGGTCTCGCTGGCATAGGCAGGACCCACAAACAAGGACTCCAGGAGTTGGAGGGGCAGCCAGAGCCCCCCGGCTGGCCAGCACTCAGTGCCTGCCTCTCACAGGGATGGGGTTGCAAAGTTTGTTAAAGATAGTCTTAGTATGCCTGGCAGTTTTTCTCTGTGTTTTAGTTTGTGTTGATCCTGCCTTCTTAATTTGTGTTAATTGTGCTTTCTTATGTTAATAAAGAAGGGGAAGATGTGGGAGTGTGGCCATGGGGGTCGACAAGCCCCATGGTTGGTGATAACATCCGACTCTTAAGGATGAGACCATCAGGAAAGGAAAGCCTTGAGAGGGAACAAAGAAGGGTGATTCAGGAGACACCTTAAACAGGGACATGAAGAACAGGAACAGGGATAGTCTAACAGAACAGGGACAAATACAAAAAAGGAATGAATAGGAACATGCTATCAGAACAGGGACAAACAAAAAACAGCGTATGGGAGGGTCTCGCTGGCATAGGCAGGACCTACAAACAAGGACTCCAGGAGTTGGAGGGGCAGCCAGAGCCCCCCAGCTGGGCAGCACTCAGTGCCTGCCTCTCCCAGGGATGGGGTTACAAAGTTGGTTAAAGATGGAATTTGTATGCCTGGCAGTTTATCTCTGTATTTTAGTTTGTGTTAATAGTGCTTTCTTAATTTGTGTTACTCTTGCTTTCTTAATTTCTGTTAATCGCGCCTTCATAATTTGTGTTAAACCTGCTTTCTTAATTTGTGTTAATCGAGCTCTTTTATGTTAATAAAGAAGGGGGAGATGTGGGAGCATGGCCATGGGGGTTGACAAGTCCCATGGTTGGTGATAACTTCCAACTCTTAAAGATGAGGCCATCAGGAAAGTAAAGAGTTGAGAGGGAACAAAGAAGGGTGATTCAGGAGACACCTTAAACAGGGACATGAAGAACAGGAACAGGGACAGGCTAACAGAGCAGGGAGAAACAAAAAACAGCATATGGGAGGGTCCCACTGGCATATGCTGGACCCACAAACAAGGACTCCAGGAGTTGGAGGGGCAGCCAGAGCCCCCCGGCTGGGCAGCACTCAGTGCCTGCCTCTCCCAGGGATGGTTTTACAAAGGTTGTTAAAGATAGACTTAGTATGCCTGGCAGTTTTTCTCTGTGTTTTAGTTTGTGTTGATCCTGCCTTCTTAATTTGTGTTAATCGCGCTTTCTTATGTTAATAAACAAGGAGGAGATGTGGGAGTGTGGCCATGGGGGTCAACAAGCCCCATGGTTGGTGATCACATCCGACTCTTAAAGATGAGGCCATGAGGATAGTAAAGCCTTGAGAGGGAACAAAGAAGGGTGATTCAGGTGACACCTTCTTGTCTGGGGTGGCTAGTTCTCCAGCCATTAATGCATGGAAGTGGCTGGGTGTTTGCTGTTGCCGGGCAAAGTTGTTGACCAATGACTAGTTAGTGGAAAGGTACTGCTGTGAGGTGGAAGTTATAGGAAGGGAGCCTTTCCTGAATAAGGGATAGAATGAAGTTGTGCCCTCACTCTGAGAGATGAAGTTATGCCCTCAGTAAGATAGAGTTCAAGTTATGTCATCAATAATGAGGTAGCAGTTACAGATCCTGAAAGAACCCCGGTGTCCGAGCGGTCTTTACGCCACAAATCGCCCCCCAACAGGGACATGAAAACGAACAGGAACGAGAAGAATACAAACAGGGACATGAAGAAGAGGAACAGGGACAGGCAAACAGAACAGGGACAAAAACAAAAAAGGAATGAATAGGGACAGGTAAACGGAACAGGGACAAAAACAGAAAAGGAATGATCAGGTACAGGCTAACAGAACAGGGATGACCAAAATGAGCATATGGGAGGGTCACGATGGTTTACGCAGGACCCCCAAACAAGGACTCCAGGAGTTGGAGGGGCAGCCAGAGCCCCCCAGCTGGGCAGCACTCAGTGCCTGCCTCTCCCAGGGATGGGGTTATAAAGTTTGTTAAAGATAGACTTAGTATGCCTGGCAGTTTTTCTCTGTATTTTAGTTTGTGTTAATAGTGCTTTCTTAATTTGTGTTTCTCTTGCTTTCTTAATTTCTGTTAATCGCGCCTTCTTAATTTGTGTTAAACCTGCTTTCTTAATTTGTGTTAATCGAGCTCTTTTATGTTAATAAAGGAGGGGGAGATGTGGGAGCCTGGCCATGGGGTTAGACAAGCCCCATGGTTGGTGATAAGATCTGACTAATAAAGTAGAGACCATCAGGAAAGTAAAGCCTTGAGAGGGAACAAAGAAGGGTGATTCAGGAGACACCTTAAACAGGGAAATGAAGAACAGGAACAGGGACAGGCTAACAGAACAGGGAGAAACAAAAAACAGCATATGGGAGGGTCCCACTGGCATAGGCAGGACCCACAAACAAGGACTCCAGGAGTTGGAGGGGCAGCCAGAGCCCCCCGGCTGGGCAGCACTCAGTGCCTGCCTCTCCCAGGGATGGGGTTACAAAGTTTGTTAAAGATGGAATTAGTATGCCTGGCAGTTTTTCTCTGTGTTTTAGTTTGTGTTGATCCTGCCTTCTTAATTTGTGTTAATCGCGCTTTCTTATGTTAATAAAGAAGGGGAAGATGTGGGAGTGTGGCCATGGGGGTCGACAAGCCCCATGGTTGGTGATCACATCCGACTCTTAAAGATGAGGCCATCAGGAAAGGAAAGCCTTGAGAGGGAACAAAGAAGGGTGATTCAGGAGACACCTTAACCAGGGACATGAAGAACAGGAACAGGGATAGTCTAACAGAACAGGGACGAAAACAAAAAAGTAATGAATAGGGACAGGCTATCAGAACAGGGACAAACAAAAAACAGCCTATGGGAGGGTCTCGCTGGCATAGGCAGGACCCACAAACAAGGACTCCAGGAGTTGGAGGGGCAGCCAGAGCCCCCCGGCTGGGCAGCACTCAGTGCCTGCCTCTCCCAGGGACGGGGTTACAAAGTTTGTTAAAGATGGAATTAGTATGCCTGGCAGTTTTTCTCTGTATTTTAGTTTGTGTTAATAGTTCTTTCTTAATTTGTGTTACTCTTGCTTTCTTAATTTCTGTTAATCGCGCCTTCTTAATTTGTGTTAAACCTGCTTTCTTAATTTGTGTTAATCGAGCTCTTTTAGGTTAATAAAGAAGGGGGAGATGTGGGAGCCTTGCCAAGGGGGTCGACAAGTCCCATGGTTGGTGATAACATCCGACTCTTAAAGATGAGGCCATGAGGAAAGTAAAGCCTTGAGAGGGAACAAAGAAGGGTGATTCAGGAGACACCTTAACCAGGGACATGAAGAACAGGAACAGGGACAGGCTAACAGAGCAGGGAGAAACAAAAAACAGCATATGGGAGGGTCCCACTGGCATATGCTGGACCCCCAAACAAGGACTCCAGGAGTTGGAGGGGCAGCCAGAGCCCCCCGGCTGGGCAGCACTCAGTGCCTGCCTCTCCCAGGGATGGTTTTACAAAGATTGTTAAAGATAGACTTAGTATGCCTGGCAGTTTTTCTCTGTGTTTTAGTTTGTGTTGATCCTGCCTTCTTAATTTGTGTTAATCGCGCTTTCTTATGTTAATAAAGAAGGGGAAGTTGTGGGAGTGTGGCCATGGGGGTCGACAAGCCCCATGGTTGGTGATAACATCCGACTCTTAAGGATGAGACCATCAGGAATTTAAAGAGTTGAGAGGGAACAAAGAAGAGTGATTCAGGTGACACCTTCTTGTCTGGGGTGGCTAGTTCTCCAGCCATTAATGCATGGAAGTGGCTGGGTGTTTGCTGTTGCCGGGCAAAGTTGTTGACCAATGACTAGTTAGTGGAAAGGTACTGCTGTGAGGCGGAAGTTATAGGAAGGGAGCCTTTCCTGAATAAGGGATAGAATGAAGTTGTGCCCTCACTCTGAGAGATGAAGTTATGCCCTCAGTAAGAGAGAGTTCAAGTTATGTCATCAATAAAGAGGTAGCAGTTACAGATCCTGAAAGAACCCCGTTGTCCGTGCGGTTTTTACGCCACAAATCGCCCCCCAACAGGGACAAGAAAACGAACAGGGACGAGAAGAAAACAAAGAGGGACATGAAGAACAGGAACAGGGACAGGCTAACAGAACAGGGACAAAAACAAAAAAGGAATGAATAGGGACAGGCAAAGGGAACAGGAAAAAGAAAAATAAAGGAATGAATAGGTACAGGCTAACAGAACAGGGACGAACAAAAAGAGCTTATGGGAGGGTCACGCTGGCTTACGCAGGACCCCCAAACAAGGACTCCAGCAGTTGGAGGGGCAGCCAGAGCCCCCCGGCTGGGCAGCACTCAGTGCCTGCCTCTCCCAGGGATGGGGTTGCAAAGTTTGTTAAAGATAGTCTTAGTATGCCTGGCAGTTTTTCCCTGTGTTTTAGTTTGTGTTGATCCTGCCTTCTTAATTTGTGTTAATTGCGCTTTCTTATGTTAATAAAGAAGGAGGAGATGTGGGAGTGTGGCCATGGGGGTCGACAAGCCCCATGGTTGGTGATCACATCCGACTCTTAAAGATGAGGCCATGAGGAAAGTAAAGCCTTGAGAGGGAACAAAGAAGGGTGATTCAGGAGACACCTTAAACAGGGACATGAAGAACAGGAACAGGGACAGGCTAACAGAGCAGGGAGAAACAAAAAACAGCATATGGGAGGGTCCCACTGGCATAGGCAGGACCCACAAACAAGGACTCCAGGAGTTGGAGGGGCAGCCAGAGCCCCCCAGATGGGAAGCACTCAGTGCCTGCCTCTCCCAGGGATGGGGTTACAAAGTTTGTTAAAGATGGAATTAGTATGCCTGGCACTTTTTCTCTGTATTTTAATTTGTGTTAAGAGTGCTTTCTTAATTTGTGTTTCTCTTGCTTTCTTAATTTCTGTTAATCGCGCCTTCTTAATTTGTGTTAAACCTGCTTTCTTAATTTGTGTTAATCGAGCTCTTCTATGTTAATAAAGAAGGGGGCGATGTGGGAGCCTGGCCATGGGGGTCGACAAGTCCCATGGTTGGTGATAACATCCGACTCTTAAAGATGAGGCCATCAGGAAAGTAAAGAGTTGAGAGGGAACAAAGAAGGGTGATTCAGGAGACACCTTAACCAGGGACATGAAGAACAGGAACAGGGAAAGGCTAATAGAGCAGGGAGAACCAAAAAAGAGCATATGGGAGGGTCCCACTGGCATATGCTGGACCCACAAACAAGGACTCCAGGAGTTGGAGGGGCAGCCAGAGCCCCCCGGCTGGGCAGCACTCCGTGCCTGCCTCTCCCAGGGATGGTTTTACGAAGATTGTTAAAGATGGAATTAGTATGCCTGGCAGTTTTTCTCTGTGTTTTAGTTTGTGTTGATCCTGCCTTCTTAATTTGTGTTAATTGCGCTTTCTTAAGTTAATAAAGAAGGGGAAGATGCGGGAGTGTGGCCATGGGGGTCGACAAGCCCCATGGTTGGTGATCACATCCGACTCTTAAAGTAGAGACCATCAGGAAAGTAAAGCCTTGAGAGGGAACAAAGAAGGGTGATTCAGGAGACACCTTAACCAGGGACATGAAGAACAGGAACAGGGATAGTCTAATAGAACAGGGAGGAAAACAAAAAAGGAATGAATAGGGACAGGCTATCAGAACAGGGACAAACAAAAAACAGCGTATGGGAGGGTCTCGCTGGCATAGGCTGGACCCACAATCAAGGACTCCAGGAGTTGGAGGGGCAGCCAGAGCCCCCCGGCTGGGCAGCACTCAGTGCCTGCCTCTCCCAGGGATGGGGTTACAAAGTTTGTTAAAGATGGAATTAGTATGCCTGGCACTTTTTCTCTGTATTTTAATTTGTGTTAAGAGTGCTTTCTTAATTTGTGTTTCTCTTGCTTTCTTAATTTCTGTTAATCGCGCCTTCTTAATTTGTGTTAAACCTGCTTTCTTAATTTGTGTTAATCGAGCTCTTCTATGTTAATAAAGAAGGGGGAGATGTGGGAGCCTGGCCATGGGGGTCGACAAGTCCCATGGTTGGTGATAACATCCGACTCTTAAAGATGAGGCCATCAGGAAAGTAAAGAGTTGAGAGGGAACAAAGAAGGGTGATTCAGGAGACACCTTAACCAGGGACATGAAGAACAGGAACAGGGAAAGGCTAATAGAGCAGGGAGAAACAAAAAAGAGCATATGGGAGGGTCCCACTGGCATAGGCAGGACCCACAAACAAGGACTCCAGGAGTTGGAGGGGCAGCCAGAGCCCCCCGGCTGGGCAGCACTCAGTGCCTGCCTCTCCCAGGGATGCGGTTACAAAGGTTGTTAAAGATAGAATTAGTATGCCTGGCAGTTTTTCTCTGTGTTTTAGTTTGTGTTGATCCTGCCTTCTAAATTTGTGTTAATTGTGCTTTCTTATGTTAATAAAGAAGGGGAAGATGTGGGAGTGTGGCCATGGGGGTCGACAAGCCCCATGGTTGGTGATAACATCGGACTCTTAAGGATGAGACCATCAGGAAAGGAAAGCCTTGAGAGGGAACAAAGAAGGGTGATTCAGGAGACACCTTAACCAGGGACATGAAGAACAGGAACAGGGATAGTCTAACAGAACAGGGACGAAAACAAAAAGGGAATTAATAGGGACAGGCTATCAGAACAGGGACAAACAAAAAATAGCGTATGGGAGGGTCTCGCTGGCATAGGCAGGACCCCCAAACAAGGACTCCAGGAGTTGGAGGGGCAGCCAGAGCCCCCCGGCTGGGCAGCACTCAGTGCCTGCCTCTCCCAGGGATGGGGTTACAAAGTTTGTTAAAGATGGAATTAGTATGCCTGGCAGTTTTTCTCTGTGTTTTAGTTTGTGTTGATCCTGCCTTCTTAATTTGTGTTAATCGCGCTTTCTTATGTTAATAAAGAAGGGGAAGATGTGGGAGTGTGGCCATGGGGGTCGACAAGCCCCATGGTTGGTGATCACATCCGACTCTTAAAGATGAGACCATGAGGAAAGTAAAGCCTTGAGAAAGAACAAAGAAGGGTGATTCAGGAGACACCTTAACCAGGGACATGAAGAACAGGAACAGGGATAGTCTAACAGAACAGGGAGGAAAACAAAAAAGGAATGAATAGGGACAGGCTATCAGAACAGGGACAAACAAAAAACAGCGTATGGGAGGGTCTCGCTGGCATAGGCAGGACCCACAAACAAGGACTCCAGGAGTTGGAGGGGCAGCCAGAGCCCCCCAGCTGGGAAGCACTCAGTGCCTGCCTCTCCCAGGGATGGGGTTACAAAGTTTGTTAAAGATGGAATTAGTATGCCTGGCAGTTTTTCTCTGTGTTTTAGTTTGTGTTGATCCTGCCTTCTTAATTTGTGTTAATCGCGCTTTCATATGTTAATAAAGAAGGGGAAGATGTGGGAGTGTGGCCATGGGGGTCGACAAGCCCCATGGTTGGTTATAACATCCGAATATTAAAGTAGAGACCATCAGGAAAGTAAAGCCTTGAGAGGGAGCAAAGAAGGGTGATTCAGGAGACACCTTAAACAGGGACATGAAGAACAGGAACAGGGATAGTCTAACAGAACAGGGACAAAAACAAAAAAGGAATGAATAGGGACAGGCTATCAGAACAGGGACAAACAAAAAACAGCATATGGGAGGGTCTCGCTGGCATAGGCAGGACCCACAAACAAGGACTCCAGGAGTTGGAGGGGCAGCCAGAGCCCCCCGGCTGGCCAGCACTCAGTGCCTGCCTCTCACAGGGATGGGGTTGCAAAGTTTGTTAAAGATAGTCTTAGTATGCCTGGCAGTTTTTCTCTGTGTTTTAGTTTGTGTTGATCCTGCCTTCTTAATTTGTGTTAATTGTGCTTTCTTATGTTAATAAAGAAGGGGAAGATGTGGGAGTGTGGCCATGGGGGTCGACAAGCCCCATGGTTGGTGATAACATCCGACTCTTAAGGATGAGACCATCAGGAAAGGAAAGCCTTGAGAGGGAACAAAGAAGGGTGATTCAGGAGACACCTTAAACAGGGACATGAAGAACAGGAACAGGGATAGTCTAACAGAACAGGGACAAATACAAAAAAGGAATGAATAGGAACATGCTATCAGAACAGGGACAAACAAAAAACAGCGTATGGGAGGGTCTCGCTGGCATAGGCAGGACCTACAAACAAGGACTCCAGGAGTTGGAGGGGCAGCCAGAGCCCCCCAGCTGGGCAGCACTCAGTGCCTGCCTCTCCCAGGGATGGGGTTACAAAGTTGGTTAAAGATGGAATTAGTATGCCTGGCAGTTTTTCTCTGTATTTTAGTTTGTGTTAATAGTGCTTTCTTAATTTGTGTTACTCTTGCTTTCTTAATTTCTGTTAATCGCGCCTTCATAATTTGTGTTAAACCTGCTTTCTTAATTTGTGTTAATCGAGCTCTTTTATGTTAATAAAGAAGGGGGAGATGTGGGAGCATGGCCATGGGGGTTGACAAGTCCCATGGTTGGTGATAACTTCCAACTCTTAAAGATGAGGCCATCAGGAAAGTAAAGAGTTGAGAGGGAACAAAGAAGGGTGATTCAGGAGACACCTTAAACAGGGACATGAAGAACAGGAACAGGGACAGGCTAACAGAGCAGGGAGAAACAAAAAACAGCATATGGGAGGGTCCCACTGGCATATGCTGGACCCACAAACAAGGACTCCAGGAGTTGGAGGGGCAGCCAGAGCCCCCCGGCTGGGCAGCACTCAGTGCCTGCCTCTCCCAGGGATGGTTTTACAAAGGTTGTTAAAGATAGACTTAGTATGCCTGGCAGTTTTTCTCTGTGTTTTAGTTTGTGTTGATCCTGCCTTCTTAATTTGTGTTAATCGCGCTTTCTTATGTTAATAAACAAGGAGGAGATGTGGGAGTGTGGCCATGGGGGTCAACAAGCCCCATGGTTGGTGATCACATCCGACTCTTAAAGATGAGGCCATGAGGATAGTAAAGCCTTGAGAGGGAACAAAGAAGGGTGATTCAGGTGACACCTACTTGTCTGGGGTGGCTAGTTCTCCAGCCATTAATGCATGGAAGTGGCTGGGTGTTTGCTGTTGCCGGGCAAAGTTGTTGACCAATGACTAGTTAGTGGAAAGGTACTGCTGTGAGGTGGAAGTTATAGGAAGGGAGCCTTTCCTGAATAAGGGATAGAATGAAGTTGTGCCCTCACTCTGAGAGATGAAGTTATGCCCTCAGTAAGATAGAGTTCAAGTTATGTCATCAATAATGAGGTAGCAGTTACAGATCCTGAAAGAACCCCGTTGTCCGTGCGGTCTTTACGCCACAAATCGCCCCCCAACAGGGACATGAAAACGAACAGGAACGAGAAGAATACAAACAGGGACATGAAGAAGAGGAACAGGGACAGGCAAACAGAACAGGGACAAAAACAAAAAAGGAATGAATAGGGACAGGTAAACGGAACAGGGACAAAAACAGAAAAGGAATGATCAGGTACAGGCTAACAGAACAGGGATGACCAAAATGAGCATATGGGAGGGTCACGATGGTTTACGCAGGACCCCCAAACAAGGACTCCAGGAGTTGGAGGGGCAGCCAGAGCCCCCCAGCTGGGCAGCACTCAGTGCCTGCCTCTCCCAGGGATGGGGTTATAAAGTTTGTTAAAGATAGACTTAGTATGCCTGGCAGTTTTTCTCTGTATTTTAGTTTGTGTTAATAGTGCTTTCTTAATTTGTGTTTCTCTTGCTTTCTTAATTTCTGTTAATCGCGCCTTCTTAATTTGTGTTAAACCTGCTTTCTTAATTTGTGTTAATCGAGCTCTTTTATGTTAATAAAGGAGGGGGAGATGTGGGAGCCTGGCCATGGGGTTAGACAAGCCCCATGGTTGGTGATAAGATCTGACTAATAAAGTAGAGACCATCAGGAAAGTAAAGCCTTGAGAGGGAACAAAGAAGGGTGATTCAGGAGACACCTTAAACAGGGACATGAAGAACAGGAACAGGGACAGGCTAACAGAACAGGGAGAAACAAAAAACAGCATATGGGAGGGTCCCACTGGCATAGGCAGGACCCACAAACAAGGACTCCAGGAGTTGGAGGGGCAGCCAGAGCCCCCCGGCTGGGCAGCACTCAGTGCCTGCCTCTCCCAGGGATGGGGTTACAAAGGTTGTTAAACATAGACTTAGTATGCCTGGCAGTTTTTCTCTGTGTTTTAGTTTGTGTTGATCCTGCCTTCTTAATTTGTGTTAATCGCGCTTTCTTATGTTAATAAAGAAGGGGAAGATGTGGGAGTGTGGCCATGGGGGTCGACAAGCCCCATGGTTGGTGATAACATCCGACTGTTAAAGTAGAGACCATCAGGAAAGTAAAGCCTTGAGAGGGAACAAAGAAGGGTGATTCAGGAGACACCATAAACAGGGACATGAAGAACAGGAACAGGGATAGTCTAACAGAACAGGGACGAAAACAAAAAGGGAATTAATAGGGACAGGCTATCAGAACAGGGACAAACAAAAAATAGCGTATGGGAGGGTCTCGCTGGCATAGGCAGGACCCCCAAACAAGGACTCCAGGAGTTGGAGGGGCAGCCAGAGCCCCCCGGCTGGGCAGCACTCAGTGCCTGCCTCTCCCAGGGATGGGGTTACAAAGTTTGTTAAAGATGGAATTAGTATGCCTGGCAGTTTTTCTCTGTGTTTTAGTTTGTGTTGATCCTGCCTTCTTAATTTGTGTTAATCGCGCTTTCTTATGTTAATAAAGAAGGGGAAGATGTGGGAGTGTGGCCATGGGGGTCGACAAGCCCCATGGTTGGTGATCACATCCGACTCTTAATGATGAGACCATGAGGAAAGTAAAGCCTTGAGAGGGAACAAAGAAGGGTGATTCAGGAGACACCTTAACCAGGGACATGAAGAACAGGAACAGGGATAGTCTAACAGAACAGGGACGAAAACAAAAAAGTAATGAATAGGGACAGGCTATCAGAACAGGGACAAACAAAAAACAGCCTATGGGAGGGTCTCGCTGGCATAGGCAGGACCCACAAACAAGGACTCCAGGAGTTGGAGGGGCAGCCAGAGCCCCCCGGCTGGGCAGCACTCAGTGCCTGCCTCTCCCAGGGATGGGGTTACAAAGTTTGTTAAAGATGGAATTAGTATGCCTGGCAGTTTTTCTCTGTATTTTAGTTTGTGTTAATAGTTCTTTCTTAATTTGTGTTACTCTTGCTTTCTTAATTTCTGTTAATCGCGCCTTCTTAATTTGTGTTAAACCTGCTTTCTTAATTTGTGTTAATCGAGCTCTTTTAGGTTAATAAAGAAGGGGGAGATGTGGGAGCCTTGCCAAGGGGGTCGACAAGTCCCATGGTTGGTGATAACATCCGACTCTTAAAGATGAGGCCATGAGGAAAGTAAAGCCTTGAGAGGGAACAAAGAAGGGTGATTCAGGAGACACCTTAACCAGGGACATGAAGAACAGGAACAGGGACAGGCTAA
Organism: Anser brachyrhynchus; assembly: GCF_964034855.1. Lineage (NCBI taxonomy): Eukaryota > Metazoa > Chordata > Aves > Anseriformes > Anatidae > Anser > Anser brachyrhynchus. Next base: position 5,972,760 of record NC_137704.1, read on the forward strand.
CAGAGCAGGGAGAAACAAAAAACAGCATATGGGAGGGTCCCACTGGCATATGCTGGACCCCCAAACAAGGACTCCAGGAGTTGGAGGGGCAGCCAGAGCCCCCCGGCTGGGCAGCACTCAGTGCCTGCCTCTCCCAGGGATGGTTTTACAAAGATTGTTAAAGATAGACTTAGTATGCCTGGCAGTTTTTCTCTGTGTTTTAGTTTGTGTTGATCCTGCCTTCTTAATTTGTGTTAATCGCGCTTTCTTATGTTAATAAAGAAGGGGAAGTTGTGGGAGTGTGGCCATGGGGGTCGACAAGCCCCATGGTTGGTGATAACATCCGACTCTTAAGGATGAGACCATCAGGAATTTAAAGAGTTGAGAGGGAACAAAGAAGGGTGATTCAGGTGACACCTTCTTGTCTGGGGTGGCTAGTTCTCCAGCCATTAATGCATGGAAGTGGCTGGGTGTTTGCTGTTGCCGGGCAAAGTTGTTGACCAATGACTAGTTAGTGGAAAGGTACTGCTGTGAGGCGGAAGTTATAGGAAGGGAGCCTTTCCTGAATAAGGGATAGAATGAAGTTGTGCCCTCACTCTGAGAGATGAAGTTATGCCCTCAGTAAGAGAGAGTTCAAGTTATGTCATCAATAAAGAGGTAGCAGTTACAGATCCTGAAAGAACCCCGTTGTCCGTGCGGTTTTTACGCCACAAATCGCCCCCCAACAGGGACAAGAAAACGAACAGGGACGAGAAGAAAACAAAGAGGGACATGAAGAACAGGAACAGGGACAGGCTAACAGAACAGGGACAAAAACAAAAAAGGAATGAATAGGGACAGGCAAAGGGAACAGGAAAAAGAAAAATAAAGGAATGAATAGGTACAGGCTAACAGAACAGGGACGAACAAAAAGAGCTTATGGGAGGGTCACGCTGGCTTACGCAGGACCCCCAAACAAGGACTCCAGCAGTTGGAGGGGCAGCCAGAGCCCCCCGGCTGGGCAGCACTCAGTGCCTGCCTCTCCCAGGGATGGGGTTGCAAAGTTTGTTAAAGATAGTCTTAGTATGCCTGGCAGTTTTTCCCTGTGTTTTAGTTTGTGTTGATCCTGCCTTCTTAATTTGTGTTAATTGCGCTTTCTTATGTTAATAAAGAAGGAGGAGATGTGGGAGTGTGGCCATGGGGGTCGACAAGCCCCATGGTTGGTGATCACATCCGACTCTTAAAAATGAGGCCATGAGGAAAGTAAAGCCTTGAGAGGGAACAAAGAAGGGTGATTCAGGAGACACCTTAAACAGGGACATGAAGAACAGGAACAGGGACAGGCTAACAGAGCAGGGAGAAACAAAAAACAGCATATGGGAGGGTCCCACTGGCATAGGCAGGACCCACAAACAAGGACTCCAGGAGTTGGAGGGGCAGCCAGAGCCCCCCAGATGGGAAGCACTCAGTGCCTGCCTCTCCCAGGGATGGGGTTACAAAGTTTGTTAAAGATGGAATTAGTATGCCTGGCACTTTTTCTCTGTATTTTAATTTGTGTTAAGAGTGCTTTCTTAATTTGTGTTTCTCTTGCTTTCTTAATTTCTGTTAATCGCGCCTTCTTAATTTGTGTTAAACCTGCTTTCTTAATTTGTGTTAATCGAGCTCTTCTATGTTAATAAAGAAGGGGGCGATGTGGGAGCCTGGCCATGGGGGTCGACAAGTCCCATGGTTGGTGATAACATCCGACTCTTAAAGATGAGGCCATCAGGAAAGTAAAGAGTTGAGAGGGAACAAAGAAGGGTGATTCAGGAGACACCTTAACCAGGGACATGAAGAACAGGAACAGGGAAAGGCTAATAGAGCAGGGAGAACCAAAAAAGAGCATATGGGAGGGTCCCACTGGCATATGCTGGACCCACAAACAAGGACTCCAGGAGTTGGAGGGGCAGCCAGAGCCCCCCGGCTGGGCAGCACTCCGTGCCTGCCTCTCCCAGGGATGGTTTTACGAAGATTGTTAAAGATGGAATTAGTATGCCTGGCAGTTTTTCTCTGTGTTTTAGTTTGTGTTGATCCTGCCTTCTTAATTTGTGTTAATTGCGCTTTCTTAAGTTAATAAAGAAGGGGAAGATGCGGGAGTGTGGCCATGGGGGTCGACAAGCCCCATGGTTGGTGATCACATCCGACTCTTAAAGTAGAGACCATCAGGAAAGTAAAGCCTTGAGAGGGAACAAAGAAGGGTGATTCAGGAGACACCTTAACCAGGGACATGAAGAACAGGAACAGGGATAGTCTAATAGAACAGGGAGGAAAACAAAAAAGGAATGAATAGGGACAGGCTATCAGAACAGGGACAAACAAAAAACAGCGTATGGGAGGGTCTCGCTGGCATAGGCTGGACCCACAATCAAGGACTCCAGGAGTTGGAGGGGCAGCCAGAGCCCCCCGGCTGGGCAGCACTCAGTGCCTGCCTCTCCCAGGGATGGGGTTACAAAGTTTGTTAAAGATGGAATTAGTATGCCTGGCACTTTTTCTCTGTATTTTAATTTGTGTTAAGAGTGCTTTCTTAATTTGTGTTTCTCTTGCTTTCTTAATTTCTGTTAATCGCGCCTTCTTAATTTGTGTTAAACCTGCTTTCTTAATTTGTGTTAATCGAGCTCTTCTATGTTAATAAAGAAGGGGGAGATGTGGGAGCCTGGCCATGGGGGTCGACAAGTCCCATGGTTGGTGATAACATCCGACTCTTAAAGATGAGGCCATCAGGAAAGTAAAGAGTTGAGAGGGAACAAAGAAGGGTGATTCAGGAGACACCTTAACCAGGGACATGAAGAACAGGAACAGGGAAAGGCTAATAGAGCAGGGAGAAACAAAAAAGAGCATATGGGAGGGTCCCACTGGCATAGGCAGGACCCACAAACAAGGACTCCAGGAGTTGGAGGGGCAGCCAGAGCCCCCCGGCTGGGCAGCACTCAGTGCCTGCCTCTCCCAGGGATGCGGTTACAAAGGTTGTTAAAGATAGAATTAGTATGCCTGGCAGTTTTTCTCTGTGTTTTAGTTTGTGTTGATCCTGCCTTCTAAATTTGTGTTAATTGTGCTTTCTTATGTTAATAAAGAAGGGGAAGATGTGGGAGTGTGGCCATGGGGGTCGACAAGCCCCATGGTTGGTGATAACATCGGACTCTTAAGGATGAGACCATCAGGAAAGGAAAGCCTTGAGAGGGAACAAAGAAGGGTGATTCAGGAGACACCTTAACCAGGGACATGAAGAACAGGAACAGGGATAGTCTAACAGAACAGGGAGGAAAACAAAAAAGGAATGAATAGGGACAGGCTATCAGAACAGGGACAAACAAAAAACAGCCTATGGGAGGGTCTCGCTGGCATAGGCAGGACCCACAAACAAGGACTCCAGGAGTTGGAGGGGCAGCCAGAGCCCCCCAGCTGGGAAGCACTCAGTGCCTGCCTCTCCCAGGGATGGGGTTACAAAGTTTGTTAAAGATGGAATTAGTATGCCTGGCAGTTTTTCTCTGTTTTTTAGTTTGTGTTGATCTTGCCTTCTTAATTTGTGTTAATCGCGCTTTCTTATGTTAATAAAGAAGGGGAAGATGTGGGAGTGTGGCCATGGGGGTCGACAAGCCCCATGGTTGGTGATAACATCCGACTGTTAAAGTAGAGACCATCAGGAAAGTAAAGCCTTGAGAGGGAACAAAGAAGGGTGATTCAGGAGACACCATAAACAGGGACATGAAGAACAGGAACAGGGATAGTCTAACAGAACAGGGACGAAAACAAAAAGGGAATGAATAGGGACAGGCTATCAGAACAGGGACAAACAAAAAACAGCGTATGGGAGGGTCTCGCTGGCATAGGCAGGACCCACAAACAAGGACTCCAGGAGTTGGAGGGGCAGCCAGAGCCCCCCGGCTGGGCAGAACTCAGTGCCTGCCACTCCCAGGGATGGGGTTGCAAAGTTTGTTAAAGATAGTCTTAGTATGCCTGGCAGCTTTTCTCTGTGTTTTAGTTTGTGTTGATCCTGCCTTCTTAATTTGTGTTAATTGCGCTTTCTTATGTTAATAAAGCAGGAGGAGATGTGGGAGTGTGGCCATGGGGGTCGACAAGCCCCATGGTTGGTGATCACATCCGACTCTTAAAGATGAGGCCATGAGGAAAGTAAACCCTTGAGAGGGAACAAAGAAGGGTGATTCAGGAGACACCTTAAACAGGGACATGAAGAACAGGAACAGGGACAGGCTAATAGAGCAGGGAGAAACAAAAAAGAGCATATGGGAGGGTCCCACTGGCATATGCTGGACCCACAAACAAGGACTCCAGGAGTTGGAGGGTCAGCCAGAGCCCCCCGGCTGGGCAGCACTCCGTGCCTGCCTCTCCCAGGGATGGTTTTACGAAGATTGTTAAAGATGGAATTAGTATGCCTGGCAGTTTTTCTCTGTGTTTTAGTTTGTGTTGATCCTGCCTTCTTAATTTGTGTTAGTCGCGCTTTCTTAAGTTAATAAAGAAGGGGAAGATGTGGGAGTGTGGCCATGGGGGTCGACAAGCCCCATGGTTGGTGATAACATCGGACTCTTAAGGATGAGACCATCAGGAATTTAAAGAGTTGAGAGGGAACAAAGAAGGGTGATTCAGGAGACACCTTAAGCAGGGACATGAAGAACAGGAACAGGGACAGGCTAACAGAACAGGGAGGAAAACAAAAAAGGAATGAATAGGGACAGGCTATCAGAACAGGGACAAACAAAAAACAGCATATGGGAGGGTCTCGCTGGCATAGGCTGGACCCACAATCAAGGACTCCAGGAGTTGGAGGGGCAGCCAGAGCCCCCCGGCTGGGCAGCACTCAGTGCCTGCCTCTCCCAGGGATGGTTTTACGAAGATTGTTAAAGATAGACTTAGTATGCCCGGCAGTTTTTCTCTGTGTTTTAGTTTGTGTTGATCCTGCCTTCTTAATTTGTGTTAATTGCGCTTTCTTATGTTAATAAAGAAGGAGGAGATGTGGGAGTGTGGCCATGGGGGTCGACAAGCCCCATGGTTGGTGATAACATCCAACTGTTGAAGTAGAGACCATCAGGAAAGTAAAGCCTTGAGAGGGAACAAAGAAGGGTGATTCAGGAGACACCTTAAACAGGGACATGAAGAACAGGAACAGGGACAGGCTAACAGAGCAGGGAGAAACAAAAAACAGCATATGGGAGGGTCCCACTGGCATAGGCAGGACCCACAAACAAGGACTCCAGGAGTTGGAGGGGCAGCCAGAGCCCCCAAGCTGGGAAGCACTCAGTGCCTGCCTCTCCCAGGGATGGGGTTACAAAGTTTGTTAAAGATGGAATTAGTATGCCTGGCAGTTTTTCTCTGTATTTTAATTTGTGTTAAGAGTGCTTTCTTAATTTGTGTTTCTCTTGCTTTCTTAATTTCTGTTAATCGTGCCTTCTTAATTTGTGTTAAACCTGCTTTCTTAATTTGTGTTAATCGAGCTCTTCTATGTTAATAAAGAAGGGGGAGATGTGGGAGCCTGGCCATGGGGGTCGACAAGTCCCATGGTTGGTGATAACATCCGACTCTTAAAGATGAGGCCATCAGGAAAGTAAAGAGTTGAGAGGGAACAAAGAAGGGTGATTCAGGAGACACCTTAACCAGGGACATGAAGAACAGGAACAGGGAAAGGCTAATAGAGCAGGGAGAAACAAAAAAGAGCATATGGGAGGGTCCCACTGGCATATGCTGGACCCACAAACAAGGACTCCAGGAGTTGGAGGGGCAGCCAGAGCCCCCCGGCTGGGCAGCACTCCGTGCCTGCCTCTCCCAGGGTTGGTTTTACAAAGTTTGTTAAAGATGGAATTAGTATGCCTGGCAGTTTTTCTCTGTGTTTTAGTTTGTGTTGATCCTGCCTTCTTAATTTGTGTTAGTCGCGCTTTCTTAAGTTAATAAAGGGGAAGATGTGGGAGTGTGGCCATGGGGGTCGACAAGCCCCATGGTTGGTGATCACATCCGACTCTTAAAGTAGAGACCATCAGGAAAGTAAAGCCTTGAGAGGGAACAAAGAAGGGTGATTCAGGAGACACCTTAAGCAGGGACATGAAGAACAGGAACAGGGACAGGCTAACAGAACAGGGAGGAAAACAAAAAAGGAATGAATAGGGACAGGCTATCAGAACAGGGACAAACAAAAAACAGCATATGGGAGGGTCTCGCTGGCATAGGCTGGACCCACAATCAAGGACTCCAGGAGTTGGAGGGGCAGCCAGAGCCCCCCGGCTGGGCAGCACTCAGTGCCTGCCTCTCCCAGGGATGGTTTTACGAAGATTGTTAAAGATAGACTTAGTATGCCCGGCAGTTTTTCTCTGTGTTTTAGTTTGTGTTGATCCTGCCTTCTTAATTTGTGTTAATTGCGCTTTCTTATGTTAATAAAGAAGGAGGAGATGTGGGATTGTGGCCATGGGGGTCGACAAGCCCCATGGTTGGTGATAACATCCAACTGTTGAAGTAGAGACCATCAGGAAAGTAAAGCCTTGAGAGGGAACAAAGAAGGGTGATTCAGGAGACACCTTAAACAGGGACATGAAGAACAGGAACAGGGGCAGGCTAACAGAGCAGGGAGAAACAAAAAACAGCATATGGGAGGGTCCCACTGGCATAGGCAGGACCCACAAACAAGGACTCCAGGAGTTGGAGGGGCAGCCAGAGCCCCCCGGCTGGGCAGCACTCAGTGCCTGCCTCTCCCAGGGATGGTTTTACAAAGGTTGTTAAAGATAGACTTAGTATGCCTGGCAGTTTTTCTCTGTGTTTTAGTTTGTGTTGATCCTGCCTTCTTAATTTGTGTTAATCGCGCTTTCTTATGTTAATAAAGAAGGGGAAGATGTGGGAGTGTGGCCATGGGGGTCGACAAGCCCCATGGTTGGTAATAGCATCCGACTCTTAAGGATGAGACCATCAGGAATTTAAAGAGTTGAGAGGGAACAAAGAAGGGTGATTCAGGTGACACCTTGTTGTCTGGCGTGGCTTGTTCTCCAGCCATTAAAGCATGGAAGTTGCTGGGTGTTTGCTGTTGCCGGGCAAAGTTGTTGACCAATGACTAGTTAGTGGAAAGGTCCTGCTGTGAGGTGGAAGTTATAGGAAGGGAGCCTTTCCTGAATAAGGGATAGAATGAAGTTGTGCCCTCACTCTGAGAGATGAAGTTATGCCCTCAGTAAGAGAGAGTTCAAGTTATGTCATCAATAAAGAGGTAGCAGTTACAGATCCTGAAAGAACCCCGTTGTCCGTGCGGTCTTTACGCCACAAATCGCCCCCCAACAGGGACATGAAAACGAACAGGGACGAGAAGAAAACAAACAGGGACATGAAGAACAGGAACAGGGACAGGCTAACAGCACAGGGACAAAAACAAAAAAGGAATGAATAGGGACAGGCAAACTGAACAGGGACAAAAACAGAAAAGGAATGAATAGGTACAGGCTAACAGAACAGGGACGAACAAAAAGAGCTTATGGGAGGTTCACGCTGGCTTACGCAGGACCCACAAAAAAGGACTCCAGGAGTTGGAGGGGCAGCCAGAACCCCCCGGCTGGGCACCACTCAGTGCCTGCCTCTCCCAGGGATGGTTTTACAAAGATTGTTAAAGATAGACTTAGTATGCCTGGCAGTTTTTCTCTGTGTTTTAGTTTGTGTTGATCCTGCTTTCTTAATTTGTGTTAATCGAGCTCTTCTATGTTAATAAAGAAGGGGGAGATGTGGGAGCATGGCCATGGGGGTCAACAAGTCCCATGGTTGGTGATAACATCCAACTATTAAAGTAGAGACCATCAGGAAAATAAAGAGTTGAGAGGGAACAAAGAAGGGTGATTCAGGAGACACCTTAAACAGGGACATGAAGAACAGGAACAGGGACAGGCTAACAGAGCAGGGAGAAACAAAAAACAGCATATGGGAGGGTCCCACTGGCATATGCTGGACCCACAAACAAGGACTCCAGGAGTTGGAGGGGCAGCCAGAGCCCCCTGGCTGGGTAGTACTCAGTGCGTGCCTCTCCCAGGGTTGGTTTTACAAAGTTTGTTAAAGATGGAATTAGTATGCCTGGCAGTTTTTCTCTGTATTTTAATTTGTGTTAATAGTGCTTTCTTAATTTGTGTTTCTCTTGCTTTCTTAATTTCTGTTAATCGCGCCTTCTTAATTTTTTGTTAAACCTGCTTTCTTAATTTGTGTTAATCGAGCTCTTTTATGTTAATAAAGAAGGGGGAGATGTGGGAGCCTGGCCATGGGGGTCGACAAGTCCCATGGTTGGTGATAACATCCGACTCTTAAAGATGAGGCCATCAGGAAAGTAAAGAGTTGAGAGGGAACAAAGAAGGGTGATTCAGGAGACACCTTAACCAGGGACATGAAGAACAGGAACAGGGACAGGCTAACAGAGCAGGGAGAAACAAAAAACAGCATATGGGAGGGTCCCACTGGCATATGCTGGACCCACAAACAAGGACTCCAGGAGTTGGAGGGGCAGCCAGAGCCCCCCGGCTGGGCAGCACTCAGTGCCTGCCTCTCCCAGGGATGGTTTTACAAAGATTGTTAAAGATAGACTTAGTATGCCTGGCAGTTTTTCTCTGTGTTTTAGTTTGTGTTGATCCTGCCTTCTTAATTTGTGTTAATCGCGCTTTCTTATGTTAATAAAGAAGGGGAAGATGTGGGAGTGTGGCCATGGGGGTCGACAAGCCCCATGGTTGGTGATCACATCCGACTCTTAAGGATGAGACCATCAGGAAAGGAAAGCCTTGAGAGGGAACAAAGAAGAGTGATTCAGGAGACACCTTAACCAGGGACCTGAAGAACAGGAACAGGGATAGTCTAACAGAACAGGGACAAAAACAAAAAAGGAATGAATAGGGACAGGCTATCAGAACAGGGACAAACAAAAAACAGCGTATGGGAGGGTCTCGCTGGCATAGGCAGGACCCACAAACAAGGACTCCAGGAGTTGGAGGGGCAGCCAGAGCCCCCCAGCTGGGCAGCACTCAGTGCCTGCCTCTCCCAGGGATGGGGTTACAAAGTTTGTTAAAGATAGACTTAGTATGCCTGGCAGTTTTTCTCTGTTTTAGTTTGTGTTGATCCTGCCTTTTTAATTTGTGTTAATCGCGCTTTCTTATGTTAATAAAGAAGGGGGAGATGTGAGAGTGTGCCCATGGGGGTCGACAAGCCCCATGGTTGGTGATAACATCCAACTGTTGAAGTAGAGACCATCAGGAAAGTAAAGCCTTGAGAGGGAACAAAGAAGGGTGATTCAGGAGACACCTTAAACAGGGACATGAAGAACTGGAACAGGGATAGTCTAACAGAACAGGGACAAAAACAAAAAAGGAATGAATAGGGACAGGCTATCAGAACAGGGACAAACAAAAAACAGCGTATGGGAGGGTCTCGCTGGCATAGGCAGGATCCACAAACAAGGACTCCAGGAGTTGGAGGGGCAGCCAGAGCCCCCTGGCTGGGCAGCACTCAGTGCCTGCCTCTCCCATGGCTGGTTTTACAAAGATTGTTAAAGATAGACTTAGTATGCCTGGCAGCTTTTCTCTGTGTTTTAGTTTGTGTTGATCCTGCCTTCTTAATTTGTGTTAATCGCGCTTTCTTAAGTTAATAAAGAAGGGGGAGATGTGGGAGTGTGGCCATGGGGGTCGACAAGCCCCATGGTTGGTAATAATATCCGACTCTTAAGGATGAGACCATCAGGAATTGAAAGAGTTGAGAGGGAACAAAGAAGGGTGATTCAGGTGACACCTTGTTGTCTGGGGTGGCTTGTTCTCCAGCCATTAAAGCATGGAAGTTGCTGGGTGTTTGCTGTTGCCGGGCAAAGTTGTTGACCAATGACTAGTTAGTGGAAAGGTACTGCTGTGAGGCAGAAATTATAGGAAGGGAGCCTTTCCTGAATAAGGGATAGAATGAAGTTGTGCCCTCACTCTGAGAGATGAAGTTATGCCTTCAGTAAGAGAGAGTTCAAGTTATGTCATCAATAAAGAGGTAGCAGTTACAGATCCTGAAAGAACCCCGTTGTCCGTGCAGTCTTTACGCCACAAATCGCCCCCCAACAGGGACATGAAAACGAACAGGGACAAGAAGAAAACAAACAGGGACATGAAGAACAGGAACAGGGACAGGCTAACAGCACAGGGACAAAAACAAAAAAGGAATGAATAGGGACAGGCAAACGGAACAGGGACAAAAACAGCAAAGGAATGAATAGGTACAGGCTAACAGAACAGGGACGAACAAAAAGAGCTTATGGGAGGGTCACGCTGGCTTACGCAGGACCCCCAAACAAGGACTCCAGGAGTTGGAGGGGCAGCCAGAGCCCCCCGGCTGGGCAGCACTCAGTGCCTGCCTCTCCCAGGGATGGGGTTGCAAAGTTTGTTAAACATAGACTTAGTATGCCTGGCAGTTTTTCTCTGTGTTTTAGTTTGTGTTGATCCTGCCTTCTTAATTTGTGTTAATCGCGCTTTCTTATGGTAATAAAGAAGGGGAAGATGTGGGAGTGTGGCCATGGGGGTCGACAGGCCCCATGGTTGGTGATAACATCGGACTCTTAAAGATGAGGCCATCAGGAATTTAAAGAGTTGAGAGGGAACAAAGAAGGGTGATTCAGGTGACACCTTCTTGTCTGGGGTGGCTAGTTCTCCAGCCATTAATGCATGGAAGTGGCTGGGTGTTTGCTGTTGCCGGGCAAAGTTGTTGACCAATGACTAGTTAGTGGAAAGGTACTGCTGTGAGGTGGAAGTTATAGGAAGGGAGCCTTTCCTGAATAAGGGATAGAATGAAGTTGTGCCCTCACTCTGAGAGATGAAGTTATGCCCTCAGTAAGAGAGAGTTCAAGTTATGTCATCAATAAAGAGGTAGCAGTTACAGATCCTGAAAGAACCCCGTTGTCCGTGCGGTCTTTACGCCACAAATCGCCCCCCAACAGGGACATGAAAACGAACAGGGACGAGAAGAAAACAAACAGGGACATGAAGAAGCGGAACAGGGACAGGCAAACAGAACAGGGACAAAAACAAAAAAGGAATGAATAGGGACAGGCAAACGGAACAGGGACAAAAACAGAAAAGAAATGATCAGGTACAGGCTAACAGAACAGGGATGACCAAAAAGAGCATATGGGAGGGTCACGATGGTTTACGCAGGACCCCCAAACAAGGACTCCAGGAGTTGGAGGGGCAGCCAGAACCCCCCGGCTGGGCACCACTCAGTGCCTGCCTCTCCCAGGGATGGTTTTACAAAGATTGTTAAAGATAGACTTAGTATGCCTGGCAGTTTTTCTCTGTGTTTTAGTTTGTGTTGATCCTGCTTTCTTAATTTGTGTTAATCGAGCTCTTTTATGTTAATAAAGAAGGGGGAGATGTGGGAGCCTGGCCATGGGGTTAGACAAGCCCCATGGTTGGTGATAAGATCTGACTAATAAAGTAGAGACCATCAGGAAAGTAAAGCCTTGAGAGGGAACAAAGAAGGGTGATTCAGGAGACACCTTAAACAGGGACATGAAGAACAGGAACAGGGACAGGCTAACAGAGCAGGGACAAACAAAAAACAGCCTATGGGAGGGTCTCGCTGGCATAGGCAGGACCCACAAACAAGGACTCCAGGAGTTGGAGGGGCAGCCAGAGCACCCCGGCTGGGCATCACTCAGTGCCTGCCTCTCCCAGGGATGGGGTTACAAAGTCTGTTAAAGATGAAATTAGTATGCCTGGCAGTTTTTCTCTGTATTTTAGTTTGTGTTAATAGTGCTTTCTTAATTTGTGTTACTCTTGCTATCTTAATTTCTGTTAATTGCGCCTTCTTAATTTGTGTTAAACCTGCTTTCTTAATTCGTGTTAATCGAGCTCTTTTATGTTAATAAAGAAGGGGGAGATGTGGGAGCCTGGCCATGGGGGTCGACAAGTCCCATGGTTGGTGATAACATCCGACTCTTAAAGATGAGGCCATCAGGAAAGTAAAGCCTTGAGAGGGAACAAAGAAGGGTGATTCAGGAGACACCTTAAACAGGGACATGAAGAACAGGAACAGGGACAGGCTAACAGAGCAGGGAGAAACAAAAAACAGCATATGGGAGGGTCCCACTGGCATATGCTGGACCCACAAACAAGGACTCCGACTCCAGGAGTTGGAAGGGCAGCCAGAGCCCCCCGGCTGGGCAGCACTCAGTGCCTGCCTCTCCCAGGGATGGGGTTACAAAGTTTGTTAAAGATGGAATTAGTATGCCTGGCAGTTTTTCTCTGTTTTTTAGTTTGTGTTGATCCTGCCTTCTTAATTTGTGTTAATCGCGCTTTCTTATGTTAATAACGAAGGGGAAGATGTGGGAGTGTGGCCATGGGGGTCGACAAGCCCCATGGTTGGTGATAACATCCGACTGTTAAAGTACAGACCATCAGGAAAGTAAAGCCTTGAGAGGGAACAAAGAAGGGTGATTCAGGAGAGACCTTAACCAGGGACATGAAGAACAGGAACAGGGATAGTCTAACAGAACAGGGACGAAAACAAAAAGGGAATGAATAGGGACAGGCTATCAGAACAAGGACAAACAAAAAACAGCGTATGGGAGGGTCTCGCTGGCATAGGCAGGACCCACAAACAAGGACTCCAGGAGTTGGAGGGGCAGCCAGAGCCCTCCAGCTGGGCAGCACTCAGTGCCTGCCTCTCCCAGGGATGGGGTTACAAAGTTTGTTAAAGATGGAATTAGTATGCCTGGCAGTTTTTCTCTGTATTTTAGTTTGTGTTAATAGTGCTTTCTTAATTTGTGTTGCTCTTGCTTTCTTAATTTCTGTTAATCGCGCCTTCATAATTTGTGTTAAACCTGCTTTCTTAATTTGTGTTAATCGAGCTCTTTTATGTTAATAAAGAAGGGGGAGATGTGGGAGCATGGCCATGGGGGTCGACAAGTCCCATGGTTGGTGATAACATCCAACTCTTAAAGATGAGGCCATCAGGAAAGTAAAGAGTTGAGAGGGAACAAAGAAGGGTGATTCAGGAGACACCTTAAACAGGGACATGAAGAACAGGAACAGGGACAGGCTAACAGAGCAGGGAGAAACAAAAAACAGCATATGGGAGGGTCCCACTGGCATAGGCAGGACCCACAAACAAGGACTCCAGGAGTTGGAGGGGCAGCCAGAGCCCCCCGGCTGGGCAGCACTCAGTGCCTGCCTCTCCCAGGGATGGTTTTACAAAGGTTGTTAAAGATAGACTTAGTATGCCTGGCAGTTTTTCTCTGTGTTTTAGTTTGTGTTGATCCTGCCTTCTTAATTTGTGTTAATTGTGCTTTCTTATGTTAATAAAGAAGGGGAAGATGTGGGAGTGTGGCCATGGGGGTCGACAAGCCCCATGGTTGGTGATAACATCGGACTCTTAAGGATGAGACCATCAGGAAAGGAAAGCCTTGAGAGAGAACAAAGAAGGGTGATTCAGGAGACACCTTAACCAGGGACATGAAGAACAGGAACAGGGATAGTCTAACAGAACAGGGAGGAAAACAAAAAAGGAATGAATAGGGACAGGCTATCAGAACAGGGACAAACAAAAAACAGCGTATGGGAGGGTCTCGCTGGCATAGGCAGGACCCACAAACAAGGACTCCAGGAGTTGGAGGGGCAGCCAGAGCCCCCCGGCTGGGCAGCACTCAGTGCCTGCCTCTCCCAGGGATGGGGTTACAAAGTTTGTTAAAGATGGAATTAGTATGCCTGGCAGTTTTTCTCTGTTTTTTAGTTTGTGTTGATCTTGCCTTCTTAATTTGTGTTAATCGCGCTTTCTTATGTTAATAAAGAAGGGGAAGATGTGGGAGTGTGGCCATGGGGGTCGACAAGCCCCATGGTTGGTGATCACATCCGACTCTTAAAGATGAGACCATGAGGAAAGTAAAGCCTTGAGAGGGAACAAAGAAGGGTGATTCAGGAGACACCTTAAACAGGGACATGAAGAACAGGAACAGGGATAGTCTAACAGAACAGGGACAAAAACAAAAAAGGAATGAATAGGGACAGGCTATCAGAACAGGGACAAACAAAAAACAGCGTATGGGAGGGTCTCGCTGGCATAGGCAGGACCCACAAAAAAGGACTCCAGGAGTTGGAGGGGCAGCCAGAGCCCCCCGGCTGGGCAGCACTCAGTGCCTGCCTCTCCCAGGGATGGGGTTACAAAGTTTGTTAAAGATGGAATTAGTATGCCTGGCAGTTTTTCTCTGTATTTTAGTTTGTGTTAATAGTGCTTTCTTAATTTGTGTTACTCTTGCTTTCTTAATTTCTGTTAATCGCGCCTTCTTAATTTGTGTTAAACCTGCTTTCTTAATTTGTGTTAATCGAGCTCTTTTAGGTTAATAAAGAAGGGGGAGATGTGGGAGCCTGGCCAAGGGGGTCGACAAGTCCCATGGTTGGTGATAACATCCAACTCTTAAAGATGAGGCCATCAGGAAAGTAACGAGTTGAGAGGGAACAAAGAAGGGTGATTCAGGAGACACCTTAAACAGGGACATGAAGAAGAGGAACAGGGATAGTGTAACAGAACAGGGACAAAAACAAAAAAGGAATGAATAGGGACAGGCTATCAGAACAGGGACAAACAAAAAGCAGGGTATGGGAGGGTCTCGCTGGCATAGGCAGGACCCACAAACAAGGACTCCAGGAGTTGGAGGGGCAGCCAGAGCCCCCCAGCTGGGCAGCACTCAGTGCCTGCCTCTCCCAGGGATGGGGTTACAAAGTTTGTTAAAGATGGAATTAGTATGCCTGGCAGTTTTTCTCTGTATTTTAGTTTGTATTAATAGTTCTTTCTTAATTTGTGTTACTCTTCCTTTCTTATTTTCTGTTAATCGCGCCTTCTTAATTTGTGTTAAACCTGCTTTCTTAATTCGTGTTAATCGAGCTCTTTTATGTTAATAAAGAAGGGGGAGATGTGGGAGCGTGGCCATGGGGGTTGACAAGTCCCATGGTTGGTGATCACATCCGACTATTAAAGTAGAGACCTTCAGGAAAGTAAAGCCTTGAGAGGGAGCAAAGAAGGGTGATTCAGGAGACACCTTAAACAGGGACATGAAGAACAGGAACAGGGACAGGCTAACAGAGCAGGGAGAAACAAAAAACAGCATATGGGAGGGTCCCACTGGCATAGGCAGGACCCACAAACAAGGACTCCAGGAGTTGGAGGGGCAGCCAGAGCCCCCCGGCTGGGCAGCACTCAGTGCCTGCCTCTCCCAGGGATGGTTTTACAAAGGTTGTTAAACATAGACTTAGTATGCCTGGCAGTTTTTCTCTGTGTTTTAGTTTGTGTTGATCCTGCCTTCTTAATTTGTGTTAATCGCGCTTTCTTATGTTAATAAAGAAGGGGGAGATGTGGGAGTGTGGCCATGGGGGTCGACAGGCCCCATGGTTGGTGATAACATCCGACTCTTAAAGATGAGGCCATCAGGAATTTAAAGAGTTGAGAGGGAACAAAGAAGGGTGATTCAGGTGACACCTTCTTGTCTGGGGTGGCTAGTTCTCCAGCCATTAATGCATGGAAGTGGCTGGGTGTTTGCTGTTGCCGGGCAAAGTTGTTGACCAATGACTAGTTAGTGGAAAGGTACTGCTGTGAGGCGGAAGTTATAGGAAGGGAGCCTTTCCTGAATAAGGGATAGAATGAAGTTGTGCCCTCACTCTGAGAGATGAAGTTATGCCCTCAATAAGAGAGAGTTCAAGTTATGTCATCAATAAAGAGGTAGCAGTTACAGATCCTGAAAGAACCCCGTTGTCCGTGCGGTCTTTACGCCACAAATCGCCCCCCAACAGGGACATGAAAACGAACAGGGAAAAGAAGAAAAGAAACAGGGACATGAAGAACAGGAACAGGGACAGGCAAACAGAACAGGGACAAAAACAAAAAAGGAATTAATAGGGACAGGCAAACGGAACAGGGACAAAAACAGAAAAGGTATGATCAGGTACAGGCTAACAGAACAGGGATGACCAAAAAGAGCTTATGGGAGGGTCACGGTGGTTTACGCAGGACCCCCAAACAAGGACTCCAGGAGTTGGAGGGGCAGCCAGAGCCCCCCGGCTGGGCAGCACTCAGTGCCTGCCTCTCCCAGGGATGGGGTTACAAAGTTTGTTAAAGATGGAATTAGTATGCCTGGCAGTTTTTCTCTGTGTTTTAGTTTGTGTTGATCCTGCCTTCTTAATTTGTGTTAATCGCGCTTTCTTATGTTAATAAAGAAGGGGAAGATGTGGGAGTGTGGCCATGGGGGTCGACAAGCCCCATGGTTGGTGATAACATCCGACTCTTAAAGATGAGGCCATCAGGAAAGTAAAGCCTTGAGAGGGAACAAAGAAGGGTGATTCAGGAGACACCTTGAACAGGGACATGAAGAACAGGAACAGGGACAGGCTAACAGAGCAGGGAGAAACAAAAAACAGCATATGGGAGGGTCCCACTGGCATAGGCAGGACCCACAAACAAGGACTCCAGGAGTTGGAGGGGCAGCCAGAGCCCCCCAGCTGGGAAGCACTCAGTGCCTGCCTCTCCCAGGGATGGGGTTACAAAGTTTGTTAATGATGGAATTAGTATGCCTGGTACTTTTTCTCTGTATTTTAATTTGTGTTAAGAGTGCTTTCTTAATTTGTGTTTCTCTTGCTTTCTTAATTTCTGTTAATCGCGCCTTCTTAATTTGTGTTAAACCTGCTTTCTTAATTTGTGTTAATCGAGCTCTTCTATGTTAATAAAGAAGGGGGAGATGTGGGAGCCTGGCCATGGGGGTCGACAAGTCCCATGGTTGGTGATAACATCCGACTCTTAAAGATGAGGCCATCAGGAAAGTAAAGAGTTGAGAGGGAACAAAGAAGGGTGATTCAGGAGACACCTTGAACAGGGACATGAAGAACAGGAACAGGGACAGGCTAACAGAGCAGGGAGAAACAAAAAACAGCATATGGGAGGGTCCCACTGGCATAGGCAGGACCCACAAACAAGGACTCCAGGAGTTGGAGGGGCAGCCAGAGCCCCCCGGCTGGGCAGCACTCAGTGCCTGCCTCTCCCAGGGATGGGGTTGCAAAGTTTGTTAAACATAGACTTAGTATGCCTGGCAGTTTTTCTCTGTGTTTTAGTTTGTGTTGATCCTGCCTTCTTAATTTGTGTTAATCGCGCTTTCTTATGTTAATAAAGAAGGGGAAGATGTGGGAGTGTGGCCATGGGGGTCGACAAGCCCCATGGTTGGTGATAACATCGGACTCTTAAAGATGAGGCCATCAGGAAAGGAAAGCCTTGAGAGGGAACAAAGAAAGGTGATTCAGGAGACACCTTAACCAGGGACATGAAGAACAGGAACAGGGATAGTCTAACAGAACAGGGAGGAAAACAAAAAAGGAATGAATAGGGAAAGGCTATCAGAACAGGGACAAACAAAAAACAGCGTATGGGAGGGTCTCGCTGGCATAGGCAGGACCCCCAAACAAGGACTCCAGGAGTTGGAGGGGCAGCCAGAGCCCCCCGGCTGGGCAGCACTCAGTGCCTGCCACTCCCAGGGATGGGGTTGCAAAGGTTATTAAAGATAGTCTTAGTATGCCTGGCAGTTTTTCTCTGTTTTTTAGTTTGTGTTGATCTTGCCTTCTTAATTTGTGTTAATCGCGCTTTCTTAAGTTAATAAAGAAGGGGAAGATGTGGGAGTGTGGCCATTGGGGTCGACAAGCCCCATGGTTGGTGATAACATCGGACTCTTAAAGATGAGGCCATCAGGAAAGGAAAGCCTTGAGAGGGAACAAAGAAGGGTGATTCAGGAGAGACCTTAACCAGGGACATGAAGAACAGGAACAGGGATAGTCTAACAGAACAGGGAGGAAAACAAAAAAGGAATGAATAGGGACAGGGTATCAGAACAGCGACAAACAAAAAACAGCGTTTGGAAGGGTCTCGCTGGCATAGGCAGGACCTACAAACAAGGACTCCAGGAGTTGGAGGGGCAGCCAGAGCCCCCCAGCTGGGCAGCACTCAGTGCCTGCCTCTCCCAGGGATGGGGTTACAAAGTTTGTAAAAGATGGAATTAGTATGCCTGGCAGTTTTTCTCTGTGTTTTAGTTTGTGTTAATAGTACTTTCTTAATTTGTGTTACTCTTGCTTTCTTAATTTCTGTTAACCGCGCCTTCTTAATTTGTGTTAAACCTGCTTTCTTAATTTGTGTTTATCGAGCTCTTTTATGTTAATAAAGAAGGGGGAGATGTGGGAGCATGGCCATGGGGGTCGACAAGTCCCATGGTTGGTGATAACATCCGACTATTAAAGTAGAGACCATCAGGAAAGTAAAGCCTTGAGAGGGAGCAAAGAAGGGTGATTCAGGAGACACCTTAAACAGGGACATGAAGAACAGGAACAGGGATAGTCTAATAGAACAGGGACGAAAACAAAAAAGTAATGAATAGGGAAAGGCTATCAGAACAGGGACAAACAAAAAACAGCGTATGGGAGGGTCTCGCTGGCATAGGCAGGACCCCCAAACAAGGACTCCAGGAGTTGGAGGGGCAGCCAGAGCCCCCCGGCTGGGCAGCACTCAGTGCCTGCCACTCCCAGGGATGGGGTTGCAAAGTTTGTTAAAGATAGTCTTAGTATGCCTGGCAGTTTTTCTCTGTGTTTTAGTTTGTGTTGATCCTGCCTTCTTAATTTGTGTTAATTGTGCTTTCTTATGTTAATAAAGATAGAGGAGATGTGGGAGTGTGGCCATGGGGGTCGACAAGCCCCATGGTTGGTGATCACATCCGACTCTTAAAGATGAGACTGTTAGTGTTGGGGAGAATCGAATGGATGTTTTACTAATGTCTCTTAGGTGACGGGACATACAGTATAATTAAATATCATTAAATGTACTTACATTATCAAGTAATCTATGTACACTGGAAACTTAGTGAGTACATTGAGCAATCAAAAGAATCGTTGGAGGGGAACCCCGGGAGGGAATAGGTACAACCTGACCTTGGATAAGGGCCTGGAGATGATGAAATGAGTTGAAGCAGAACCAAGGAGCGGAGGGAGCATGCGTCGAGTGAGAAAGGTGAAAGAGTTCAGCGGAGAGGAAGACTCCTTACTTCATCTGGACGACCACCTGGACGACCACCAGAGTGCGCCACGCATGTGCAAAGGGGAGGGGAGCTAATTAGAATGAAAAGCGAGGCTGATGTTGCAACCTGTAATGAATATGTATACCTGACGCAATATTGTATGTATAAATAACGGCTGGGAAGTAACGGGACTTGAAGCCAGATTTGGGCACCTGCCCCGGCTTCCAGCGCTGAATAAAGCACCTTCATATAATCACTTGGTGGTTATGTGGTTGCTACGCTAACATTTTGGCGACCCAGATGGGACAGCGTGGGCACTGCTGAGGCGGATCGTGTCTCGGTTTCGCTCCAGCCGGCACCGAGGGATTCTCGGGGAGCAGTCGACCACGACCGACCTCCGCTGCTCACGACGTACCACTGGAGTGGTAAGCAAAGGTGCTTTCAACTTTGGGTATTCGGTACCGATTTGGTTGGGAAAGCCTGCCGGTCAGACGCGGCGAAAGCCACGCTCGGTTGGGCAGGGAGCTCCCGGGGTAAGCCTAGGCGCCGTCCGTTAGACAGAGCGAAAGCTCTGCAGGTTCGGCATTGGTAATTGTATTGGTTTGTGCTGAAGGGTCAGCACCTGGTATTATTGGTATGTAAAAAGCGTGCTGCTGCTGCTCCGGCAGCTTTTGGGAAAGCACGCTGCTGCTCCGGCAGCTTCTGGAAAGTGTGCTGTTGCTGCTCCGGCAGCTTTCGGGAGAGTGTGTTGCTGCTCCGGCAGCTTTCGGGAGAGTGTGTTGCTGCTCCGGCAGCTTTTGGGTCCGTATCATAAGCTCAAAATGAAAAAGATTAAAGAAATTCTGGGAAAAGATGTACCTATCCCGCGGACATCCCCGCTGGGGTGTTTGCTAGCACACTGGAAAGAGGGAGGTTTTGGTCAAGAAATGCGGAAAGGAAAGCTGATTGATTATTGTAACATTTGGTGGCCACAGTATAAACTAGAGGACCAAGAAACTTGGCCTGAGAATGGGACATTGCAATATAATACAATTTTACAATTAATGCTATTTTGTAAGTGGGAAGGAAAATATGATGAACTGCCGTATGTGGAATTATTCTTTTATTTGCGCCGAAAGCCTGAATGGCAGCATGCTTGTGGAATAATGGTGCTTGAAGTTTAAACTGAGGAACGTTGTTGTGCATGTACTAAGGAGGGACGCTGTATACAGCATCAGGCAATAGAGAATAATAAGTATTATGGGGAAATGAATAATGGAAATATTGACTTGGAAGTTGCGCCGTCGGCTCCGCCGGAAGAACCAGGACAGAGAGAAAAAGAAAAGGAAGATAGCAGTAGTAATGGAGAATCCCCGACTTTAGCCTCCCCTGTGTCACATAGGACCCGGCAACAGCGAAGGGCAGGGGAAACTATAAATGAAGAGGGAGGGAAAATAATCGCTCCCCTCAGGCAAGGAGTGGGGACAGAAGGACCGGTATATGTCAAGGTGCCTTTTTCAGCTGGGGATTTAATGATATGGAAGCAAGCAGCCGGCACCTACAGGGAAAACCCAGATAAAGTAGCTAGGATAATGAAAATGATAATTAAAACCCAAAATCCCGATTGGGATGATCTCCAGGTGATCCTGGATACTTTGATGGATTCAACAGAAAAGGACATGGTATTACGGGCAGCCAGAGAGAGAGCCCGAGAAGATATACGTAATGGATTAGTGCTTGGAAATCTAGATCAAAACTTCCCCACCGAGGATCCCCAATGGGATTATAACACAGGGGATGGAATAAGGAGGCTGAAGAGATATCAAGATTGGGTACAAATCGGGGTACAGAATGCCATGCCCCGGACCATAAATTGGTCAAAATTGTATAATGTCAGGCAAGAAAAAGCGGAATCACCTTCCGCCTTTTTAGAGAGATTGAAAGAAACTAAAGAGCCCTTGGTAAAAAAATTCAAATAGGAAATAAGGAAGTAAAATTTTTAATTGATACAGGGGCCACATATTCAGTACTCAATAGATTAAGTGGTAAGATAGGGGAAAGGAAAACTACTATTGTAGGTGCCACCGGGAAGGAGGAAATACGGCCGTTCTTACAACCCCTTGATTTACAGTTTGGAGGTAAAGAAATTACGCATGAATTTTTATATGTACCAGAATGCCGTATTCCTCTTTTGGGACGGGATTTGCTAACTAAACTATAATGTTTGAAGATGGAGAATTGATTATGAGAATCCCGGAATCAAAAGTGGGACAAATATTAATGATTAAAGAGAAGGCTGTTCCTCATATACCAAAAGAGGTAGAAAATGCAGTAATGCCTGCAATTTGGGAAACGGACGTGCCTGGAAAATCAAAAGTAGCCCAGCCAGTAAAAATTGAACTTAAGGAAGGGGCCCGACCGGTACGGATTAAACAGTACCCATTGAAGCTAGAAGCTAGGCTAGGAATAGTAAAGATTATAGATAAATTTCTTAGCTACCACATTCTGGAGGAATGCAAATCTGAATATAATACCCCAATTTTCCCAGTAAAGAAACCTAATGGGGAATACAGGCTAGTGCAGGACCTTAGGGCAATAAACGAAATAACAAAAGATATTCACCCAGTGGTGGCTAATCCTTATACATTGTTAACATCTGTAAAAGAAAAATATAAGTGGTTTACTGTAATTGATTTAAAAGATGCCTTCTTCTGCATACCCATTGACAAGGATAGTAGAAAACTTTTTGCTTTTGAATGGGAAAGTCCACGGAACGGACGAAAGATGCAACTGACCTGGACAAGATTGCCTCAAGGATTCAAGAATAGCCCGACCCTCTTCGGCAGTCAACTAGCTAAAGAAATAGAAGATTGGATTAACCAAGGACAAATTCAGGTACCAAAGGATCGATACCTGCTGTTACAATATGTGGACGATATATTAATAGCTACCGAAGGAGAGTCAGAATGTATTCAGGTAACTGTTGATATTTTGAATCAATTGGGACTAAATGGGTACAAGGTTTCTAAACAAAAGGCACAAATCGCGTGCACAACAGTAATTTATTTGGGATGTGAAATTTCTCAAGGACAAAGAAAATTGGGAGTTAACCGAATACAAGCTATTTGTGAAATCCCCGAGCCGCGAAATCTGCACGAACTACGGGCTTTCCTAGGTATGGCCGGGTGGTGTAGACTGTGGGTAATGGACTATGGACTCATAGCAAAGCCCCTCTATGAAACCCAAAAGGCCTGTACATTTACCTGGGGAAAGCCACAACAAGAGGCCTTTAAGAAATTAAAAGAAGCCCTGATAAAGGCGCCTGCCTTGGGCTTGCCGGACTTATCAAAGGACTTTCAGCTGTTTGTGCATGAGAGACAACGATTGGCATTAGGAGTACTGACCCAGCGACTTGGGAGCTGGAAAAGACCTGTGGGGTATTTTTCTAAACAATTGGATGCGGTAAGCGCCGGATGGCCCTCGTGTTTAAGGGCCGTGGCAGCCACAGTCCTTTTAATACAGGAAGCCAGGAAGCTCACATTAGGGAAACAAATTGAAGTGTTCGTGCCACATATGGTGACTACGGTATTGGAGCAAAAGGGGGGCCATTGGCTATCGCCCAGCCGAATGATGAAATATCAAGCTATATTAACTGAGCAAGATGATGTAATCTTAAGAACTACTAACCTATTGAACCCAGCAGTGTTTCTAGGAACAACTACGGAGGAAGGAGACCTCAGTCATGATTGCGTGGAGATCATCGAATATACCTATGCCAGCAGAACAGACTTAAAGGATCAGCCTCTGGGGAGACCGGATTGGGAACTTTTCACGGATGGAAGCAGCTTTGTGGAAAATGGGACTCGTTATGCAGGATACACGGTAACTACATCAAAGGTAGTGATTGAGGCAAATTCCCTACCTCCGGGGACTTCAGCCCAACGAGCAGAAATAGTCGCCCTGACGCGGGCCCTGGAACTAAGCGAGGGTAAGAATGTGAATATTTGGACAGATTCAAAATATGCATTCGGGGTAGTCCACGTACATGGGGCATTATGGAAAGAAAGGGGAATGCTATCCTCATAAGGGACTAATATAAAATATCAGGAAGAAATATTGAAATTAATAACAGCTGTACAGAAACCCCAACAGGTGGCCATAATGCATTGTAAAGCTCATCAAGGAGGGATGTCAGAGATTGCAGAAGGTAACAGATTGGCAGATTTGACGGCCCGGAAGGTCGCGCGTGAAGTACGGAAAGTAATGGCTCTAATTCCATCGAAGGTAGGCCTCTCTTGTTTCAAATTACCTAAAAACCCAAAGTATTCAGCAGAAGATGAGAGACTTGCAAATTTGATGAAGGCCCAGAAGAATCCTGACGGCTGGTATGTGACTGCGACAGGACAACTTATAGTGCCTCCTATAGTAATGCGAGAAATCTTACAAATAAAACATAATGAATGTCACTGGGGTGCAGGAGCAATGGTGACCTATTTGAAACGAGGTGTCATCTCGGTACACATGTTAACAATGGCAAAGTCAGTAATGTCAAAATGTGAGCTTTGCTTAAAGAATAACCCGGTAGCAAGGAAACATGCTGAGATGGGAAGAACTAGAGCTGGGATAGAGCCTGGAGATTACTGGCAAACAGACTTCGTAGAACTGCCTAAAGCAAGAGGTTATAAATACCTATTGGTAGGGGTTGATACTTTTTCAGGATGGCCGGAGGCCCTTCCCTGTCGCACCAACCAAGCAAAGGAAACGGTAAAATGGTTACTACGGGAAATAATCCCTAGATTTGGTGTACCGTTGGGTATTTCTTCAGACAGGGGACCACATTTCATTGCCAATGTGGTTAAGGAGGTTAGTAGGTTAGTGGGAATCACCCAGAACACCCTATCCCACTTACTCCACCCCCATCCTATAGTACTAGCGTTAACAAGCAGGATAAGAGGAATCAATAAGATAGTAGACTAACGAAGATGCGTTAAGATTATACTTACTAATCTCTATATCAAGTTATACTCACTAACCTCTACTAACCTGATTCAACCTAATAGTAATGAAAATACTTGCTCTTGGTATGAGTGAAGTATTTTCAAAGGGGGGAAATGTTAGTGTTGGGGAGAATCGAATGGATGTTTTACTAATGTCTCTTAGGTGACGGGACATACAGTATAATTAAATATCATTAAATGTACTTACATTATCAAGTAATCTATGTACACTGGAAACTTAGGGAGTACATTGAACAATCAAAAGAATCGTTGGAGGGGAACCCCGGGAGGGAATAGGTACAACCTGACCTTGGATAAGGGCCTGGAGATGATGAAATGAGTTGAAGCAGAACCAAGGAGCGGAGGGAGCATGCGTCGAGTGAGAAAGGTGAAAGAGTTCAGCGGAGAGGAAGACTCCTTACTTCATCTGGACGACCACCTGGACGACCACCAGAGTGCGCCACGCATGTGCAAAGGGGAGGGGAGCTAATTAGAATGAAAAGCGAGGCTGATGTTGCAACCTGTAATGAATATGTATACCTGACGCAATATTGTATGTATAAATAACGGCTGGGAAGTAACGGGACTTGAAGCCAGATTTGGGCACCTGCCCCGGCTTCCAGCGCTGAATAAAGCACCTTCATAAAATCACTTGGTGGTTATGTGGTTGCTACGCTAACAAGACCATCAGGAAAGGAAAGCCTTGAGAGGGAACAAAGAAGGGTGATTCAGGAGACACCTTAAGCAGGGACATGAAGAACAGGAACAGGGACAGGCTAACAGAGCAGGGAGAAACAAAAAACAGCATATGGGAGGGTCCCACTGGCATATGCTGGACCCAAAAACAAGGACTCCAGTAGTCGGAGGGGCAGCCAGAGCCCCCCGGCTGGGCAGCACTCAGTGCCTGCCTCTCCCAGGGATGGTTTTACAAAGGTTGTTAAAGATAGACTTAGTATGCCTGGCAGTTTTTCTCTGTGTTTTAGTTTGTGTTGATCCTGCCTTCTTAATTTGTGTTAATCGCGCTTTCTTATGTTAATAAAGAAGGGGAAGATGTGGGAGTGTGTCCATGGGGGTCGACAAGCCCCATGGTTGGTGATCACATCAGACTATTAAAGCAGAGACCATCAGGAAAGTAAAGCCTTGAGAGGGAACAAAGAAGGGTGATTCAGGAGACACCTTAAACAGGGACATGAAGAAGAGGAACAGGGATAGTGTAACAGAACAGGGACAAAAACAAAAAAGGAATGAATAGGGACAGGCTATCAGAACAGGGACAAACAAAAAGCAGCGTATGGGAGGGTCTCGCTGGCATAGGCAGGACCCACAAACAAGGACTCCAGGAGTTGGAGGGGCAGCCAGAGCCCCCCAGCTGGGCAGCACTCAGTGCCTGCCTCTCCCAGGGATGGGGTTACAAAGTTTGTTAAAGATGGAATTAGTATGCCTGGCAGTTTTTCTCTGTATTTTAGTTTGTGTTAATAGTGCTTTCTTAATTTGTGTTACTCTTGCTTTCTTAATTTCTGTTAATCACGCCTTCTTAATTTGTGTTAAACCTGCTTTCTTAATTTGTGTTAATCGAGCTCTTTTATGTTAATAAAGAAGGGGGAGTTGTGGGAGCATGGCCATGGGGGTCGACAAGTCCCATGGTTGGTGATAACATGCGACTCTTAAATATGAGGCCATCAGGAAAGTAAAGAGTTGAGAGGGAACAAAGAAAGGTGATTCAGGAGACACCTTAAACAGGGACATGAAGAACAGGAACAGGGGCAGGCTAACAGAGCAGGGAGAAACAAAAAACAGCATATGGGAGGGTCCCACTGGCATAGGCAGGATCCACAAAGAAGGACTCCAGGAGTTGGAGGGGCAGCCAGAGCCCCCCGGCTGGGCAGCACTCAGTGCCTGCCTCTCCCAGGGATGGGGTTGCAAAGTTTGTTGAAGATAGACTTAGTATGCCTGGCAGTTTTTCTCTGTGTTTTTGTTTGTGCTGATCCTGCCTTCTTAATTTGTGATAATCGCGCTTTCTTATGTTAATGAAGAAGGGGAAGATGTGGGAGTGTGGCCATGGGGGTCGACAAGCCCCATGGATGGTAATAACATCCGACTCTTAAGGATGAGACCATCAGGAATTTAAAGAGTTGAGAGGGAACAAAGAAGGGTGATTCAGGAGACACCTTAAACAGGGACATGAAGAACAGGAACAGGGACAGGCTAACAGAACAGGGACAAACAAAAAACAGCATATGGGATGGTCCCGCTGGCATATGCAGGACCCACAAACAAGGACTCCAGGAGTTGGAGGGGCAGCCAGAGCCCCCCGGCTGGGCAGCACTCAGTGCCTGCCACTCCCAGGGATGGGGTTGCAAAGTTTGTTAGATAGCCTTAGTATGCCTGGCAGTTTTTCTCTGTGTTTTAGTTTGTGTTTATCCTGCCTTCTTAATTTGTGTTAATCGCGCTTTCTTATGTTAATAAAGAAGGGGAAGATGTGGGAGTGTGGCCATGGGGGTCGACAAGCCCCATGGTTGGTGATCACATCCGACTATTAAAGTAGAGGCCATCAGGAAAGTAAAGCCTTGAGAGGGAACAAAGAAGGGTGATTCAGGAGACACCTTAAGCAGGGACATGAAGAACAGGAACAGGGATAGTCTAACAGAACAGGGAAAAAAACAAAAAAGGAATGAATAGGGACATGCTATCAGAACAGCGACAAACAAAAAACAGCTTATGGGAGGGTCTCGCTGCCATAGGCCGGACCCACAAACAAGGACTCCAGGAGTTGGAGGGGCAGCCAGAGCCCCCCGGCTGGGCAGCACTCAGTGCCTGCCTCTCCCAGGGATGGGGTTACAAAGTTTGTTAAAGATGGAATTTGTATGCCTGGCAGTTTTTCTCTGTATTTTAATTTGTGTTAAGAGTGCTTTCTTAATTTGTGTTTCTCTAGCTTTCTTAATTTCTGTTAATCGCGCCTTCTTAATTTGGGTTAAACCTGATTTCTTAATTTGTGTTAATCGAGCTCTTTTATGTTAATAAAGAAGGGGGAGATGTGGGAGCATGGCCATGGGGGTCGACAAGTCCCATGGTTGGTGATAACATCCGACTCTTAAAGATGAGGCCATCAGGAAAGTAAAGAGTTGAGAGGGAACAAAGAAGGGTGATTCAGGAGACACCTTAAACAGGGACATGAAGAACAGGAACAGGGACAGGCTAACAGAGCAGGGAGAAACAAAAAACAGCATATGGGAGGGTCCCACTGGCATATGCTGGACCCACAAACAAGGACTCCAGTAGTCGGAGGGGCAGCCAGAGCCCCCTGGCTGGGCAGCACTCAGTGCCTGCCTCTCCCAGGGATGGTTTTACAAAGGTTGTTAAAGATAGACTTAGTATGCCTGGCAGTTTTTCTCTGTGTTTCAGTTTGTGTTGATCCTGCCTTCTTAATTTGTGTTAATCGCGCTTTCTTATGTTAATAAAGAAGGGGAAGATGTGGGAGTGTGGCAATGGGGGTCGACAAGCCCCATGGTTGGTGATAACATCCGACTCTTAAGGATGAGACCATCAGGAATTTAGAGAGTTGAGAGGGAACAAAGAAGGGTGATTCAGGTGACACCTTCTTGTCTGGGGTGGCTAGTTCTCCAGCCATTAATGCATGGAAGTGGCTGGGTGTTTGCTGTTGCCGGGCAAAGTTGTTGACCAATGACTAGTTAGTGGAAAGGTACTGCTGTGAGGCGGAAGTTATAGGAAGGGAGCCTTTCCTGAATAAGGGATAGAATGAAGTTGTGCCCTCACTCTGAGAGATGAAGTTATGCCCTCAGTAAGAGAGAGTTCAAGTTATGTCATCAATAAAGAGGTAGCAGTTACAGATCCTGAAAGAACCCCGTTGTCCGTGCGGTCTTTACGCCACAAATCGCCCCCCAACAGGGACAAGAAAACGAACAGGGACGAGAAGAAAACAAAGAGGGACATGAAGAACAGGAACAGGGACAGGATAACAGAACAGGGACAAAAACAAAAAAGGAATGAATAGGGACCGGCAAACGGAACAGGGAAAAAAAAAAAAAAATATGAATAGGTACAGGCTAACAGAACAGGGACGAACAAAAAGAGCTTATGGGAGGGTCACGCTGGCTTACGCAGGACCCCCAAACAAGGACTCCAGGAGTTGGAGGGGCAGCCAGAGCCCCCCGGCTGGGCAGCACTCAGTGCCTGCCTCTCCCAGGGATGGGGTTGCAAAGTTTGTTAAAGATAGTCTTAGTATGCCTGGCAGTTTTTCTCTGTGTTTTAGTTTGTGTTGATCCTGCCTTCTTAATTTGTGTTAATTGCGCTTTCTTATGTTAATAATGTAGGAGGAGATGTGGGAGTGTGGCCATGGGGGTCGACAAGCCCCATGGTTGGTGATCACATCCGACTCTTAAAGATGAGGCCATGAGGAAAGTAAAGCCTTGAGAGGGAACAAAGAAGGGTGATTCAGGAGACACCTTAAACAGGGACATGAAGAACAGGAACAGGGATAGTCTAACAGAACAGGGACAAAAACAAAAAAGGAATGAATAGGGACAGGCTATCAGAACAGCGACAAACAAAAAACAGCGTATGGGAGGGTCTCGCTGGCATAGGCAGGACCCACAAACAAGGACTCCAGGAGTTGGAGGGGCAACCAGAGCCCCCCAGCTGGGCAGCACTCAGTGCCTGCCTCTCCCAGGGATGGGGTTACAAAGTTTGTTAAAGATGGAATTAGTATGCCTGGCAGTTTTTCTCTGTATTTTAGTTTGTGTTAATAGTGCTTTTTTAATTTGTGTTACTCTTGCTTTCTTAATTTCTGTTAATCGCGCCTTCTTAATTTGTGTTAAACCTGCTTTCTTAATTTGTGTTAATCGAGCTCTTTTATGTTAATAAAGAAGGGGGAGATGTGGGAGCCTGGCCATGGGGGTCGACAAGTCCCATGGTTGGTGATAACATCCGACTCTTAAAGATGAGGCCATCAGGAAACTAAAGAGTTGAGAGGGAACAAAGAAGGGTGATTCAGGAGACACCTTAAACAGGGACATGAAGAACAGGAACAGGGATAGTCTAACAGAACAGGGACAAAAACAATAAAGGAATGAATAGGGACAGGCTATCAGAACAGGGACAAACAAAAAAGATCATATGGGAGGGTCCCACTGGCGTATGCTGGACCCCCAAACAAGGACTCCAGGAGTTGGAGGGGCAGCCAGAGCCCCCCAGCTGGGAAGCACTCAGTGCCTGCCACTCCCAGGGATGGGGTTGCAAAGTTTGTTAAAGATAGTCTTAGTATGCCTGGCAGTTTTTCTCTGTGTTTTAGTTTGTGTTGATCCTGCTTTCTTAATTTGTGTTAATTGTGCTTTCTTATGTTAATAAAGAAGGGGAAGATGTGGGAGTGTGGCCATGGGGGTCGACAAGCCCCATGGTTGGTGATAACATCGGACTCTTAAGGATGAGACCATCAGGAAAGGAAAGCCTTGAGAGGGAACAAAGAAGGGTGATTCAGGAGACACCTTAAACAGGGACATGAAGAACAGGAACAGGGATAGTCTAACAGAACAGGGACAAACACAAAAAAGGAAAGAATAGGGACATGCTATCAGAACAGGGACAAACAAAAAACAGCGTATGGGAGGGTCTCGCTGGCATAGGCAGGACCCACAAACAAGGACTCCAGGAGTTGGAGGGGCAGCCAGAGCCCCCCAGCTGGGCAGCACTCAGTGCCTGCCACTCCCAGGGATGGGGTTGCAAAGTTTGTTAAAGATAGTCTTAGTATGCCTGGCAGTTTTTCTCTGTGTTTTAGTTTGTGTTGATCCTGCTTTCTTAATTTGTGTTACTCTTGCTTTCTTAATTTCTGTTAATCGCACCTTCATAATTTGTGTTACACCTGCTTTCTTAATTTGTGTTATTCGAGCTCTTTTATGTTAATAAAGAAGGGGGAGATGTGGGAGCATGGCCATGGGGGTCCACAAGTCCCATGGTTGGTGATAACATCCGACTCTTAAAGATGAGGCCATCAGGAAAGTAAAGCCTTTAGAGGGAACAAAGAAGGGTGATTCAGGAGACACCTTAAGCATGGACATGAAGAAAAGGAACAGGGACAGGCTAACAGAGCAGGGAGAAACAAAAAACAGCATATGGGAGGGTCCCACTGGCATAGGCAGGACCCACAAACAAGGACTCCAGGAGTTGGAGGGGCAGACAGAGCCCCCCGGCTGGGCAGCACTCAGTGCCTGCCTCTCCCAGGGATGGTTTTACAAAGGTTGTTAAAGATAGACTTAGTATGCCTGGCAGTTTTTCTCTGTGTTTTAGTTTGTGTTGATCCTGCCTTCTTAATTTGTGTTAATCGCGCTTTCTTATGTTAATAAAGAAGAAGGAGATGTGGGAGTGTGGCCATGGGGGTCGACAAGCCCCATGGTTGGTGATAACATAGGACTCTTAAGGATGAGACCATCAGGAATTTAAAGAGTTGAGAGGGAACAAAGAAGGGTGATTCAGGTGACACCTTCTTGTCTGGGGTGGCTAGTTTTCCAGCCATTAATGCATGGAAGTGGCTGGGTGTTTGCTGTTGCCGGGCAAAGTTGTTGACCAATGACTAGTTAGTGGAAAGGTACTGCTGTGAGGCGGAAATTATAGGAAGGGAGCCTTTCCTGAATAAGGGATAGAATGAAGTTGTGCCCTCACTCTGAGAGATGAAGTTATGCCCTCAGTAAGAGAGAGTTCAAGTTATGTCATCAATAAAGAGGTAGCAGTTACACATCCTGAAAGAACCCCGTTGTCCGTGCGGTCTTTACGCCACAAATCGCCCCCCAACAGGGACAAGAAAACGAACAGGGACGAGAAGAAAACAAACAGGGACATGAAGAACATGAACAGGGGCAGGCTAACAGAAGAGGGACAAAAACAAAAAAGGAATGAATAGGGACAGGCAAAGGGAACAGGGAAAAAAAAAAAAAAAAGGAATGAATAGGTACAGGCTAACAGAACAGGGACGAACAAAAAGAGCTTATGGGAGGGTCACGCTGGCTTACACAGGACCCACAAACAAGGACTCCAGGAGTTGGAGGGGCAGCCAGAGCCCCCCGGCTGGGCAGCACTCAGTGCCTGCCTCTCCCAGGGAAGGTTTTACAAAGATTGTTAAAGATAGACTTAGTATGCCTGGCAGTTTTTCTCTGTGTTTTAGTTTGTGTTGATCCTGCCTTCTTAATTTGTGTTAATTGCGCTTTCTTATGTTAATAAAGAAGGAGGAGATGTGGGAGTGTGGCCATGGGGGTCGACAAGCCCCATGGTTGGTGATCACATCCGACTCTTAAAGATGAGGCCATGAGGAACGTAAAGCCTTGAGAGGGAACAAAGAAGGGTGATTCAGGAGACACCTTAAACAGGGACATGAAGAACAGGAACAGGGATAGTCTAACAGAACAGGGACAAAAACAAAAAAGGAATGAATAGGGACAGGCTATCAGAACAGGGACAAACAAAAAACAGCATATGGGAGGGTCTCGCTGGCATAGGCAGGACCCACAAACAAGGACTCCAGGAGTTGGAGAGGCAGCTAGAGCCCCCCGGCTGGGCAGCACTCAGTGCCTGCCACTCCCAGGGATGGGGTTGCAAAGTTTGTTAAAGATAGTCTTAGTATGCCTGGCAGTTTTTCTCTGTGTTTTAGTTTGTGTTGATCCTGCCTTCTTAATTTGTGTTAATTGCGCTTTCTTATGTTAATAAAGAAGGAGGAGATGTGGGAGTGTGGCCATGGGGGTCGACAAGCCCCATGGTTGGTGATCACATCCGACTCTTAAAGATGAGACCATCAGGAAAGTAAAGCCTTGAGAGGGAACAAAGAAGGGTGATTCAGGAGACACCTTAAGCAGGGACATGAAGAACAGGAACAGGGATAGGCTAACAGAGCAGGGAGAAACAAAAAACAGCATATGGGAGGGTCCCACTGGCATATGCTGGACCCACAAACAAGGACTCCAGTAGTTGGAGGGGCAGCCAGAGCCCCCCGGCTGGGCAGCACTCAGTGCCTGCCTCTCCCAGGGACGGTTTTACAAAGGTTGATAAAGATAGACTTAGTATGCCTGGCAGTTTTTCTCTGTATTTTCGTTTGTGTTAATAGTGCTTTCTTAATTTGTGTTACTCTTGCTTTCTTAATTTCTGTTAATCGCGCCTTCTTAATTTGTGTTAAACCTGCTTTCTTAATTTGTGTTAATCGAGCTCTTTTAGGTTAATAAAGAAGGGGGAGATGTGGGAGCCTGGCCATGGGGGTCGACAAGTCCCATGGTTGGTGATAACATCGGGCTCTTAAAGACGAGGCCATCAGGAAAGTAAAGCCTTGAGAGGGAACAAAGAAGGGTGATTCAGGAGACACCTTAAACAGGGACATGAAGAACAGGAACAGGGGCAGGCTAACAGAGCAGGGAGAAACAAAAAACAGCATATGGGAGGGTCCCACTGGCGTGTGCTAGACCCACAAACAAGGACTCCAGGAGTTGGAGGGGCAGCCAGAGCCCCCCGGCTGGGCAGCACTCAGTGCCTGCCTCTCCCAGGGATGGGGTTGCAAAGTTTGTTAAAGATAGTCTTAGTATGCCTGGCAGTTTTTCTCTGTGTTTTAGTTTGTGCTGATCCTGCCTTCTTAATTTGTGTTAATCGCGCTTTCTTATGTTAATAAAGAAGGGGGAGATGTGGGAGTGTGGCCATGGGGGTCGACAAGTCCCATGGTTGGTGATAACATCAGACTCTTAATGATGAGACCATCAGGAAAGTAAAGCCTTGAGAGGGAACAAAGAAGGGTGATTCAGGAGACACCTTAAAAAGGGACATGAAGAACAGGAACAGGGACAGGCTAACAGAGCAGGGAGAAACAAAAAACAGCATATGGGAGGGTCCCACTGGCATATGCTGGACCCAAAAACAAGGACTCCAGGAGTTGGAGGGGCAGCCAGAGCCCTCCGGCTGGGCAGCACTCAGTGCCTGCCTCTCCCAGGGATGGGGTTACAAAGTTTGTTAAAGATGGAATTAGTATGCCTGGCACTTTTTCTCTGTATTTTAATTTGTGTTAAGAGTGCTTTCTTAATTTGTGTTACTCTTGCTTTCTTAATTTCTGTTAATCGCGCCTTCATAATTTGTGTTAAACCTGCTTTCTTAATTTGTGTTAATTGTGCTTTCTTATGTTAATAAAGAAGGGGGAGATGTGGGAGCCTGGCCATGGGGGTCGACAAGTCCCATGGTTGGTGATAACAACCCACTCTTAAAGATGAGGCCATGAGGAAAGTAAAGCCTTGAGAGGGAACAAAGAAGGGTGATTCAGGAGACACCTTAAACATGGACATGAAGAACAGGAACAGGGACAGGCTAACAGAGCAGGGAGAAACAAAAATCAGCATATGGGAGGGTCCCACTGGCATAGGCAGGACCCACAAACAAGGACTCCAGGAGTTGGAGGGTCAGCCAGAGCCCCCCGGCTGGGCAGCACTCAGTGCCTGCCTCTCCCAGGGATGGTTTTACAAAGGTTGTTAAAGATGGAATTAGTATGCCTGGCAGTTTTTCTCTGTGTTTTAGTTTGTGTTGATCCTGCCTTCTTAATTTGTGTTAATTGCGCTTTCTTATGTTAATAAAGAAGGGGAAGATGTGGGAGTGTGGCCATGGGGGTCGACAAGCCCCATGGTTGGTGATAACATCCAACTCTTAAGGATGAGACCATCAGGAATTTAAAGAGTTGAGAGGGAACAAAGAAGGGTGATTCAGGTGACACCTTCTTGTCTGGGTTGGCTAGTTCTCCAGCCATTAATGCATGGAAGTGGCTGGGTGTTTGCTGTTGCCGGGCAAAGATGTTGACCAATGACTAGTTAGTGGAAAGGTACTGCTGTGAGGCGGAAGTTACAGGAAGGGAGCCTTTCCAGAATAAGGGATAGAATGAAGTTGTGCCCTCACTCTGAGAGATGAAGTTATGCCCTCAGTAAGAGAGAGTTCAAGTTATGTCATCAATAATGAGGTAGCAGTTACAGATCCTGAAAGAACCCCGTTGTCCGTGCGGTCTTTACGCCACAAATCGCCCCCCAACAGGGACATGTAATGAACAGGGACGAGAAAAAAACAAACAGGGGAATGAAGAACAGGAACAGGGACAGGCTAACAGAACAGGGACAAAAACAAAAAAGGAATGAATAGGGACAGGCAAACGGAACTGGGACAAAAACAGAAAAGGAATGAATACGTACAGGCTAACAGAACAGGGACTCACAAAAAGAGCTTATGGGAGGGTCACGCTGGCTTACGCAGGACCCCCAAACAAGGACTCCAGAAGTTGGAGGGGCAGCCAGAGCCCCCCGACTGGGCAGCACTCAGTGCCTGCCACTCCCAGGGATGGGGTTGCAAAGTTTGTTAAAGATGGAATTAGTATGCCTGGCAGCGTTTCTCTGTGTTTTAATTTGTGTTGATCCTGCCTTCTTAATTTGTTTTAATTGCGCTTTCTTATGTTAATAAAGAAGGAGGAGATGTGGGAGTGTGGCCATGGGGGTCGACAAGCCCCATGCTTGGTGATCACATCTGACTCTTAAAGATGAGACCATCAGGAAAGTAAAGCCCTGAGAGGGAACAAAGAAGGGTGATTCAGGAGACACCTTAAACAGGGACATGAAGAACAGGAACAGGGACAGGCTAACAGAGCAGGGAGAAACAAAAAACAGCATATGGGAGGGTCCCACTGGCATATGCTGGACCCACAAACAAGGACTCCAGGAGTTGGAGGGGCAGCCAGAGCCCCCCGGCTGGGCAGCACTCAGTGCCTGCCTCTCCCAGGGATGGTTTTACAAAGGTTGTTAAAGATAGACTTAGTATGCCTGGCAGTTTTTCCCTGTGTTTTAGTTTGTGTTGATCCTGCCTTCTTAATTTGTGTTAATCCCGCTTTCTTAAGTTAATAAAGAAGGGGAAGATGTGGGAGTGTGGCCATGGGGGTCGACAAGCCCCATGGTTGGTGATCACATCCGACTCTTAAAGATGAGTCCATCAGGAAAGTAAAGCCTTGACAGGGAACAAAGAAGGGTGATTCAGGAGACACCTTAAGCAGGGACATGAAGAACAGGAACAGGGATAGTCTAACAGAACAGGGACAAAAACAAAAAAGGAATGAATAGGGACATGCTATCAGAACAGGGACAAACAAAAAACAGCGTATGGGAGGGTCTCGCTGGCATAGGCAGGACCCCCAAACAAGGACTCCAGGAGTTGGAGGGGCAGCCAGAGCCCCCCGGCTGGGCAGCACTCAGTGCCTGCCTCTCCCAGGGATGGTTTTACAAAGGTTGTTAAAGATAGAATTAGTATGCCTGGCAGTTTTTCTCTGTGTTTTAGTTTGTGTTGATCCTGCCTTCTTAATTTGTGTTAATTGCGCTTTCTTATGTTAATAAAGAAGAAGGAGATGTGGGAGTGTGGCCATGGGGGTCGACAAGCCCCATGGTTGGTGATAACATCGGACTCTTAAGGATGAGACCATCAGGAAAGGAAAGCCTTGAGAGGGAACAAA
Source organism: Anser brachyrhynchus (assembly GCF_964034855.1). Taxonomy (NCBI): domain Eukaryota; kingdom Metazoa; phylum Chordata; class Aves; order Anseriformes; family Anatidae; genus Anser; species Anser brachyrhynchus. The sequence continues at coordinate 6,008,248 of NC_137704.1, forward strand.
GAAGGGTGATTCAGGAGACACCTTAAACAGGGACATGAAGAACAGGAACAGGGATAGTCTAACAGAACAGGGACGAAAATAAAAAAGTAATGAATAGGGACAGGCTATCAGAACAGGGACAAACAAAAAACAGCGTATGGGAGGGTCTCGCTGGCATAGGCAGGACCTACAAACAAGGACTCCATGAGTTGGAGGGGCAGCCAGAGCCCCCCAGCTGGGCAGCACTCAGTGCCTGCCTCTCCCAGGGATGGGGTTACAAAGTTTGTAAAAGATGGAATTAGTATGCCTGGCAGTTTTTCTCTGTGTTTTAGTTTGTGTTAATAGTGCTTTCTTAATTTGTGTTACTCTTGCTTTCTTAATTTCTGTTAATCGCGCCTTCTTAATTTGTGTTAAACCTGCTTTCTTAATTTGTGTTAATCGAGCTCTTCTATGTTAATAAAGAAGGGGGAGATGTGGGAGCCTGGCCATGGGGGTCGACAAGTCCCATGGTTGGTGATAACATCCGACTCTTAAAGATGAGGCCATCAGGAAAGTAAAGAGTTGAGAGGGAACAAAGAAGGGTGATTCAGGAGACACCTTAAACAGGGACATGAAGAACAGGAACAGGGACAGGCTAACAGAGCAGGGAGAAACAAAAAACAGCATATGGGAGGGTCCCTCTGGCATAGGCAGGACCCACAAACAAGGACTCCAGGAGTTGGAGGGGCAGCCAGAGCCCCCCGGCTGGGCAGCACTCAGTGCCTGCCTCTCCCAGGGATGGGGTTACAAAGGTTGTTAAACATAGACTTAGTATGCCTGGCAGTTTTTCTCTGTGTTTTTGTTTGTGTTGATCCTGCCTTCTAAATTTGTGTTAATTGTGCTTTCTTATGTTAATAAAGAAGGGGAAGATGTGGGAGTGTGGCCATGGGGGTCGACAAGCCCCATGGTTGGTGATAACATCGGACTCTTAAGGATGAGACCATCAGGAAAGGAAAGCCTTGAGAGGGAACAAAGAAGGGTGATTCAGGAGACACCTTAACCAGGGACATGAAGAACAGGAACAGGGATAGTCTAACAGAACAGGGAGGAAAACAAAAAAGGAATGAATAGGGACAGGCTATCAGAACAGGGACAAACAAAAAACAGCGTATGGGAGGATCTCGCTGGCATAGGCAGGACCCACAAACAAGGACTCCAGGAGTTGGAGGGGCAGCCAGAGCCCCCCAGCTGGGAAGCACTCAGTGCCTGCCTCTCCCAGGGATGGGGTTACAAAGTTTGTTAAAGATGGAATTAGTATGCCTGGCAGTTTTTCTCTGTGTTTTAGTTTGTGTTGATCCTGCCTTCTTAATTTGTGTTAATCGCGCTTTCTTATGTTAATAAAGAAGGGGAAGATGTGGGAGTGTGGCCATGGGGGTCGACAAGCCCCATGGTTGGTTATAACATCCGAATATTAAAGTAGAGACCATCAGGAAAGTAAAGCCTTGAAGAGGGAGCAAAGAAGGGTGATTCAGGAGACACCTTAAACAGGGACATGAAGAACAGGAACAGGGATAGTCTAACAGAACAGGGACAAAAACAAAAAAGGAATGAATAGGGACAGGCTATCAGAACAGGGACAAACAAAAAACAGCGTATGGGAGGGTCTCGCTGGCATAGGCAGGACCCACAAACAAGGACTCCAGGAGTTGGAGGGGCAGCCAGAGCCCCCCGGCTGGGCAGCACTCAGTGCCTGCCTCTCACAGGGATGGGGTTGCAAAGTTTGTTAAAGATAGTCTTAGTATGCCTGGCAGTTTTTCTCTGTGTTTTAGTTTGTGTTGATCCTGCTTTCTTAATTTGTGTTAATTGTGCTTTCTTATGTTAATAAAGAAGGGGAAGATGTGGGAGTGTGGCCATGGGGGTCGACAAGCCCCATGGTTGGTGATAACATCCGACTCTTAAGGATGAGACCATCAGGAAAGGAAAGCCTTGAGAGGGAACAAAGAAGGGTGATTCAGGAGACACCTTAAACAGGGACATGAAGAACAGGAACAGGGATAGTCTAACAGAACAGGGACAAATACAAAAAAGGAATGAATAGGAACATGCTATCAGAACAGGGACAAACAAAAAACAGCGTATGGGAGGGTCTCGCTGGCATAGGCAGGACCTACAAACAAGGACTCCAGGAGTTGGAGGGGCAGCCAGAGCCCCCCGGCTGGGCAGCACTCAGTGCCTGCCTCTCCCAGGGATGGGGTTACAAAGTTTGTTAAAGATGGAATTAGTATGCCTGGCAGTTTATCTCTGTATTTTAGTTTGTGTTAATAGTGCTTTCTTAATTTGTGTTACTCTTGCTTTCTTAATTTCTGTTAATCGCGCCTTCATAATTTGTGTTAAACCTGCTTTCTTAATTTGTGTTAATCGAGCTCTTTTATGTTAATAAAGAAGGGGGAGATGTGGGAGCATGGCCATGGGGGTCGACAAGTCCCATGGTTGGTGATAACATCCAACTCTTAAAGATGAGGCCATCAGGAAAGTAAAGCCTTGAGAGGGAGCAAAGAAGGGTGATTCAGGAGACACCTTAAACAGGGACATGAAGAACAGGAACAGGGACAGGCTAACAGAGCAGGGAGAAACAAAAAACAGCATATGGGAGGGTCCCACTGGCATAGGCAGGACCCACAAACAAGGACTCCAGGAGTTGGAGGGGCAGCCAGAGCCCCCCGGCTGGGCAGCACTCAGTGCCTGCCTCTCCCAGGGATGGTTTTACAAAGGTTGTTAAAGATAGACTTAGTATGCCTGGCAGTTTTTCTCTGTGTTTTAGTTTGTGTTGATCCTGCCTTCTTAATTTGTGTTAATTGCGCTTTCTTATGTTAATAAACAAGGAGGAGATGTGGGACTGTGGCCATGGGGGTCAACAAGCCCCATGGTTGGTGATCACATCCGACTCTTAAATATTTGGCCATGAGGATAGTAAAGCCTTGAGAGGGAACAAAGAAGGGTGATTCAGGTGACACCTTCTTGTCTGGGGTGGCTTGTTCTCCAGCCATTAATGCATGGAAGTGGCTGGGTGTTTGCTGTTGCCGGGCAAAGTTGTTGACCAATGACTAGTTAGTGGAAAGGTACTGCTGTGAGTTGGAAGTTATAGGAAGGGAGCCTTTCCTGAATAAGGGATAGAATGAAGTTGTGCCCTCACTCTGAGAGATGAAGTTATGCCCTCAGTAAGAGAGAGTTCAAGTTATGTCATCAATAATGAGGTAGCAGTTACAGATCCTGAAAGAACCCCGGTGTCCGTGCGGTCTTTACGCCACAAATCGCCCCCCAACAGGGACATGAAAACGAACAGGAACGAGAAGAATACAAACAGGGACATGAAGAAGAGGAACAGGGACAGGCAAACAGAACAGGGACAAAAACAAAAAAGGAATGAATAGGGACAGGCAAACGGAACAGGGACAAAAACAGAAAAGGAATGATCAGGTACAGGCTAACAGAACAGGGATGACCAAAAAGAGCATATGGGAGGGTCACGATGGTTTACGCAGGACCCCCAAACAAGGACTCCAGGAGTTGGAGGGGCAGCCAGAGCCCCCCGGCTGGGCAGCACTCAGTGCCTGCCTCTCCCAGGGATGGGGTTATAAAGTTTGTTAAAGATAGACTTAGTATGCCTGGCAGTTTTTCTCTGTATTTTAGTTTGTGTTAATAGTGCTTTCTTAATTTGTGTTTCTCTTGCTTTCTTAATTTCTGTTAATCGCGCCTTCTTAATTTGTGTTAAACCTGCTTTCTTAATTTGTGTTAATCGAGCTCTTTTATGTTAATAAAGGAGGGGGAGATGTGGGAGCCTGGCCATGGGGTTAGACAAGCCCCATGGTTGGTGATAAGATCTGACTAATAAAGTAGAGACCATCAGGAAAGTAAAGCCTTGAGAGGGAACAAAGTAGGGTGATTCAGGAGACACCTTAAACAGGGACATGAAGAACAGGAACAGGGATAGTCTAACAGAACAGGGACGAAAATAAAAAAGTAATGAATAGGGACAGGCTATCAGAACAGGGACAAACAAAAAACAGCGTATGGGAGGGTCTCGCTGGCATAGGCAGGACCTACAAACAAGGACTCCAGGAGTTGGAGGGGCAGCCAGAGCCCCCCAGCTGGGCAGCACTCAGTGCCTGCCTCTCCCAGGGATGGGGTTACAAAGTTTGTAAAAGATGGAATTAGTATGCCTGGCAGTTTTTCTCTGTGTTTTAGTTTGTGTTAATAGTGCTTTCTTAATTTGTGTTACTCTTGCTTTCTTAATTTCTGTTAATCGCGCCTTCTTAATTTGTGTTAAACCTGCTTTCTTAATTTGTGTTAATCGAGCTCTTCTATGTTAATAAAGAAGGGGGAGATGTGGGAGCCTGGCCATGGGGGTCGACAAGTCCCATGGTTGGTGATAACATCCGACTCTTAAAGATGAGGCCATCAGGAAAGTAAAGAGTTGAGAGGGAACAAAGAAGGGTGATTCAGCAGACACCTTAAACAGGGACATGAAGAACAGGAACAGGGACAGGCTAACAGAGCAGGGAGAAACAAAAAACAGCATATGGGAGGGTCCCTCTGGCATAGGCAGGACCCACAAACAAGGACTCCAGGAGTTGGAGGGGCAGCCAGAGCCCCCCGGCTGGGCAGCACTCAGTGCCTGCCTCTCCCAGGGATGGCGTTACAAAGGTTGTTAAACATAGACTTAGTATGCCTGGCAGTTTTTCTCTGTGTTTTTGTTTGTGTTGATCCTGCCTTCTAAATTTGTGTTAATTGTGCTTTCTTATGTTAATAAAGAAGGGGAAGATGTGGGAGTGTGGCCATGGGGGTCGACAAGCCCCATGGTTGGTGATAACATCGGACTCTTAAGGATGAGACCATCAGGAAAGGAAAGCCTTGAGAGGGAACAAAGAAGGGTGATTCAGGAGACACCTTAACCAGGGACATGAAGAACAGGAACAGGGATAGTCTAACAGAACAGGGAGGAAAACAAAAAAGGAATGAATAGGGACAGGCTATCAGAACAGGGACAAACAAAAAACAGCGTATGGGAGGGTCTCGCTGGCATAGGCAGGACCCACAAACAAGGACTCCAGGAGTTGGAGGGGCAGCCAGAGCCCCCCAGCTGGGAAGCACTCAGTGCCTGCCTCTCCCAGAGATGGGGTTACAAAGTTTGTTAAAGATGGAATTAGTATGCCTGGCAGTTTTTCTCTGTGTTTTAGTTTGTGTTGATCCTGCCTTCTTAATTTGTGTTAATCGCGCTTTCTTATGTTAATAAAGAAGGGGAAGATGTGGGAGTGTGGCCATGGGGGTCGACAAGCCCCATGGTTGGTTATAACATCCGAATATTAAAGTAGAGACCATCAGGAAAGTAAAGCCTTGAAGAGGGAGCAAAGAAGGGTGATTCAGGAGACACCTTAAACAGGGACATGAAGAACAGGAACAGGGATAGTCTAACAGAACAGGGACAAAAACAAAAAAGGAATGAATAGGGACAGGCTATCAGAACAGGGACAAACAAAAAACAGCGTATGGGAGGGTCTCGCTGGCATAGGCAGGACCCACAAACAAGGACTCCAGGAGTTGGAGGGGCAGCCAGAGCCCCCCGGCTGGGCAGCACTCAGTGCCTGCCTCTCACAGGGATGGGGTTGCAAAGTTTGTTAAAGATAGTCTTAGTATGCCTGGCAGTTTTTCTCTGTGTTTTAGTTTGTGTTGATCCTGCTTTCTTAATTTGTGTTAATTGTGCTTTCTTATGTTAATAAAGAAGGGGAAGATGTGGGAGTGTGGCCATGGGGGTCGACAAGCCCCATGGTTGGTGATAACATCCGACTCTTAAGGATGAGACCATCAGGAAAGGAAAGCCTTGAGAGGGAACAAAGAAGGGTGATTCAGGAGACACCTTAAACAGGGACATGAAGAACAGGAACAGGGATAGTCTAACAGAACAGGGACAAATACAAAAAAGGAATGAATAGGAACATGCTATCAGAACAGGGACAAACAAAAAACAGCGTATGGGAGGGTCTCGCTGGCATAGGCAGGACCTACAAACAAGGACTCCAGGAGTTGGAGGGGCAGCCAGAGCCCCCCAGCTGGGCAGCACTCAGTGCCTGCCTCTCCCAGGGATGGGGTTACAAAGTTTGTTAAAGATGGAATTAGTATGCCTGGCAGTTTATCTCTGTATTTTAGTTTGTGTTAATAGTGCTTTCTTAATTTGTGTTACTCTTGCTTTCTTAATTTCTGTTAATCGCGCCTTCATAATTTGTGTTAAACCTGCTTTCTTAATTTGTGTTAATTGAGCTCTTTTATGTTAATAAAGAAGGGGGAGATGTGGGAGCATGGCCATGGGGGTCGACAAGTCCCATGGTTGGTGATAACTTCCAACTCTTAAAGATGAGGCCATCAGGAAAGTAAAGAGTTGAGAGGGAACAAAGAAGGGTGATTCAGGAGACACCTTAAACAGGGACATGAAGAACAGGAACAGGGACAGGCTAACAGAGCAGGGAGAAACAAAAAACAGCATATGGGAGGGTCCCACTGGCATAGGCAGGACCCACAAACAAGGACTCCAGGAGTTGTAGGGGCAGCCAGAGCCCCCCGGCTGGGCAGCACTCAGTGCCTGCCTCTCCCAGGGATGGTTTTACAAAGGTTGTTAAAGATAGACTTAGTATGCCTGGCAGTTTTTCTCTGTGTTTTAGTTTGTGTTGATCCTGCCTTCTTAATTTGTGTTAATCGCGCTTTCTTATGTTAATAAACAAGGAGGAGATGTGGGAGTGTGGCCATGGGGGTCAACAAGCCCCATGGTTGGTGATCACATCCGACTCTTAAAGATGAGGCCATGAGGATAGTAAAGCCTTGCGAGGGAACAAAGAAGGGTGATTCAGGTGACACCTTCTTGTCTGGGGTGGCTTGTTCTCCAGCCATTAAAGCATGGAAGTTGCTGGGTGTTTGCTGTTGCCGGGCAAAGTTGTTGACCAATGACTAGTTAGTTGAAAGGTACTGCTGTGAGGCAGAAATTATAGGAAGGGAGCCTTTCCTGAATAAGGGATAGAATGAAGTTGTGCCCTCACTCTGAGAGATGAAGTTATGCCTTCAGTAAGAGAGAGTTCAAGTTATGTCATCAATAAAGAGGTAGCAGTTACAGATCCTGAAAGAACCCCGTTGTCCGTGCGGTCTTTACGCCACAAATCGCCCCCCAACAGGGACATGAAAACGAACAGGGACAAGAAGAAAACAAACAGGGACATGAAGAACAGGAACAGGGACAGGCTAACAGCACAGGGACAAAAACAAAAAAAGGAATGAATAGGGACAGGCAAACGGAACAGGGACAAAAACAGCAAAGGAATTAATAGGTACAGGCTAACAGAACAGGGACGAACAAAAAGAGCTTATGGGACGGTCACGCTGGCTTACGCAGGACCCCCAAACAAGGACTCCAGGAGTTGGAGGGGCAGCCAGAGCCCCCCGGCTGGGCAGCACTCAGTGCCTGCCTCTCCCAGGGATGGGGTTGCAAAGTTTGTTAAACATAGACTTAGTATGCCTGGCAGTTTTTCTCTGTGTTTTAGTTTGTGTTGATCCTGCCTTCTTAATTTGTGTTAATCGCGCTTTCTTATGGTAATAAAGAAGGGGAAGATGTGGGAGTGTGGCCATGGGGGTCGACAGGCCCCATGGTTGGTGATAACATCGGACTCTTAAAGATGAGGCCATCAGGAATTTAAAGAGTTGAGAGGGAACAAAGAAGGGTGATTCAGGTGACACCTTCTTGTCTGGGGTGGCTAGTTCTCCAGCCATTAATGCATGGAAGTGGCTGGGTGTTTGCTGTTGCCGGGCAAAGTTGTTGACCAATGACTAGTTAGTGGAAAGGTACTGCTGTGAGGTGGAAGTTATAGGAAGGGAGCCTTTCCTGAATAAGGGATAGAATGAAGTTGTGCCCTCACTCTGAGAGATGAAGTTATGCCGTCAGTAAGAGAGAGTTCAAGTTATGTCATCAATAAAGAGGTAGCAGTTACAGATCCTGAAAGAACCCCGTTGTCCGTGCGGTCTTTACGCCACAAATCGCCCCCCAACAGGGACATGAAAACGAACAGGGACGAGAAGAAAACAAACAGGGACATGAAGAACAGGAACAGGGACAGGCAAACAGAACAGGGACAAAAACAAAAAAGGAATGAATAGGGACAGGCAAACGGAACAGGGACAAAAACAGAAAAGGAATGATCAGGAACAGGCTAACAGAACAGGGATGACCAAAAAGAGCATATGGGAGGGTCACGATGGTTTACGCAGGACCCCCAAACAAGGACTCCAGGAGTTGGAGGGGCAGCCAGAACCCCCCGGCTGGGCACCACTCAGTGCCTGCCTCTCCCAGGGATGGTTTTACAAAGATTGTTAAAGATAGACTTAGTATGCCTGGCAGTTTTTCTCTGTGTTTTAGTTTGTGTTGATCCTGCTTTCTTAATTTGTGTTAATCGAGCTCTTTTATGTTAATAAAGAAGGGGGAGATGTGGGAGCCTGGCCATGGGGTTAGACAAGCCCCATGGTTGGTGATAAGATCTGACTAATAAAGTAGAGACCATCAGGAAAGTAAAGCCTTGAGAGGGAACAAAGAAGGGTGATTCAGGAGACACCTTAAACAGGGACATGAAGAACAGGAACAGGGACAGGCTAACAGAACAGGGACAAAAACAAAAAAGGAATGAATAGGGACAGGCTATCAGAACAGGGACAAACAAAAAACAGCCTATGGGAGGGTCTCGCTGGCATAGGCAGGACCCACAAACAAGGACTCCAGGAGTTGGAGGGGCAGCCAGAGCCCCCCGGCTGGGCATCACTCAGTGCCTGCCTCTCCCAGGGATGGGGTTACAAAGTTTGTTAAAGATGGAATTAGTATGCCTGGCAGTTTTTCTCTGTATTTTAGTTTGTGTTAATAGTGCTTTCTTAATTTGTGTTACTCTTGCTATCTTAATTTCTGTTAATTGCGCCTTCTTAATTTGTGTTAAACCTGCTTTCTTAATTCGTGTTAATCGAGCTCTTTTATGTTAATAAAGAAGGGGGAGATGTGGGAGCCTGGCCATGGGGGTCGACAAGTCCCATGGTTGGTGATAACATCCGACTCTTAAAGATGAGGCCATCAGGAAAGTAAAGCCTTGAGAGGGAACAAAGAAGGGTGATTCAGGAGACACCTTAAACAGGGACATGAAGAACAGGAACAGGGACAGGCTAACAGAGCAGGGAGAAACAAAAAACAGCATATGGGAGGGTCCCACTGGCATATGCTGGACCCACAAACAAGGACTACGACTCCAGGAGTTGGAAGGGCAGCCAGAGCCCCCCGGCTGGGCAGCACTCAGTGCCTGCCTCTCCCAGGGATGGTTTTACAAAGGTTGTTAAAGATAGACTTAGTATGCCTGGCAGTTTTTCTCTGTGTTTTAGTTTGTGTTGATCCTGCCTTCTAAATTTGTGTTAATTGTGCTTTCTTATGTTAATAAAGAAGGGGAAGATGTGGGAGTGTGGCCATGGGGGTCGACAAGCCCCATGGTTGGTGATAACATCGGACTCTTAGGGATGAGACCATCAGGAAAGGAAAGCCTTGAGAGGGAACAAAGAAGGGTGATTCAGGAGACACCTTAAACAGGGACATGAAGAACAGGAACAGGGATAGTCTAACAGAACAGGGACGAAAACAAAAAGGGAATGAATAGGGACAGGCTATCAGAACAGGGACAAACAAAAAACAACCTATGGGAGGGTCTCGCTGGCATAGGCAGGACACACAAACAAGGACTCCAGGAGTTGGAGGGGCAGCCAGAGCCCCCCGGCTGGGCAGCACTCAGTGCCTGCCACTCCCAGGGATGGGGTTGCAAAGTTTGTTAAAGATAGTCTTAGTATGCCTGGCAGTTTTTCTCTGTGTTTTAGTTTGTGTTGATCCTGCTTTCTTAATTTGTGTTAATTGTGCTTTCTTATGTTACTAAAGAAGGGGAAGATGTGGGAGTGTGGCCATGGGGGTCGACAAGCCCCATGGTTGGTGATAACATCCGACTCTTAAGGATGAGACCATCAGGAAAGGAAAGCCTTGAGAGGGAACAAAGAAGGGTGATTCAGGAGACACCTTAACCAGGGACATGAAGAACAGGAACAGGGATAGTCTAACAGAACAGGGACAAATACAAAAAAGGAATGAATAGGGACATGCTATCAGAACAGGGACAAACAAAAAACAGCGTATGGGAGGGTCTCGCTGGCATAGGCAGGACCCACAAACAAGGACTCCAGGAGTTGGAGGGGCAGCCAGAGCCCCCCAGCTGGGCAGCACTCAGTGCCTGCCTCTCCCAGGGATGGGGTTACAAAGTTTGTTAAAGATGGAATTAGTATGCCTGGCAGTTTTTCTCTGTATTTTAGTTTGTGTTAATAGTGCTTTCTTAATTTGTGTTGCTCTTGCTTTCTTAATTTCTGTTAATCGCGCCTTCATAATTTGTGTTAAACCTGCTTTCTTAATTTGTGTTAATCGAGCTCTTTTATGTTAATAAAGAAGGGGGAGATGTGGGAGCATGGCCATGGGGGTCGACAAGTCCCATGGTTGGTGATAACATCCAACTCTTAAAGATGAGGCCATCAGGAAAGTAAAGAGTTGAGAGGGAACAAAGAAGGGTGATTCAGGAGACACCTTAACCAGGGACATGAAGAACAGGAACAGGGACAGGCTAACAGAGCAGGGAGAAACAAAAAACAGCATATGGGAGGGTCCCACTGGCATAGGCAGGACCCACAAACAAGGACTCCAGGAGTTGGAGGGGCAGCCAGAGCCCCCCGGCTGGGCAGCACTCAGTGCCTGCCTCTCCCAGGGATGGTTTTACAAAGGTTGTTAAAGATAGACTTAGTATGCCTGGCAGTTTTTCTCTGTGTTTTAGTTTGTGTTGATCCTGCCTTCTTAATTTGTGTTAATTGCGCTTTCTTATGTTAATAAAGAAGGGGAAGATGTGGGAGTGTGGCCATGGGGGTCGACAAGCCCCATGGTTGGTGATAACATCGGACTCTTAAGGATGAGACCATCAGGAATTTAAAGAGTTGAGAGGGAACAAAGAAGGGTGATTCAGGTGACACCTTCTTGTCTGGGGTGGCTAGTTCTCCAGCCATTAATGCATGGAAGTGGCTGGGTGTTTGCTGTTGCCGGGCAAAGTTGTTGACCAATGACTAGTTAGTGGAAAGGTACTGCTGTGAGGCGGAAGTTATAGGAAGGGAGCCTTTCCTGAATAAGGGATAGAATGAAGTTGTGCCCTCACTCTGAGAGATGAAGTTATGCCCTCAGTAAGAGAGAGTTCAAGTTATGTCATCAATAAAGAGGTAGCATTTACAGATCCTGAAAGAACCCCGTTGTCCGTGCGGTCTTTACGCCACAAATCGCCCCCCAACAGGGACAAGAAAATGAACAGGGACGAGAAGAAAACAAACAGGGACATGAAGAACAGGAACAGGGACAGGCTAACAGAACAGGGACAAAAACAAAAAAGGAATGAATAGGGACAGGCAAACGGAACAGGAAAAAGAAAAAAAAAGGAATGAATAGGTACAGGCTAACAGAACAGGGACGAACAAAAAGAGCTTATGGGAGGGTCACGCTGGCTTACCCAGGACCCACAAACAAGGACTCCAGGAGTTGGAGGGGCAGCCAGAGCCCCCCGGCTGGGCAGCACTCAGTGCCTGCCTCTCCCAGGGATGGGGTTGCAAAGTTTGTTAAAGATAGTCTTAGTATGCCTGGCAGTTTTTCTCTGTGTTTTAGTTTGTGTTGATCCTGCCTTCTTAATTTGTGTTAATTGCGCTTTCTTATGTTAATAGAGAAGGAGGAGATGTGGGAGTGTGGCCATGGGGGTCGACAAGCCCCATGGTTGGTGATCACATCCGACTCTTAAAGATGAGGCCATGAGGAAAGTAAACCCTTGAGAGGGAACAAAGAAGGGTGATTCAGGAGACACCTTAACCAGGGACATGAAGAACAGGAACAGGGACAGGCTAACAGAGCAGGGAGAAACAAAAAACAGCATATGGGAGGGTCCCACTGGCATAGGCAGGACCCACAAACAAGGACTCCAGGAGTTGGAGAGGCAGCCAGAGCCCCCCAGCTGGGCAGCACTCAGTGCGTGCCTCTCCCAGGGATGGGGTTACAAAGTTTGTTAAAGATGGAATTAGTATGCCTGGCAGTTTTTCTCTGTATTTTAGTTTGTGTTAATAGTGCTTTCTTAATTTGTGTTTCTCTTGCTTTCTTAATTTCTGTTAATCGCGCCTTCTTAATTTGTGTTAAACCTGCTTTCTTAATTTGTGTAAATCGAGCTCTTCTATGTTAATAAAGAAGGGGGAGATGTGGGAGCCTGGCCATGGGGGTCGACAAGTCCCATGGTTGGTGATAACATCCGACTCTTAAAGATGAGGCCATCAGGAAAGTAAAGAGTTGAGAGGGAACAAAGAAGGGTGATTCAGGAGATACCTTAAACAGGAACATGAAGAACAGGAACAGGGATAGTCTAACAGAACAGGGACGAAAACAAAAAGGGAATGAATAGGGACAGGCTATCAGAACAAGGACAAACAAAAAACAGCGTATGGGAGGGTCTCGCTGGCATAGGCAGGACCCACAAACAAGGACTCCAGGAGTTGGAGGGGCAGCCAGAGCCCCCCGGCTGGGCAGCACTCAGTGCCTGCCTCTCCCAGGGATGGGGTTGCAAAGTTTGTTAAAGATAGTCTTAGTATGCCTGGCAGTTTTTCTCTGTGTTTTAGTTTGTGTTGATCCTGCTTTCTTAATTTGTGTTAATTGTGCTTTCTTATGTTACTAAAGAAGGGGAAGATGTGGGAGTGTGGCCATGGGGGTCGACAAGCCCCATGGTTGGTGATAACATCCGACTCTTAAGGATGAGACCATCAGGAAAGGAAAGCCTTGAGAGGGAACAAAGAAGGGTGATTCAGGAGACACCTTAACCAGGGACATGAAGAACAGGAACAGGGATAGTCTAACAGAACAGGGACAAATACAAAAAAGGAATGAATAGGGACATGCTATCAGAACAGGGACAAACAAAAAACAGCGTATGGGAGGGTCTCGCTGGCATAGGCAGGACCCACAAACAAGGACTCCAGGAGTTGGAGGGGCAGCCAGAGCCCCCCAGCTTGGCAGCACTCAGTGCCTGCCTCTCCCAGGAATGGGGTTACAAAGTTTGTTAAAGATGGAATTAGTATGCCTGGCAGTTTTTCTCTGTATTTTAGTTTGTGTTAATAGTGCTTTCTTAATTTGTGTTGCTCTTGCTTTCTTAATTTCTGTTAATCGCGCCTTCATAATTTGTGTTAAACCTGCTTTCTTAATTTGTGTTAATCGAGCTCTTTTATGTTAATAAAGAAGGGGGAGATGTGGGAGCATGGCCATGGGGGTCGACAAGTCCCATGGTTGGTGATAACATCCAACTCTTAAAGATGAGGCCATCAGGAAAGTAAAGAGTTGAGAGGGAACAAAGAAGGGTGATTCAGGAGACACCTTAACCAGGGACATGAAGAACAGGAACAGGGACAGGCTAACAGAGCAGGGAGAAACAAAAAACAGCATATGGGAGGGTCCCACTGGCATAGGCAGGACCCACAAACAAGGACTCCAGGAGTTGGAGGGGCAGCCAGAGCCCCCCGGCTGGGCAGCACTCAGTGCCTGCCTCTCCCAGGGATGGTTTTACAAAGGTTGTTAAAGATAGACTTAGTATGCCTGGCAGTTTTTCTCTGTGTTTTAGTTTGTGTTGATCCTGCCTTCTTAATTTGTGTTAATTGCGCTTTCTTATGTTAATAAAGAAGGGGAAGATGTGGGAGTGTGGCCATGGGGGTCGACAAGCCCCATGGTTGGTGATAACATCGGACTCTTAAGGATGAGACCATCAGGAATTTAAAGAGTTGAGAGGGAACAAAGAAGGGTGATTCAGGTGACACCTTCTTGTCTGGGGTGGCTAGTTCTCCAGCCATTAATGCATGGAAGTGGCTGGGTGTTTGCTGTTGCCGGGCAAAGTTGTTGACCAATGACTAGTTAGTGGAAAGGTACTGCTGTGAGGCGGAAGTTATAGGAAGGGAGCCTTTCCTGAATAAGGGATAGAATGAAGTTGTGCCCTCACTCTGAGAGATGAAGTTATGCCCTCAGTAAGAGAGAGTTCAAGTTATGTCATCAATAAAGAGGTAGCATTTACAGATCCTGAAAGAACCCCGTTGTCCGTGCGGTCTTTACGCCACAAATCGCCCCCCAACAGGGACAAGAAAATGAACAGGGACGAGAAGAAAACAAACAGGGACATGAAGAACAGGAACAGGGACAGGCTAACAGAACAGGGACAAAAACAAAAAAGGAATGAATAGGGACAGGCAAACGGAACAGGAAAAAGAAAAAAAAAGGAATGAATAGGTACAGGCTAACAGAACAGGGACGAACAAAAAGAGCTTATGGGAGGGTCACGCTGGCTTACCCAGGACCCACAAACAAGGACTCCAGGAGTTGGAGGGGCAGCCAGAGCCCCCCGGCTGGGCAGCACTCAGTGCCTGCCTCTCCCAGGGATGGGGTTGCAAAGTTTGTTAAAGATAGTCTTAGTATGCCTGGCAGTTTTTCTCTGTGTTTTAGTTTGTGTTGATCCTGCCTTCTTAATTTGTGTTAATTGCGCTTTCTTATGTTAATAGAGAAGGAGGAGATGTGGGAGTGTGGCCATGGGGGTCGACAAGCCCCATGGTTGGTGATCACATCCGACTCTTAAAGATGAGGCCATGAGGAAAGTAAACCCTTGAGAGGGAACAAAGAAGGGTGATTCAGGAGACACCTTAACCAGGGACATGAAGAACAGGAACAGGGACAGGCTAACAGAGCAGGGAGAAACAAAAAACAGCATATGGGAGGGTCCCACTGGCATAGGCAGGACCCACAAACAAGGACTCCAGGAGTTGGAGAGGCAGCCAGAGCCCCCCAGCTGGGCAGCACTCAGTGCGTGCCTCTCCCAGGGATGGGGTTACAAAGTTTGTTAAAGATGGAATTAGTATGCCTGGCAGTTTTTCTCTGTATTTTAGTTTGTGTTAATAGTGCTTTCTTAATTTGTGTTTCTCTTGCTTTCTTAATTTCTGTTAATCGCGCCTTCTTAATTTGTGTTAAACCTGCTTTCTTAATTTGTGTAAATCGAGCTCTTCTATGTTAATAAAGAAGGGGGAGATGTGGGAGCCTGGCCATGGGGGTCGACAAGTCCCATGGTTGGTGATAACATCCGACTCTTAAAGATGAGGCCATCAGGAAAGTAAAGAGTTGAGAGGGAACAAAGAAGGGTGATTCAGGAGATACCTTAAACAGGAACATGAAGAACAGGAACAGGGATAGTCTAACAGAACAGGGACGAAAACAAAAAGGGAATGAATAGGGACAGGCTATCAGAACAAGGACAAACAAAAAACAGCGTATGGGAGGGTCTCGCTGGCATAGGCAGGACCCACAAACAAGGACTCCAGGAGTTGGAGGGGCAGCCAGAGCCCCCCGGCTGGGCAGCACTCAGTGCCTGCCTCTCCCAGGGATGGGGTTGCAAAGTTTGTTAAAGATAGTCTTAGTATGCCTGGCAGTTTTTCTCTGTGTTTTAGTTTGTGTTGATCCTGCTTTCTTAATTTGTGTTAATTGTGCTTTCTTATGTTACTAAAGAAGGGGAAGATGTGGGAGTGTGGCCATGGGGGTCGACAAGCCCCATGGTTGGTGATAACATCCGACTCTTAAGGATGAGACCATCAGGAAAGGAAAGCCTTGAGAGGGAACAAAGAAGGGTGATTCAGGAGACACCTTAACCAGGGACATGAAGAACAGGAACAGGGATAGTCTAACAGAACAGGGACAAATACAAAAAAGGAATGAATAGGGACATGCTATCAGAACAGGGACAAACAAAAAACAGCGTATGGGAGGGTCTCGCTGGCATAGGCAGGACCCACAAACAAGGACTCCAGGAGTTGGAGGGGCAGCCAGAGCCCCCCAGCTTGGCAGCACTCAGTGCCTGCCTCTCCCAGGAATGGGGTTACAAAGTTTGTTAAAGATGGAATTAGTATGCCTGGCAGTTTTTCTCTGTATTTTAGTTTGTGTTAATAGTGCTTTCTTAATTTGTGTTGCTCTTGCTTTCTTAATTTCTGTTAATCGCGCCTTCATAATTTGTGTTAAACCTGCTTTCTTCATTTGTGTTAATCGAGCTCTTTTATGTTAATAAAGAAGGGGGAGATGTGGGAGCATGGCCATGGGGGTCGACAAGTCCCATGGTTGGTGATAACATCCAACTCTTAAAGATGAGGCCATCAGGAAAGTAAAGAGTTGAGAGGGAACAAAGAAGGGTGATTCAGGAGACACCTTAAACAGGGACATGAAGAACAGGAACAGGGACAGGCTAACAGAGCAGGGAGAAACAAAAAACAGCATATGGGAGGGTCCCACTGGCATAGGCAGGACCCACAAACAAGGACTCCAGGAGTTGGAGGGGCAGCCAGAGCCCCCCAGCTGGGCAGCACTCAGTGCCTGCCTCTCCCAGGGATGGTTTTACAAAGGTTGTTAAAGATAGAATTAGTATGCCTGGCAGTTTTTCTCTGTGTTTTAGTTTGTGTTGATCCTGCCTTCTAAATTTGTGTTAATTGTGCTTTCTTATGTTAATAAAGAAGGGGAAGATGTGGGAGTGTGGCCATGGGGGTCGACAAGCCCCATGGTTGGTGATAACATCGGACTCTTAAGGATGAGACCATCAGGAAAGGAAAGCCTTGAGAGGGAACAAAGAAGGGTGATTCAGGAGACACCTTAAGCAGGGACATGAAGAACAGGAACAGGGATAGTCTAACAGAACAGGGAGGAAAACAAAAAAGGAATGAATAGGGACAGGCTATCAGAACAGGGACAAACAAAAAACAGCGTATGGGAGGGTCTCGCTGGCATAGGCAGGACCCACAAACAAGGACTCCAGGAGTTGGAGGGGCAGCCAGAGCCCCCCAGCTGGGAAGCACTCAGTGCCTGCCTCTCCCAGGGAATGGGGTTACAAAGTTTGTTAAAGATGGAATTAGTATGCCTGGCAGTTTTTCTCTGTGTTTTAGTTTGTGTTGATCCTGCCTTCTTAATTTGTGTTAATCGCGCTTTGTTATGTTAATAAAGAAGGGGGAGATGTGGGAGTGTGGCCATGGGGGTCGACAAGCCCCATGGTTGGTGATCACATCCGACTCTTAAAGATGAGACCATGAGGAAAGTAAAGCCTTGAGAGGGAACAAAGAAGGGTGATTCAGGAGACACCTTAAACAGGGACATGAAGAACAGGAACAGGGATAGTCTAACAGAACAGGGAGGAAAACAAAAAAGGAATGAATAGGGACAGGCTATCAGAACAGGGACAAACAAAAAACAGCGTATGGGAGGGTCTCGCTGGCATAGGCAGGACCCACAAACAAGGACTCCAGGAGTTGGAGGGGCAGCCAGAGCCCCCCGGCTGGGCAGCACTCAGTGCCTGCCTCTCCCAGGGATGGGGTTACAAAGTTTGTTAAAGATGGAATTAGTATGCCTGGCAGTTTTTCTCTGTATTTTAGTTTGTGTTAATAGTGCTTTCTTAATTTGTGTTACTCTTGCTTTCTTAATTTCTGTTAATCGAGCCTTCTTAATTTGTGTTAAACCTGCTTTCTTAATTTGTGTTAATCGAGCTCTTTTAGGTTAATAACGAAGGGGGAGATGTGGGAGCCTGGCCAAGGGGGTCGACAAGTCCCATGGTTGGTGATAACATCCGACTCTTAAAGATGAGGCCATCAGGAAAGTAAAGCCTTGAGAGGGAACAAAGAAGGGTGATTCAGGAGACACCTTAACCAGGGACATGAAGAACAGGAACAGGGACAGGCTAACAGAGCAGGGAGAAACAAAAAAACAGCATATGGGAGGGTCCCACTGGCATATGCTGGACCCACAAACAAGGACTCCAGGAGTTGGAGGGGCAGCCAGAGCCCCCCGGCTGGGCAGCACTCAGTGCCTGCCTCTCCCAGGGATGGTTTTACAAAGATTGTTAAAGATAGACTTAGTATGCCTGGCAGTTTTTCTCTGTGTTTTAGTTTGTGTTGATCCTGCCTTCTTAATTTGTGTTAATCGCGCTTTCTTATGTTAATAAAGAAGGGGAAGATGTGGGAGTGTGGCCATGGGGGTCGACAAGCCCCATGGTTGGTGATAACATCGGACTCTTAAGGATGAGACCATCAGGAATTTAAAGAGTTGAGAGGGAACAAAGAAGGGTGATTCAGGTGACACCTTCTTGTCTGGGGTGGCTAGTTCTCCAGCCATTAATGCATGGAAGAGGCTGGGTGTTTGCTGTTGCCGGGCAAAGTTGTTGACCAATGACTAGTTAGTGGAAAGGTACTGCTGTGAGGCGGAAGTTATAGGAAGGGAGCCTTTCCTGAATAAGGGATAGAATGAAGTTGTGCCCTCACTCTGAGAGATGAAGTTATGCCCTCAGTAAGAGAGAGTTCAAGTTATGTCATCAATAAAGAGGTAGCAGTTACAGATCCTGAAAGAACCCCGTTGTCCGTGCGGTCTTTACGCCACAAATCGCCCCCCAACAGGGACAAGAAAACGAACAGGGACGAGAAGAAAACAAACAGGGACATGAAGAACAGGAACAGGGACAGGCTAACAGAACAGGGACAAAAACAAAAAAGGAATGAATAGGGACAGGCAAACGGAACAGGAAAAAGAAAAAAAAAGGAATGAATAGGTACAGGCTAACAGAACAGGGACGAACAAAAAGAGCTTATGGGAGGGTCACGCTGGCTTACGCAGGACCCCCAAACAAGGACTCCAGGAGTTGGAGGGGCAGCCAGAGCCCCCCGGCTGGGCAGCACTCAGTGCCTGCCTCTCCCAGGGATGGGGTTGCAAAGTTTGTTAAAGATAGTCTTAGTATGCCTGGCAGTTTTTCTCTGTGTTTTAGTTTGTGTTGATCCTGCCTTCTTAATTTGTGTTAATTGCGCTTTCTTATGTTAATAAAGAAGGAGGAGATGTGGGAGTGTGGCCATGGGGGTCGACAAGCCCCATGGTTGGTGATCACATCCGACTCTTAAAGATGAGGCCATGAGGAAAGTAAAGCCTTGAGAGGGAACAAAGAAGGGTGATTCAGGAGACACCTTAAACAGGGACATGAAGAACAGGAACAGGGACAGGCTAACAGAGCAGGGAGAAACAAAAAACAGCATATTGGAGGGTCCCACTGGCATAGGCAGGACCCACAAACAAGGACTCCAGGAGTTGGAGGGGCAGCCAGAGCCCCCCAGATGGGAAGCACTCAGTGCCTGCCTCTCCCAGGGATGGGGTTGCAAAGTTTGTTAAAGATAGTCTTAGTATGCCTGGCACTTTTTCTCTGTATTTTAATTTGTGTTAAGAGTGCTTTCTTAATTTGTGTTTCTCTTGCTTTCTTAATTTCTGTTAATCGCGCCTTCTTAATTTGTGTTAAACCTGCTTTCTTAATTTGTGTTAATCTAGCTCTTTTAGGTTAATAAAGAAGGGGGAGATGTGGGAGCCTGGCCAAGGGGGTCGACAAGTCCCATGGTTGGTGATAACATCCGACTCTTAAAGATGAGGCCATGAGGAAAGTAAAGCCTTGAGAGGGAACAAAGAAGGGTGATTCAGGAGACACCTTAACCAGGGACATGAAGAACGGGAACAGGGACAGGCTAACAGAGCAGGGAGAAACAAAAAAACAGCATATGGGAGGGTCCCACTGGCATATGCTGGACCCACAAACAAGGACTCCAGGAGTTGGAGGGGCAGCCAGAGCCCCCCGGCTGGGCAGCACTCAGTGCCTGCCTCTCCCAGGGATGGTTTTACAAAGATTGTTAAAGATAGACTTAGTATGCCTGGCAGTTTTTCTCTGTGTTTTAGTTTGTGTTGATCCTGCCTTCTTAATTTGTGTTAATCGCGCTTTCTTATGTTAATAAAGAAGGGGAAGATGTGGGAGTGTGGCCATGGGGGTCGACAAGCCCCATGGTTGGTGATAACATCGGACTCTTAAGGATGAGACCATCAGGAATTTAAAGAGTTGAGAGGGAACAAAGAAGGGTGATTCAGGTGACACCTTCTTGTCTGGGGTGGCTAGTTCTCCAGCCATTAATGCATGGAAGTGGCTGGGTGTTTGCTGTTGCCGGGCAAAGTTGTTGACCAATGACTAGTTAGTGGAAAGGTACTGCTGTGAGGCGGAAGTTATAGGAAGGGAGCCTTTCCTGAATAAGGGATAGAATGAAGTTGTGCCCTCACTCTGAGAGATGAAGTTATGCCCTCAGTAAGAGAGAGTTCAAGTTATGTCATCAGTAAAGAGGTAGCAGTTACAGATCCTGAAAGAACCCCGTTGTCCGTGCGGTCTTTACGCCACAAATCGCCCCCCAACAGGGACAAGAAAACGAACAGGGACGAGAAGAAAACAAACAGGGACATGAAGAACAGGAACAGGGACAGGCTAACAGAACAGGGACAAAAACAAAAAAGGAATGAATAGGGACAGGCAAACGGAACAGGAAAAAGAAAAAAAAAGGAATGAATAGGTACAGGCTAACAGAACAGGGACGAACAAAAAGAGCTTATGGGAGGGTCACGCTGGCTTACGCAGGACCCCCAAACAAGGACTCCAGGAGTTGGAGGGGCAGCCAGAGCCCCCCGGCTGGGCAGCACTCAGTGCCTGCCTCTCCCAGGGATGGGGTTGCAAAGTTTGTTAAAGATAGTCTTAGTATGCCTGGCAGTTTTTCTCTGTGTTTTAGTTTGTGTTGATCCTGCCTTCTTAATTTGTGTTAATTGCGCTTTCTTATGTTAATAAAGAAGTTGGAGATGTGGGAGTGTGGCCATGGGGGTCGACAAGCCCCATGGTTGGTGATCACATCCGACTCTTAAAGATGAGGCCATGAGGAAAGTAAAGCCTTGAGAGGGAACAAAGAAGGGTGATTCAGGAGACACCTTAAACAGGGACATGAAGAACAGGAACAGGGACAGGCTAACAGAGCAGGGAGAAACAAAAAACAGCATATGGGAGGGTCCCACTGGCATAGGCAGGACCCACAAACAAGGACTCCAGGAGTTGGAGGGGCAGCCAGAGCCCCCCAGATGGGAAGCACTCAGTGCCTGCCTCTCCCAGGGATGGGGTTACAAAGTTTGTTAAAGATGGAATTAGTATGCCTGGCACTTTTTCTCTGTATTTTAATTTGTGTTAAGAGTGCTTTCTTAATTTGTGTTTCTCTTGCTTTCTTAATTTCTGTTAATCGCGCCTTCTTAATTTGTGTTAAACCTGCTTTCTTAATTTGTGTTAATCGAGCTCTTCTATGTTAATAAAGAAGGGGGAGATGTGGGAGCCTGGCCATGGGGGTCGACAAGTCCCATGGTTGGTGATAACATCCGACTCTTAAAGATGAGGCCATCAGGAAAGTAAAGAGTTGAGAGGGAGCAAAGAAGGGTGATTCAGGAGACACCTTAACCAGGGACATGAAGAACAGGAACAGGGATAGTCTAACAGAACAGGGAGGAAAACAAAAAAGGAATGAATAGGGACAGGCTATCAGAACAGGGACAAACAAAAAACAGCGTATGGGAGGGTCTCGCTGGCATAGGCAGGACCCACAAACAAGGACTCCAGGAGTTGGAGGGGCAGCCAGAGCCCCCCAGCTGGGAAGCACTCAGTGCCTGCCTCTCCCAGGGATGGGGTTACAAAGTTTGTTAAAGATGGAATTAGTATGCCTGGCAGTTTTTCTCTGTTTTTTAGTTTGTGTTGATCCTGCCTTCTTAATTTGTGTTAATCGCGCTTTCTTAAGTTAATAAAGAAGGGGAAGATGTGGGAGTGTGGCCATGGGTGTCGACAAGCCCCATGGTTGGTGATAACATCGGACTCTTAAGGATGAGACCATCAGGAATTTAAAGAGTTGAGAGGGAACAAAGAAGGGTGATTCAGGAGACACCTTGTTGTCTGGGGTGGCTTGTTCTCCAGCCATTAAAGCATGGAAGTTGCTGGGTGTTTGCTGTTGCCGGGCAACGTTGTTGACCAATGACTAGTTAGTGGAAAGGTACTGCTGTGAGGCGGAAGTTATAGGAAGGGAGCCTTTCCTGAATAAGGGATAGAATGAAGTTGTGCCCTCACTCTGAGAGATGAAGTTATGCCCTCAGTAAGAGAGAGTTCAAGTTATGCCATCAATAAAGAGGTAGCAGTTACAGATCCTGAAAGAACCCCGTTGTCCGTGCGGTCTTTACGCCACAAATCGCCCCCCAACAGGGACATGAAAACGAACAGGGACAAGAAGAAAACAAACAGGGACATGAAGAACAGGAACAGGGACAGGCTAACAGAACAGGGACAAAAACAAAAAAGGAATGAATAGGGACAGGCAAACTGAACAGGGACGAACAAAAAGAGCTTATGGGAGGGTCACGCTGGCTTACGCAGGACCCATAAACAAGGACTCCAGGAGTTGGAGGGGCAGCCAGAGCCCCCCGGCTGGGCAGCACTCAGTGCCTGCCACTCCCAGGGACGGGGTTGCAAAGTTTGTTAAAGATAGTCTTAGTATGCCTGGCAGTTTTTCTCTGTGTTTTAGTTTGTGTTGATCCTGCCTTCTTAATTTGTGTTAATCGCGCTTTCTTATGTTAATAAAGAAGGGGGAGATGTGGGAGCATGGCCATGGGGGTCCACAAGTCCCATGGTTGGTGATAACATCCAACTCTTAAAGATGAGGCCATCAGGAAAGGAAAGAGTTGAGAGGGAACAAAGAAGGGTGATTCAGGAGACACCTTAAACAGGGACATGAAGAACAGGAACAGGGACAGGCTAACAGAGCAGGGAGAAACAAAAAACAGCATATGGGAGGGTCCCACTGGCATAGGCAGGACCCACAAAGAAGGACTCCAGGAGTTGGAGGGGCAGCCAGAGCCCCCCGGCTGGGCAGCACTCAGTGCCTGCCTCTCCCAGGGATGGTTTTACAAAGGTTGTTAAAGATAGACTTAGTATGCCTGGCAGTTTTTCTCTGTGTTTTAGTTTGTGTTGATCCTGCCTTCTTAATTTGTGTTAATCGCGCTTTCTTATGTTAATAAAGAAGAAGGAGATGTGGGAGTGTGTCCATGGGGGTCGACAAGCCCCATGGTTGGTGATAACATCCGACTCTTAAGGATGAGACCCTCAGGAATTTAAAGAGTTGAGAGGGAACAAAGAAGGGTGATTCAGGTGACACCTTCTTGTCTGGGGTGGCTAGTTCTCCAGCCATTAATGCATGGAAGTGGCTGGGTGTTTGCTGTTGCCGGGCAAAGTTGTTGACCAATGGCTAGTTAGTGGAAAGGTACTGCTGTGAGGCGGAAGTTATAGGAAGGGAGCCTTTCCTGAATAAGGGATAGAATGAAGTTGTGCCCTCACTCTGAGAGATGAAGTTATGCCTTCAGTAAGAGAGAGTTCAAGTTATGTCATCAATGAAGAGGTAGCAGTTACAGATCCTGAAAGAACCCCGTTGTCCGTGCGGTCTTTACGCCACAAATCGCCCCCCAAAAGGGGCATGAAAACGAACAGGGACGAGAAGAAAATAAACAGGGAAATGAAGAACAGGAACAGGGACAGGCTAACAGAACAGGGAAAAAAAAAAAAAAGGAATGAATAGGGACAGGCAAACGGAACATGGACAAAAACAGAAAAGGAATGATCAGGTACAGGCTAACAGAACAGGGATTACCAAAAAGAGCATATGGGAGGGTCACGATGGTTTACGCAGGACCCCCAAACAAGGACTCCAGGAGTTGGAGGGGCAGCCAGAGCCCCCCAGCTGGGCAGCACTCAGTGCCTGCCTCTCCCAGGGATGGGGTTACAAAGTTTGTTAAAGATGGAATTAGTATGCCTGGCAGTTTTTGTCTGTATTTTAGTTTGTGTTAATAGTGCTTTCTTAATTTGTGTTACTCTTGCTTTCTTAATTTCTGTTAATCGAGCCTTCTTAATTTGTGTTAAACCTGCTTTCTTAATTTGTGTTAATTGCGCTTTCTTATGTTAATAAAGAAGGGGAATATGTGGGAGCGTTGCCATGGGGGTCGACAAGCCCCATGGTTGGTGATAACATCAGACTCTTAATGATGAGACCATCAGGAAAGTAAAGCCTTGAGAGGGAACAAAGAAGGGTGATTCAGGAGACACCTTAAACAGGGACATGAAGAACAGGAACAGGGATAGTCTAACAGAGCAGGGAGAAACAAAAAAGAGCATATGGGAGGGTCCCACTGGCATATGCTGGACCCAAAAACAAGGACTCCAGGAGTTGGAGGGGCAGCCAGAGCCCCCCAGCTGTGCAGCACTCTGTGCCTGCCTCTCCCAGGGATGGGGTTACAAAGTTTGTTAAAGATGGAATTAGTATGCCTGGCAGTTTTTCTCTGTATTTTAGTTTGTATTAATAGTTCTTTCTTAATTTGTGTTACTCTTCCTTTCTTAATTTCTGTTAATCGAGCCTTCTTAATTTGTGTTAAACCTGCTTTCTTAATTTGTGTTAATCAAGCTCTTTTATGTTAATAAAGAAGGGGAAGATGTGGGAGCATGACCATGGGGGTGTACAAGTCCCATGGTTGGTGATAACATCCGACTATTAAAGTAGAGACCATCAGGAAAGTAAAGAGTTGAAAGGGAACAAAGAAGGGTGATTGAGGAGACACCTTAAACAGGGACATGAAGAACAGGAACAGGGATAGTCTAACAGAACAGGGAGGAAAACAAAAAAGGAATGAATAGGGACAGGCTATCAGAACAGGGACAAACAAAAAACAGGGTATGGGAGGGTCTCGCTGGCATATGCAGGACCCTAAAACAAGGACTCTAGGAGTTGGAGGGGCAGCCAGAGCCCCCTGGCTGGGCAGTACTCAGTGCCTGCCCCTCCCAGGGATGGTTTTACAAAGGTTGTTAAAGATAGACTTAGTATGCCTGGCAGTTTTTCTCTGTGTTTTAGTTTGTGTTGATCCTGCCTTCTTAATTTGTGTTAATCGCGCTTTCTTATGTTAATAAAGAAGGGGAAGATGTGGGAGTGTGGCAATGGGGGTCCACAAGCCCCATGGTTGGTGATCACATCCGACTCTTAAGGATGAGACCATCAGGAATTTAAAGAGTTGAGAGGGAACAAAGAAGGCTGATTCAGGTGACACCTTCTTGTCTGGGGTGGCTAGTTCTCCAGCCATTAATGCATGGAAGTGGCTGGGTGTTTGCTGTTGCCGGGCAAAGTTGTTGACCAATGACTAGTTAGTGGAAAGGTACTGCTGTGAGGCGGAAGTTATAGGAAGGGAGCCTTTCCTGAATAAGGGATAGAATGAAGTTGTGCCCTCACTCTGAGAGATGAAGTTATGCCTTCAGTAAGAGAGAGTTCAAGTTATGTCATCAATAAAGAGATAGCAGTTACAGATCCTGAAAGAACCCCGTTGTCTCTGCGGTCTTTACGCCACAAATCGCCCCCCAACAGGGACATGAAAACGAACAGGGACAAGAAGAAAAGAAACAGGGACATGAAGAACAGGAACAGGGACAGGCTAACAGCACAGGGACAAAAACAAAAAAGGAATGAATAGGGACAGGCAAACGGAACAGGGACAAAAACAGAAAAGGAATGAATAGGGACAGGCTAACAGAACAGGGACGAACAAAAAGAGCTTATGGGAGGGTCACGCTGGCTTACGAAGGACCCATAAACAAGGACTCCAGGAGTTGGAGGGGCAGCCAGAGCCCCCCAGCTGGGAAGCACTCAGTGCCTGCCACTCCCAGGGACGGGGTTGCAAAGTTTGTTAAAGATAGTCTTAGTATGCCTGGCAGTTTTTCTCTGTGTTTTAGTTTGTGTTGATCCTGCCTTCTTAATTTGTGTTAATCGAGCTCTTTTATGTTAATAAAGAAGGGGGAGATGTGGGTGCGTGGCCATGGGGGTCGACAAGTCCCATGGTTGGTGATAACATCCGACTATTAAAGATGAGGCCATCAGGAAAGTAAAGCCTTGAGAGGGAACAAAGAAGGGTGATTCAGGAGACACCTTAAACAGGGACATGAAGAACAGGAGCAGAGATAGTCTAACAGAACAGGGAGGAAAACAAAAAAGGAATGAATAGGGACAGGCTATCAGAACAGGGAAAAACAAAAAACAGCGTATGGGAGGGTCTCGCTGGCATAGGTAAGACCCACAAACAAGGACTCCAGGAGTTGGAGGGGCAGCCAGAGCCCCCCAGCTGGGCAGCACTCAGTGCCTGCCTCTCCCAGGGATGGGGTTACAAAGTTTGTAAAAGATGGAATTAGTATGCCTGGCAGTTTTTCTCTGTGTTTTAGTTTGTGTTAATAGTGCTTTCTTAATTTGTGTTACTCTTGCTTTCTTAATTTCTGTTAATCGCACCTTCTTAATTTGTGTTAAACCTGCTTTCTTAATTTGTGTTAATCGAGCTCTTTTATGTTAATAAAGAAGGGGGAGATGTGGGAGCATGGCCATGGGGGTCGACAAGTCCCATGGTTGGTGATAACATCCAACTCTTAAAGATGAGGCCATCAGTAAAGTAAAGAGTTGAGAGGGAACAAAGAAGGGTGATTCAGGAGACACCTTAAACAGGGACATGAAGAACAGGAACAGGGACATGCTAACAGAGCAGGGAGAAACAAAAAACAGCATATGGGAGGGTCCCACTGGCATAGGCAGGACCCACAAACAAGGACTCCAGGAGTTGGAGGGGCAGCCAGAGCCCCCCGGCTGGGCAGCACTCAGTGCCTGCCTCTCCCAGGGATGGTTTTACAAAGGTTGTTAAACATAGACTTAGTATGCCTGGCAGTTTTTCTCTGTGTTTTAGTTTGTGTTGATCCTGCCTTCTTAATTTGTGTTAATCGCGCTTTCTTATGTTAATAAAGAAGAAGGAGATGTGGGAGTGTGGCCATGGGGGTCGACAAGCCCCATGGTTGGTGATAACATCCGACTCTTAAGGATGAGACCCTCAGGAATTTAAAGAGTTGAGAGGGAACAAAGAAGGCTGATTCAGGTGACACCTTCTTGTCTGGGGTGGCTAGTTCTCCAGCCATTAATGCATGGAAGTGGCTGGGTGTTTGCTGTTGCCGGGCAAAGTTGTTGACCAATGGCTAGTTAGTGGAAAGGTACTGCTGTGAGGCGGAAGTTATAGGAAGGGAGCCTTTCCTGAATAAGGGATAGAATGAAGTTGTGCCCTCACTCTGAGAGATGAAGTTATGCCTTCAGTAAGAGAGAGTTCAAGTTATGTCATCAATGAAGAGGTAGCAGTTACAGATCCTGAAAGAACCCCGTTGTCCGTGCGGTCTTTACGCCACAAATCGCCCCCCAAAAGGGGCATGAAAACGAACAGGGACGAGAAGAAAATAAACAGGGAAATGAAGAACAGGAACAGGGACAGGCTAACAGAACAGGGAAAAAAAAAAAAAAGGAATGAATAGGGACAGGCAAACGGAACATGGACAAAAACAGAAAAGGAATGATCAGGTACAGGCTAACAGAACAGGGATTACCAAAAAGAGCATATGGGAGGGTCACGCTGGTTTACGCAGGACCCCCAAACAAGGACTCCAGGAGTTGGAGGGGCAGCCAGAGCCCCCCAGCTGGGCAGCACTCAGTGCCTGCCTCTCCCAGGGATGGGGTTACAAAGTTTGTTAAAGATGGAATTAGTATGCCTGGCAGTTTTTGTCTGTATTTTAGTTTGTGTTAATAGTGCTTTCTTAATTTGTGTTACTCTTGCTTTCTTAATTTCTGTTAATCGAGCCTTCTTAATTTGTGTTAAACCTGCTTTCTTAATTTGTGTTAATTGCGCTTTCTTATGTTAATAAAGAAGGGGAATATGTGGGAGCGTTGCCATGGGGGTCGACAAGCCCCATGGTTGGTGATAACATCAGTCTCTTAATGATGAGACCATCAGGAAAGTAAAGCCTTGAGAGGGAACAAAGAAGGGTGATTCAGGAGACACCTTAAACAGGGACATGAAGAACAGGAACAGGGATAGTCTAACAGAACAGGGAGAAACAAAAAAGAGCATATGGGAGGGTCCCACTGGCATATGCTGGACCCAAAAACAAGGACTCCAGGAGTTGGAGGGGCAGCCAGAGCCCCCCAGCTGGGCAGCACTCTGTGCCTGCCTCTCCCAGGGATGGGGTTACAAAGTTTGTTAAAGATGGAATTAGTATGCCTGGCAGTTTTTCTCTGTATTTTAGTTTGTATTAATAGTTCTTTCTTAATTTGTGTTACTCTTCCTTTCTTAATTTCTGTTAATCGAGCCTTCTTAATTTGTGTTAAACCTGCTTTCTTAATTTGTGTTAATCAAGCTCTTTTATGTTAATAAAGAAGGGGGAGATGTGGGAGCATGACCATGGGGGTGTACAAGTCCCATGGTTGGTGATAACATCCGACTATTAAAGTAGAGACCATCAGGAAAGTAAAGAGTTGAAAGGGAACAAAGAAGGGTGATTGAGGAGACACCTTAAACAGGGACATGAAGAACAGGAACAGGGATAGTCTAACAGAACAGGGAGGAAAACAAAAAAGGAATGAATAGGGACAGGCTATCAGAACAGGGACAAACAAAAAACAGGGTATGGGAGGGTCTCGTTGGCATATGCAGGACCCTAAAACAAGGACTCCAGGAGTTGGAGGGGCAGCCAGAGCCCCCTGGCTGGGCAGTACTCAGTGCCTGCCTCTCCCAGGGATGGTTTTACAAAGGTTGTTAAAGATAGACTTAGTATGCCTGGCAGTTTTTCTCTGTGTTTTAGTTTGTGTTGATCCTGCCTTCTTAATTTGTGTTAATCGCGCTTTCTTATGTTAATAAAGAAGGGGAAGATGTGGGAGTGTGGCAATGGGGGTCCACAAGCCCCATGGTTGGTGATCACATCCGACTCTTAAGGATGAGACCATCAGGAATTTAAAGAGTTGAGAGGGAACAAAGAAGGCTGATTCAGGTGACACCTTCTTGTCTGGGGTGGCTAGTTCTCCAGCCATTAATGCATGGAAGTGGCTGGGTGTTTGCTGTTGCCGGGCAAAGTTGTTGACCAATGACTAGTTAGTGGAAAGGTACTGCTGTGAGGCGGAAGTTATAGGAAGGGAGCCTTTCCTGAATAAGGGATAGAATGAAGTTGTGCCCTCACTCTGAGAGATGAAGTTATGCCTTCAGTAAGAGAGAGTTCAAGTTATGTCATCAATAAAGAGGTAGCAGTTACAGATCCTGAAAGAACCCCGTTGTCTCTGCGGTCTTTACGCCACAAATCGCCCCCCAACAGGGACATGAAAACGAACAGGGACAAGACGAAAAGAAAGAGGGACATGAAGAACAGGAACAGGAACAGGCTAACAGAACAGGGACAAAAACAAAAAAGGAATGAATAGGGACAGGCAAACGGAACAGGGACAAAAACAGAAAAGGAATGAATAGGGACAGGCTAACAGAACAGGGACGAACAAAAAGAGCTTATGGGAGGGTCACGCTGGCTTACGAAGGACCCATAAACAAGGACTCCAGGAGTTGGAGGGGCAGCCAGAGCCCCCCAGCTGGGAAGCACTCAGTGCCTGCCTCTCCCAGGGATGGGTTTACAAAGTTTATTAAATATAGACTTAGTATGCCTGGCAGTTTTTCTCTGTGTTTTAGTTTGTGTTAATAGTGCTTTCTTAATTTGTGTTACTCTTGCTTTCTTAATTTCTGTTAATCGCGCCTTCTTAATTTGTGTTAAACCTGCTTTCTTAATTTGTGTTAATCGAGCTCTTTTATGTTAATAAAGAAGGGGGAGATGTGGGAGCATGGCCATGGGGGTCGACAAGTCCCATGGTTGGTGATAACATCCAACTCTTAAAGATGAGGCCATCAGTAAAGTAAAGAGTTGAGAGGGAACAAAGAAGGGTGATTCAGGAGACACCTTAAACAGGGACATGAAGAACAGGAACAGGGACAGGCTAACAGAGCAGGGAGAAACAAAAAACAGCATATGGGAGGGTCCCACTGGCATAGGCAGGACCCACAAACAAGGACTCCAGGAGTTGGAGGGGCAGCCAGAGCCCCCCGGCTGGGCAGCACTCAGTGCCTGCCTCTCCCAGGGATGGTTTTACAAAGGTTGTTAAACATAGACTTAGTATGCCTGGCAGTTTTTCTCTGTGTTTTAGTTTGTGTTGATCCTGCCTTCTTAATTTGTGTTAATCGCGCTTTCTTATGTTAATAAAGAAGAAGGAGATGTGGGAGTGTGGCCATGGGGGTCGACAAGCCCCATGGTTGGTGATAACATAGGACTCTTAAGGATGAGACCATCAGGAATTTAAAGAGTTGAGAGGGAACAAAGAAGGCTGATTCAGGTGACACCTTCTTGTCTGGGGTGGCTAGTTCTCCAGCCATTAATGCATGGAAGTGGCTGGGTGTTTGCTGTTGCCGGGCAAAGTTGTTGACCAATGGCTAGTTAGTGGAAAGGTACTGCTGTGAGGCGGAAGTTATAGGAAGGGAGCCTTTCCTGAATAAGGGATAGAATGAAGTTGTGCCCTCACTCTGAGAGATGAAGTTATGCCTTCAGTAAGAGAGAGTTCAAGTTATGTCATCAATAAAGAGGTAGCAGTTACAGATCCTGAAAGAACCCCGTTGTCCGTGCGGTCTTTACGCCACAAATCGCCCCCCAAAAGGGACATGAAAACGAACAGGGACGAGAAGAAAATAAACAGGGAAATGAAGAACAGGAACAGGGACAGGCTAACAGAACAGGGACAAAAACAAAAAAGGAATGAATAGGGACAGGCAAACGGAACATGGACAAAAACAGAAAAGGAATGATCAGGTACAGGCTAACAGAACAGGGATTACAAAAAAGAGCATATGGGAGGGTCACGATGGTTTACGCAGGACCCCCAAACAAGGACTCCAGGAGTTGGAGGGGCAGCCAGAGCCCCCCAGCTGGGCAGCACTCAGTGCCTGCCTCTCCCAGGGATGGGGTTACAAAGTTTGTTAAAGATGGAATTAGTATGCCTGGCAGTTTTTGTCTGTATTTTAGTTTGTGTTAATAGTGCTTTCTTAATTTGTGTTACTCTTGCTTTCTTAATTTCTGTTAATCGAGCCTTCTTAATTTGCGTTAAACCTGCTTTCTTAATTTGTGTTAATCGCTCTTTCTTATGTTAATAAAGAAGGGGAATATGTGGGAGTGTTGCCATCGGGGTCGACAAGCCCCATGGTTCGTGATAACATCAGACTCTTAATGATGAGACCATCAGGAAAGTAAAGCCTTGAGAGGGAACAAAGAAGGGTGATTCAGGAGACACCTTAAACAGGGACATGAAGAACAGGAACAGGGATAGTCTAACAGAACAGGGACAAAAACAAAAAAGGAATGAATAGGGACAGGCTATCAGAACAGGGACAAACAAAAAACAGCGTATGGGAGGGTCTCGCTGGCATAGGCAGGACCCCCAAACAAGGACTCCAGGAGTTGGAGGGGCAGCCAGAGCCCCCCAGCTGGGCAGCACTCAGTGCCTGCCTCTCCCAGGGATGGGTTTACAAAGTTTATTAAATATAGACTTAGTATGCCTGGCAGTTTTTCTCTGTGTTTTAGTTTGTGTTGATCCTGCCTTCTTAATTTGTGTTAATCGTGCTTTCTTATGTTAATAAAGAAGGGGGAGATGTGGGAGTGTGGCCATGGGGGTCGACAAGACCCATGGTTTGTGATAACATCAGACTCTTAATGATGAGACCATCAGGAAAGTAAAGCCTTGAGAGGGAACAAAGAAGGGTGATTCAGGAGACACCTTAAAAAGGGACATGAAGAACAGGAACAGGGACAGGCTAACAGAGCAGGGAGAAACAAAAAACAGCATATGGGAGGGTCCCACTGGCATATGCTGGACCCACAAACAAGGACTCCAGGAGTTGGAGGGGCAGCCAGAGCCCCCCAGCTGGGCAGCACTCTGTGCCTGCCTCTCCCAGGGATGGGGTTACAAAGTTTGTTAAAGATGGAATTAGTATGCCTGGCAGTTTTTCTCTGTATTTTAGTTTGTATTAATAGTTCTTTCTTAATTTGTGTTACTCTTCCTTTCTTATTTTCTGTTAATCGCGCCTTCTTAATTTGTGTTAAACCTGCTTTCTTAATTTGTGTTAATCAAGCTCTTTTATGTTAATAAAGAAGGGGGAGATGTGGGAGCATGACCATGGGGGTGGACAAGTCCCATGGTTGGTGATAACATCCGACTATTAAAGTAGAGACCATCAGGAAAGTAAAGAGTTGAAAGGGAACACAGAAGGGTGATTCAGGAGACACCTTAAACAGGGACATGAAGAACAGGAACAGGGATAGTCTAACAGAACAGGGAGGAAAACAAAAAAGGAATGAATAGGGACAGGCTATCAGAACAGGGACAAACAAAAAACAGCGTATGGGAGGGTCTCGTTGGCATACGCAGGACCCTAAAACAAGGACTCCAGGATTTGGAGGGGCAGCCAGAGCCCCCTGGCTGGGCAGTACTCAGTGCCTGCCTCTCCCAGGGATGGTTTTACAAAGGTTGTTAAAGATAGACTTAGTATGCCTGGCAGTTTTTCTCTGTGTTTTAGTTTGTGTTGATCCTGCCTTCTTAATTTGTGTTAATCGCGCTTTCTTATGTTAATAAAGAAGGGGAAGATGTGGGAGTGTGGCAATGGGGGTCCACAAGCCCCATGGTTGGTGATAACATCGGACTCTTAAGGATGAGACCATCAGGAATTTAAAGAGTTGAGAGGGAACAAAGAAGGGTGATTCAGGTGACACCTTCTTGTCTGGGGTGGCTAGTTCTCCAGCCATTAATGCATGGAAGTGGCTGGGTGTTTGCTGTTGCCGGGCAAAGTTGTTGACCAATGACTAGTTAGTGGAAAGGTACTGCTGTGAGGCGGAAGTTATAGGAAGGGAGCCTTTCCTGAATAAGGGATAGAATGAAGTTGTGCCCTCACTCTGAGAGATGAAGTTATGCCCTCAGTAAGAGAGAGTTCAAGTTATGTCATCAATAAAGAGGTAGCAGTTACAGATCCTGAAAGAACCCCGTTGTCTGTGCGGTCTTTACGCCACAAATCGCCCCCCAACAGGGACATGAAAACGAACAGGGACAAGAAGAAAAGAAAGAGGGACATGAAGAACAGGAACAGGGACAGGCTAACAGCACAGGGACAAAAACAAAAAAGGAATGAATAGGGACAGGCAAACGGAACAGGGACAAAAACAGAAAAGGAATGAATAGGGACAGGCTAACAGAACAGGGACGAACAAAAAGAGCTTATGGGAGGGTCACGCTGGCTTACGCAGGACCCCCAAACAAGGACTCCAGGAGTTGGAGGGGCAGCCAGAGCCCCCCGGCTGGGCAGCACTCAGTGCCTGCCTCTCCCAGGGATGGGGTT
The DNA here is from genome assembly GCF_964034855.1 of Anser brachyrhynchus. NCBI lineage: Eukaryota > Metazoa > Chordata > Aves > Anseriformes > Anatidae > Anser > Anser brachyrhynchus. Next base: position 6,041,585 of record NC_137704.1, read on the forward strand.
GCAAAGTTTGTTAAACATAGACTTAGTATGCCTGGCAGTTTTTCTCTGTTTTTTAGTTTGTGTTGATCCTGCCTTCTTAATTTGTGTTAATCGCGCTTTCTTATGTTAATAAAGAAGGGGAAGATGTGGGAGTGTGGCCATGGGGGTCGACAAGCCCCATGGTTGGTGATAACATCGGACTCTTAAAGATGAGGCCATCAGGAAAGGAAAGCCTTGAGAGGGAACAAAGAAGGGTGATTCAGGAGACACCTTAACCAGGGACATGAAGAACAGGAACAGGGATAGTCTAACAGAACAGGGAGGAAAACAAAAAAGGAATGAATAGGGACAGGCTATCAGAACAGGGACAAACAAAAAACAGCGTATGGGAGGGTCTCGCTGGCATAGGCAGGACCCACAAACAAGGACTCCAGGAGTTGGAGGGGCAGCCAGAGCCCCCCAGCTGGGCAGCACTCAGTGCCTGCCTCTCCCAGGGATGGGGTTACAAAGTTTGTAAAAGATGGAATTAGTATGCCTGGCAGTTTTTCTCTGTGTTTTAGTTTGTGTTAATAGTGCTTTCTTAATTTGTGTTACTCTTGCTTTCTTAATTTCTGTTAATCGCGACTTCTTAATTTGTGTTAAACCTGCTTTCTTAATTTGTGTTAATCGAGCTCTTTTATGTTAATAAAGAAGGGGGAGATGTGGGAGCGTGGCCATGGGGGTCGACAAGCCCCATGGTTGGTGATCACATCCGACTATTAAAGTAGAGACCATCAGGAAAGTAAAGCCTTGAGAGGGAGCAAAGAAGGGTGATTCAGGAGACACCTTAAACAGGGACATGAAGAACAGGAACAGGGATAGTCTAATAGAACAGGGACGAAAACAAAAAAGTAATGAATAGGGAAAGGCTATCAGAACAGGGACAAACAAAAAACAGCCTATGGGAGGGTCTCGCTGGCATAGGCAGGACCCCCAAACAAGGACTCCAGGAGTTGGAGGGGCAGCCAGAGCCCCCCGGCTGGGCAGCACTCAGTGCCTGCCTCTCCTAGGGATGGGGTAGCAAAGGTTATTAAAGATAGTCTTAGTATGCCTGGCAGTTTTTCTCTGTGTTTTAGTTTGTTTTGATCCTGCCTTCTTAATTTGTGTTAATCGCGCTTTCTTATGTTAATAAAGAAGGGGAAGATGTGGGAGTGTGGCCATGGGGGTCGACAAGCCCCATGGTTGGTGATAACATCAGACTCTTAATGATGAGACCATCAGGAAAGTAAAGCCTTGAGAGGGAACAAAGAAGGGTGATTCAGGAGACACCTTAAACAGGGACATGAAGAACAGGAACAGGGATAGTCTAACAGAACAGGGAGGAAAACAAAAAAGGAATGAATAGGGACAGGCTATCAGAACAGGGACAAACAAAAAACAGCGTATGGGAGGGTCTCGCTGGCATAGGCAGGACCCCCAAACAAGGACTCCAGGAGTTGGAGGGGCAGCCAGAGCCCCCCGGCTGGGCAGCACTCAGTGCCTGCCACTCCCAGGGATGGGGTTGCGAAGTTTGTTAAAGATAGTCTTAGTATGCCTGGCAGTTTTTCTCTGTGTTTTAGTTTGTGTTGATCCTGCCTTCTTAATTTGTGTTAATTGTGCTTTCTTATGTTAATAAAGATAGAGGAGATGTGGGAGTGTGGCCATGGGGGTCGACAAGCCCCATGGTTGGTGATCACATCCGACTCTTAAAGATGAGACTGTTAGTGTTGGGGAGAATCGAATGGATGTTTTACTAATGTCTCTTAGGTGACGGGACATACAGTATAATTAAATATCATTAAATGTACTTACATTATCAAGTAATCTATGTACACTGGAAACTTAGTGAGTACATTGAGCAATCAAAAGAATCGTTGGAGGGGAACCCCGGGAGGGAATAGGTACAACCTGACCTTGGATAAGGGCCTGGAGATGATGAAATGAGTTGAAGCAGAACCAAGGAGCGGAGGGAGCATGCGTCGAGTGAGAAAGGTGAAAGAGTTCAGCGGAGAGGAAGACTCCTTACTTCATCTGGACGACCACCTGGACGACCACCAGAGTGCGCCACGCATGTGCAAAGGGGAGGGGAGCTAATTAGAATGAAAAGCGAGGCTGATGTTGCAACCTGTAATGAATATGTATACCTGACGCAATATTGTATGTATAAATAACGGCTGGGAAGTAACGGGACTTGAAGCCAGATCTGGGCACCTGCCCCGGCTTCCAGCGCTGAATAAAGCACCTTCATATAATCACTTGGTGGTTATGTGGTTGCTACGCTAACAAGACCATCAAGAAAGTAAAGCCTTGAGAGGGAACAAAGAAGGGTGATTCAGGAGACACCTTAAGCAGGGACATGAAGAACAGGAACAGGGACAGGCTAACAGAGCAGGGAGAAACAAAAAACAGCATATGGGAGGGTCCCACTGGCATATGCTGGACCCAAAAACAAGGACTCCAGTAGTCGAAGGGGCAGCCAGAGCCCCCCGGCTGGGCAGCACTCAGTGCCTGCCTCTCCCAGGGATGGTTTTACAAAGGTTGATAAAGATAGACTTAGTATGCCTGGCAGTTTTTCTCTGTATTTTAGTTTGTGTTAATAGTGCTTTCTTTATTTGTGTTACTCTTGCTTTCTTAATTTCTGTTAATCGCGCCTTCATAATTTGTGTTAAACCTGCTTTCTTAATTTGTGTTAATCTAGCTCTTTTATGTTAATAAAGAAGGGGGAGTTGTGGGAGCATGGCCATGGGGGTCGACAAGTCCCATGGTTGGTGATAACATCTGACTCTTAAATATGAGGCCATCAGGAAAGTAAAGAGTTGAGAGGGAACAAAGAAGGGTGATTCAGGTGACACCTTCTTGTCTGGGGTGGCTAGTTCTCCAGCCATTAATGCATGGAAGTGGCTGGGTGTTTGCTGTTGCCGGGCAAAGTTATTGACCAATGACTAGTTAGTGGAAAGGTACTGCTGTGAGGCGGAAGTTATAGGAAGGGAGCCTTTCCTGAATAAGGGATAGAATGAAGTTGTGCCCTCACTCTGAGAGATGAAGTTATGCCCTCAGTAAGAGAGAGTTCAAGTTATGTCATCAATAAAGAGGTAGCAGTTACAGATCCTGAAAGAACCCCGTTGTCCGTGCGGTCTTTACGCCACAAATCGCCCCCCAACAGGGACAAGAAAACGAACAGGGACGAGAAGAAAACAAACAGGGACATGAAGAACAGGAACAGGGACAGGCTAACAGAACAGGACAAAAACAAAAAAGGAATGAATAGGGACAGGCAAAGGGAACAGGAAAAAGAAAAAAAAAGGAATGAATAGGTACAGGCTAACAGAACAGGGACGAACAAAAAGAGCTTATGGGAGGGTCACGCTGGCTTACGCAGGACCCACAAACAAGGACTCCAGGAGTTGGAGGGGCAGCCAGAGCCCCACGGTTGGGCAGCACTCAGTGCCTGCCTCTCCCAGGGATGGGGTTGCAAAGTTTGTTAAAGATAGTCTTAGTATGCCTGGCAGTTTTTCTCTGTGTTTTAGTTTGTGCTGATCCTGCCTTCTTAATTTGTGTTAATCGCGCTTTCTTATGTTAATAAAGAAGGGGAAGATGTGGGAGTGTGGCCATGGGGGTCGACAAGCCCCATGGTTGGTAATAACATCCGACTCTTAAGGATGAGACCATCAGGAAAGTAAAGCCTTGAGAGGGAACAAAGAAGGGTGATTCAGGAGACACCTTAAGCAGGGACATGAAGAACAGGAACAGGGATAGTCTAACAGAACAGGGACAAAAACAAAAAAGGAATGAATAGGGACATGCTATCAGAACAGCGACAAACAAAAAACAGCGTATGGGAGGGTCTCGCTGGCACAGGCCGGACCCACAAACAAGGACTCCAGGAGTTGGAGGGGCAGCCAGAGCCCCCCGGCTGGGCAGCACTCAGTGCCTGCCTCTCCCAGGGATGGTTTTACAAAGGTTGTTAAACATAGACTTAGTATGCCTGGCAGTTTTTCTCTGTGTTTTAATTAGTGTTAAGAGTGCTTTCTTAATTTGTGTTTCTCTTGCTTTCTTAATTTCTGTTAATCGCGCCTTCTTAATTTGTGTTAAACCTGCTTTCTTAATTTGTGTTAATCGAGCTCTTTTATGTTAATAAAGAAGGCGGAGATGTGGGAGCGTGGCCATGGGGGTCGACAAGCCCCATGGTTGGTGATAACATCCCACTCTTAAAGATGAGGCCATCAGGAAAGTAAAGAGTTGAGAGGGAACAAAGAAAGGTGATTCAGGAGACACCTTAAAGAGGGACATGAAGAACAGGAACAGGGACTGGCTAACAGAGCAGGGAGAAACAAAAAACAGCATATGGGAGGGTCCCACTGGCATATGCTGGACCCACAAACAAGGACTCCAGGAGTTGGAGGGGCAGCCAGAGCCCCCCGGCTGGGCAGCACTTAGTGTCTCCCTCTGCCACGGATGGGTTTACAAAGTTTGTTAAAGATGGAATTAGTATGCCTGGCAGTTTTTCTCTGTGTTTTAGTTTGTGTTACTAGTGCTTTCTTAATTTGTGTTAATTGCGCTTTCTTATGTTAATAAAGAAGGGGGAGATGTGGGAGTGTGGCCATGGGGGTCGACAAGCCCCATGGTTTGTGATAACATCAGACTATTAAGGATGAGACCATCAGGAATGTAAAGAGTTGAGAGGGAACAAAGAAGGGTGATTCAGGAGACACCTTAAACAGGGACATGAAGAACAGGAACAGGGACAGGCTAACAGAACAGGGACAAACAAAAAGGGAATGAATAGGGACAGGCTATCAGAACAGGGACAAACAAAAAACAGCATATGGGAGGGTCACGCTGGTAAATTATAGGAAGGGAGCCTTTCCTGAATAAGGGATAGAATGAAGTTGTGCCCTCACTCTGAGAGATGAAGTTATGCCCTCAGTAAGAGAGAGTTCAAGTTATGTCATCAATAAAGAGGTAGCAGTTACAGATCCTGAAAGAACCCCGTTGTCCGTGCGGTCTTTACGCCACAAATCGCCCCCCAACAGGGACATGAAAACGAACAGGGACGAGAAGAAAACAAACAGGGACATGAAGAACAGGAACAGGGACAGGCTAACAGAACAGGGACAAAAACAAAAAAGGAATGAATAGGGACAGGCAAACGGAACAGGGACAAAAACAGAAAAGGAATGAATAGGTACAGGCTAACAGAACAGGGACGAACAAAAAGAGCTTATGGGAGGGTCACGCTGGCTTACGCAGGACCCACAAACAAGGACTCCAGGAGTTGGAGGGGCAGCCAGAGCCCCCCGGCTGGGCAGCACTCAGTGCCTGCCTCTCCCAGGGATGGGGTTGCAAAGTTTGTTAAAGATAGTCTTAGTATGCCTGGCAGTTTTTCTCTGTGTTTTAGTTTGTGTTGATCCTGCCTTCTTAATTTGTGTTAATTGCGCTTTCTTATGTTAATAAAGAAGGAGGAGATGTGGGAGTGTGGCCATGGGGGTCGACAAGCCCCATGGTTGGTGATCACATCCGACTCTTAAAGATGAGGCCATGAGGAAAGTAAAGCCTTGAGAGGGAACAAAGAAGGGTGATTCAGGAGACACCTTAAACAGGGACATGAAGAACAGGAACAGGGACAGGCTAATAGAACAGGGACAAAAACAAAAAAGGAATGAATAGGGACAGGCTATCAGAACAGCGACAAACAAAAAACAGCGTATGGGAGGGTCTCGCTGGCATAGGCAGGACCCACAAACAAGGACTCCAGGAGTTGGAGGGGCAGCCAGAGCCCCCCAGCTGGGCAGCACTCAGTGCCTGCCTCTCCCAGGGATGGGGTTACAAAGTTTGTTAAAGATGGAATTAGTATGCCTGGCAGTTTTTCTCTGTATTTTAGTTTGTTTTAATAGTGCTTTCTTAATTTGTGTTACTCTTGCTTTCTTAATTTCTGTTAATCACGCCTTCATAATTTGTGTTAAACCTGCTTTCTTAATTTGTGTTAATCGAGCTCTTTTATGTTAATAAAGAAGGGGGAGTTGTGGGAGCATGGCCATGGGGGTCGACAAGTCCCATGGTTGGTGATAACATCCCACTCTTAAAGATGAGGCCATCAGGAAAGTAAAGAGTTGAGAGGGAACAAAGAAGGGTGATTCAGGAGACACCTTAACCAGGGACATGAAGAACAGGAACAGGGACGGGCTAACAGAGCAGGGAGAAACAAAAAACAGCATATGGGAGGGTCCCACTGGCATATGCTGGACCCACAAACAAGGACTCCAGGAGTTGGAGGGGCAGCCAGAGCCCCCCGGCTGGGCAGCACTCAGTGCCTGCCTCTCCCAGGGATGGTTTTACAAAGATTGTTAAAGATAGACTTAGTATGCCTGGCAGTTTTTCTCTGTGTTTTAGTTTGTGTTGATCCTGCCTTCTTAATTTGTGTTAATCGCGCTTTCTTATGTTAATAAAGAAGGGGAAGATGTGGGAGTGTGGCCATGGGGGTCCACAAGCCCCATGGTTGGTGATAACATCCGACTCTAAAGGATGAGACCATCAGGAATTTAAAGAGTTGAGAGGGAACAAAGAAGGGTGATTCAGGTGACACCTTCTTGTCTGGGGTGGCTAGTTCTCCAGCCATTAATGCATGGAAGTGGCTGGGTGTTTGCTGTTGCCGGGCAAAGTTATTGACCAATGACTAGTTAGTGGAAAGGTACTGCTGTGAGGCGGAAGTTATAGGAAGGGAGCCTTTCCTGAATAAGGGATAGAATGAAGTTGTGCCCTCACTCTGAGAGATGAAGTTATGCCCTCAGTAAGAGAGAGTTCAAGTTATGTCATCAATAAAGAGGTAGCAGTTACAGATCCTGAAAGAACCCCGTTGTCCGTGCGGTCTTTACGCCACAAATCGCCCCCCAACAGGGACAAGAAAACGAACAGGGACGAGAAGAAAACAAACAGGGACATGAAGAACAGGAACAGGGACAGGCTAACAGAACAGGACAAAAACAAAAAAGGAATGAATAGGGACAGGCAAAGGGAACAGGAAAAAGAAAAAAAAAGGAATGAATAGGTACAGGCTAACAGAACAGGGACGAACAAAAAGAGCTTATGGGAGGGTCACGCTGGCTTACGCAGGACCCACAAACAAGGACTCCAGGAGTTGGAGGGGCAGCCAGAGCCCCACGGTTGGGCAGCACTCAGTGCCTGCCTCTCCCAGGGATGGGGTTGCAAAGTTTGTTAAAGATAGTCTTAGTATGCCTGGCAGTTTTTCTCTGTGTTTTAGTTTGTGCTGATCCTGCCTTCTTAATTTGTGTTAATCGCGCTTTCTTAAGTTAATAAAGAAGGGGAAGATGTGGGAGTGTGGCCATGGGGGTCGACAAGCCCCATGGTTGGTAATAACATCCGACTCTTAAGGATGAGACCATCAGGAAAGTAAAGCCTTGAGAGGGAACAAAGAAGGGTGATTCAGGAGACACCTTAAGCAGGGACATGAAGAACAGGAACAGGGATAGTCTAACAGAACAGGGACAAAAACAAAAAAGGAATGAATAGGGACATGCTATCAGAACAGCGACAAACAAAAAACAGCGTATGGGAGGGTCTCGCTGGCACAGGCCGGACCCACAAACAAGGACTCCAGGAGTTGGAGGGGCAGCCAGAGCCCCCCGGCTGGGCAGCACTCAGTGCCTGCCTCTCCCAGGGATGGGGTTACAAAGTCTGTTAAAGATGGAATTAGTATGCCTGGCAGTTTTTCTCTGTGTTTTAATTAGTGTTAAGAGTGCTTTCTTAATTTGTGTTTCTCTTGCTTTCTTAATTTCTGTTAATCGCGCCTTCTTAATTTGTGTTAAACCTGCTTTCTTAATTTGTGTTAATCGAGCTCTTTTATGTTAATAAAGAAGGCGGAGATGTGGGAGCGTGGCCATGGGGGTCGACAAGCCCCATGGTTGGTGATAACATCCCACTCTTAAAGATGAGGCCATCAGGAAAGTAAAGAGTTGAGAGGGAACAAAGAAAGGTGATTCAGGAGACACCTTAAAGAGGGACATGAAGAACAGGAACAGGGACTGGCTAACAGAGCAGGGAGAAACAAAAAACAGCATATGGGAGGGTCCCACTGGCATATGCTGGACCCACAAACAAGGACTCCAGGAGTTGGAGGGGCAGCCAGAGCCCCCCGGCTGGGCAGCACTTAGTGTCTCCCTCTGCCACGGATGGGTTTACAAAGTTTGTTAAAGATGGAATTAGTATGCCTGGCAGTTTTTCTCTGTGTTTTAGTTTGTGTTAATAGTGCTTTCTTAATTTGTGTTAATTGCGCTTTCTTATGTTAATAAAGAAGGGGAAGATGTGGGAGTGTGGCCATGGGGGTCCACAAGCCCCATGGTTGGTGATAACATCCGACTCTAAAGGATGAGACCATCAGGAATTTAAAGAGTTGAGAGGGAACAAAGAAGGGTGATTCAGGTGACACCTTCTTGTCTGGGGTGGCTAGTTCTCCAGCCATTAATGCATGGAAGTGGCTGGGTGTTTGCTGTTGCCGGGCAAAGTTGTTGACCAATGACTAGTTAGTGGAAAGTTACTGCTGTGAGGCGGAAGTTATAGGAAGGGAGCCTTTCCTGAATAAGGGATAGAATGAAGTTGTGCCCTCACTCTGAGAGATGAAGTTATGCCCTCAGTAAGAGAGAGTTCAAGTTATGTCATCAATAAAGAGGTAGCAGTTACAGATCCTGAAAGAACCCCGTTGTCCGTGCGGTCTTTACGCCACAAATCGCCCCCCAACAGGGACATGAAAACGAACAGGGACGAGAAGAAAACAAACAGGGACATGAAGAACAGGAACAGGGACAGGCTAACAGAACAGGGACAAAAACAAAAAAGGAATGAATAGGGACAGGCAAACGGAACAGGGACAAAAACAGAAAAGGAATGAATAGGTACAGGCTAACAGAACAGGGACGAACAAAAAGAGCTTATGGGAGGGTCACGCTGGCTTACGCAGGACCCACAAACAAGGACTCCAGGAGTTGGAGGGGCAGCCAGAGCCCCCCGGCTGGGCAGCACTCAGTGCCTGCCTCTCCCAGGGATGGGGTTGCAAAGTTTGTTAAAGATAGTCTTAGTATGCCTGGCAGTTTTTCTCTGTGTTTTAGTTTGTGTTGATCCTGCCTTCTTAATTTGTGTTAATTGCGCTTTCTTATGTTAATAAAGAAGGAGGAGATTTGGGAGTGTGGCCATGGGGGTCGACAAGCCCCATGGTTGGTGATCACATCCGACTCTTAAAGATGAGGCCATGAGGAAAGTAAAGCCTTGAGAGGGAACAAAGAAGGGTGATTCAGGAGACACCTTAAACAGGGACATGAAGAACAGGAACAGGGACAGGCTAATAGAACAGGGACAAAAACAAAAAAGGAATGAATAGGGACAGGCTATCAGAACAGCGACAAACAAAAAACAGCGTATGGGAGGGTCTCGCTGGCATAGGCAGGACCCACAAACAAGGACTCCAGGAGTTGGAGGGGCAGCCAGAGCCCCCCAGCTGGGCAGCACTCAGTGCCTGCCTCTCCCAGGGATGGGGTTACAAAGTTTGTTAAAGATGGAATTAGTATGCCTGGCAGTTTTTCTCTGTATTTTAGTTTGTTTTAATAGTGCTTTCTTAATTTGTGTTACTCTTGCTTTCTTAATTTCTGTTAATCACGCCTTCATAATTTGTGTTAAACCTGCTTTCTTAATTTGTGTTAATCGAGCTCTTTTATGTTAATAAAGAAGGGGGAGTTGTGGGAGCATGGCCATGGGGGTCGACAAGTCCCATGGTTGGTGATAACATCCGACTCTTAAAGATGAGGCCATCAGGAAAGTAAAGAGTTGAGAGGGAACAAAGAAGGGTGATTCAGGAGACACCTTAACCAGGGACATGAAGAACAGGAACAGGGACAGGCTAACAGAGCAGGGAGAAACAAAAAACAGCATATGGGAGGGTCCCACTGGCATATGCTGGACCCACAAACAAGGACTCCAGGAGTTGGAGGGGCAGCCAGAGCCCCCCGGCTGGGCAGCACTCAGTGCCTGCCTCTCCCAGGGATGGTTTTACAAAGATTGTTAAAGATAGACTTAGTATGCCTGGCAGTTTTTCTCTGTGTTTTAGTTTGTGTTGATCCTGCCTTCTTAATTTGTGTTAATCGCGCTTTCTTATGTTAATAAAGAAGGGGAAGATGTGGGAGTGTGGCCATGGGGGTCCACAAGCCCCATGGTTGGTGATAACATCCGACTCTAAAGGATGAGACCATCAGGAATTTAAAGAGTTGAGAGGGAACAAAGAAGGGTGATTCAGGTGACACCTTCTTGTCTGGGGTGGCTAGTTCTCCAGCCATTAATGCATGGAAGTGGCTGGGTGTTTGCTGTTGCCGGGCAAAGTTATTGACCAATGACTAGTTAGTGGAAAGGTACTGCTGTGAGGCGGAAGTTATAGGAAGGGAGCCTTTCCTGAATAAGGGATAGAATGAAGTTGTGCCCTCACTCTGAGAGATGAAGTTATGCCCTCAGTAAGAGAGAGTTCAAGTTATGTCATCAATAAAGAGGTAGCAGTTACAGATCCTGAAAGAACCCCGTTGTCCGTGCGGTCTTTACGCCACAAATCGCCCCCCAACAGGGACAAGAAAACGAACAGGGACGAGAAGAAAACAAACAGGGACATGAAGAACAGGAACAGGGACAGGCTAACAGAACAGGACAAAAACAAAAAAGGAATGAATAGGGACAGGCAAAGGGAACAGGAAAAAGAAAAAAAAAGGAATGAATAGGTACAGGCTAACAGAACAGGGACGAACAAAAAGAGCTTATGGGAGGGTCACGCTGGCTTACGCAGGACCCACAAACAAGGACTCCAGGAGTTGGAGGGGCAGCCAGAGCCCCACGGTTGGGCAGCACTCAGTGCCTGCCTCTCCCAGGGATGGGGTTGCAAAGTTTGTTAAAGATAGTCTTAGTATGCCTGGCAGTTTTTCTCTGTGTTTTAGTTTGTGCTGATCCTGCCTTCTTAATTTGTGTTAATCGCGCTTTCTTAAGTTAATAAAGAAGGGGAAGATGTGGGAGTGTGGCCATGGGGGTCGACAAGCCCCATGGTTGGTAATAACATCCGACTCTTAAGGATGAGACCATCAGGAAAGTAAAGCCTTGAGAGGGAACAAAGAAGGGTGATTCAGGAGACACCTTAAGCAGGGACATGAAGAACAGGAACAGGGATAGTCTAACAGAACAGGGACAAAAACAAAAAAGGAATGAATAGGGACATGCTATCAGAACAGCGACAAACAAAAAACAGCGTATGGGAGGGTCTCGCTGGCACAGGCCGTACCCACAAACAAGGACTCCAGGAGTTGGAGGGGCAGCCAGAGCCCCCCGGCTGGGCAGCACTCAGTGCCTGCCTCTCCCAGGGATGGGGTTACAAAGTCTGTTAAAGATGGAATTAGTATGCCTGGCAGTTTTTCTCTGTGTTTTAATTAGTGTTAAGAGTGCTTTCTTAATTTGTGTTTCTCTTGCTTTCTTAATTTCTGTTAATCGCGCCTTCTTAATTTGTGTTAAACCTACTTTCTTAATTTGTGTTAATCGAGCTCTTTTATGTTAATAAAGAAGGCGGAGATGTGGGAGCGTGGCCATGGGGGTCGACAAGCCCCATGGTTGGTGATAACATCCCACTCTTAAAGATGAGGCCATCAGGAAAGTAAAGAGTTGAGAGGGAACAAAGAAAGGTGATTCAGGAGACACCTTAAAGAGGGACATGAAGAACAGGAACAGGGACTGGCTAACAGAGCAGGGAGAAACAAAAAACAGCATATGGGAGGGTCCCACTGGCATATGCTGGACCCACAAACAAGGACTCCAGGAGTTGGAGGGGCAGCCAGAGCCCCCCAGCTGGGCAGCACTTAGTGTCTCCCTCTGCCACGGATGGGTTTACAAAGTTTGTTAAAGATGGAATTAGTATGCCTGGCAGTTTTTCTCTGTGTTTTAGTTTGTGTTAATAGTGCTTTCTTAATTTGTGTTAATTGCGCTTTCTTATGTTAATAAAGAAGGGGGAGATGTGGGAGTGTGGCCATGGGGGTCGACAAGCCCCATGGTTGGTGATCACATCCGACTCTTAAAGATGAGGCCATGAGGAAAGTAAAGCCTTGAGAGGGAACAAAGAAGGGTGATTCAGGAGACACCTTAAACAGGGACATGAAGAACAGGAACAGGGACAGGCTAATAGAACAGGGACAAAAACAAAAAAGGAATGAATAGGGACAGGCTATCAGAACAGCGACAAACAAAAAACAGCGTATGGGAGGGTCTCGCTGGCATAGGCAGGACCCACAAACAAGGACTCCAGGAGTTGGAGGGGCAGCCAGAGCCCCCCAGCTGGGCAGCACTCAGTGCCTGCCTCTCCCAGGGATGGGTTTACAAAGTTTATTAAATATAGACTTAGTATGCCTGGCAGTTTTTCTCTGTGTTTTAGTTTGTGTTAATAGTGCTTTCTTAATTTGTGTTACTCTTGCTTTCTTAATTTCTGTTAATCACGCCTTCATAATTTGTGTTAAACCTGCTTTCTTAATTTGTGTTAATCGAGCTCTTTTATGTTAATAAAGAAGGGGGAGTTGTGGGAGCATGGCCATGGGGGTCGACAAGTCCCATGGTTGGTGATAACATCCGACTCTTAAAGATGAGGCCATCAGGAAAGTAAAGAGTTGAGAGGGAACAAAGAAGGGTGATTCAGGAGACACCTTAACCAGGGACATGAAGAACAGGAACAGGGACGGGCTAACAGAGCAGGGAGAAACAAAAAACAGCATATGGGAGGGTCCCACTGGCATATGCTGGACCCACAAACAAGGACTCCAGGAGTTGGAGGGGCAGCCAGAGCCCCCCGGCTGGGCAGCACTCAGTGCCTGCCTCTCCCAGGGATGGTTTTACAAAGATTGTTAAAGATAGACTTAGTATGCCTGGCAGTTTTTCTCTGTGTTTTAGTTTGTGTTGATCCTGCCTTCTTAATTTGTGTTAATCGCGCTTTCTTATGTTAATAAAGAAGGGGAAGATGTGGGAGTGTGGCCATGGGGGTCCACAAGCCCCGTGGTTGGTGATAACATCCGACTCTAAAGGATGAGACCATCAGGAATTTAAAGAGTTGAGAGGGAACAAAGAAGGGTGATTCAGGTGACACCTTCTTGTCTGGGGTGGCTAGTTCTCCAGCCATTAATGCATGGAAGTGGCTGGGTGTTTGCTGTTGCCGGGCAAAGTTGTTGACCAATGACTAGTTAGTGGAAAGTTACTGCTGTGAGGCGGAAGTTATAGGAAGGGAGCCTTTCCTGAATAAGGGATAGAATGAAGTTGTGCCCTCACTCTGAGAGATGAAGTTATGCCCTCAGTAAGAGAGAGTTCAAGTTATGTCATCAATAAAGAGGTAGCAGTTACAGATCCTGAAAGAACCCCGTTGTCCGTGCGGTCTTTACGCCACAAATCGCCCCCCAACAGGGACATGAAAACGAACAGGGACGAGAAGAAAACAAACAGGGACATGAAGAACAGGAACAGGGACAGGCTAACAGAACAGGGACAAAAACAAAAAAGGAATGAATAGGGACAGGCAAACGGAACAGGGACAAAAACAGAAAAGGAATGAATAGGTACAGGCTAACAGAACAGGGACGAACAAAAAGAGCTTATGGGAGGGTCACGCTGGCTTACGCAGGACCCACAAACAAGGACTCCAGGAGTTGGAGGGGCAGCCAGAGCCCCCCGGCTGGGCAGCACTCAGTGCCTGCCTCTCCCAGGGATGGGGTTGCAAAGTTTGTTAAAGATAGTCTTAGTATGCCTGGCAGTTTTTCTCTGTGTTTTAGTTTGTGTTGATCCTGCCTTCTTAATTTGTGTTAATTGCGCTTTCTTATGTTAATAAAGAAGGAGGAGATGTGGGAGTGTGGCCATGGGGGTCGACAAGCCCCATGGTTGGTGATCACATCCGACTCTTAAAGATGAGGCCATGAGGAAAGTAAAGCCTTGAGAGGGAACAAAGAAGGGTGATTCAGGAGACACCTTAAACAGGGACATGAAGAACAGGAACAGGGACAGGCTAATAGAACAGGGACAAAAACAAAAAAGGAATGAATAGGGACAGGCTATCAGAACAGCGACAAACAAAAAACAGCGTATGGGAGGGTCTCGCTGGCATAGGCAGGACCCACAAACAAGGACTCCAGGAGTTGGAGGGGCAGCCAGAGCCCCCCAGCTGGGCAGCACTCAGTGCCTGCCTCTCCCAGGGATGGGGTTACAAAGTTTGTTAAAGATGGAATTAGTATGCCTGGCAGTTTTTCTCTGTATTTTAGTTTGTTTTAATAGTGCTTTCTTAATTTGTGTTACTCTGTTGAGGACTGGCTCGCTGCGCGTAATCACATTGATATCATGCAGCTGCAAGATAAGGAAATGGCGGATTACCGCACCCAGCTGGTCTAGAGAAACAAGAGCAAAGACACGTACGCAAGGCTTGTCCGGGAACTCTTGCGAAAAATCCCAGGCAGTTAGAAACAATGATAGTAAAGGGCATACTGCCCTTGGAGTTATAGTTAGAATAGAAAAGGGAACTAGCAGATAAAAGAATGCGGAACTAACAGATAGGGTAGGAGATGACGCTTACCAATAAGGAGCTTGGCTTTTGCAATATGTATGAGCTAATTATCCTGTACACGATAAAAGACAATTGAGCTATCCATTAAAGTTGAAGCATACTTAACACTCATATTGAGCGTTTGTGTCTTCCCTCCGTCGACAACAGATGGCGCCCGAACAGGGACCCTTGCTGGACGAGAACCCTGAACGAGTAAGCCGGTATTAGGCGACGGAGTACAAGGGGAAAGCCGGTTCTGACTACGTAACCCGGAATCCGCGGAACATAAGATTGGGGCGAGCAGAAGGCGACTCGGGAAGAGCGCCCGGGACGAACCCATAGCGGGTCCCGCCGGAACGCCGCGAACGGAAGCTTTGTACGGGGGCAACGGCACCGTGAGTAAGCATGGAGAAACAAGCGGCAATAGATTTACTTAAGTGCTTTTTAGAAAAGCGTAAGACACGCTTTGCACGGGGGCAACGGCACCGTGAGTAAGCATGGAGAAACAAGCGGCAATTAATTTACTTAAGTGCTTTTTAGAAAAGCGTAAGACGCCAGATATAGATTGTCGTAAAGAGTTACCGGGGCAGACTGCCAAGGCTTTACCACCTGGCATATTCCTGATCTGTGGAGATCGAGCCTGGCAGGGAATCCCAGCAAATGCGCACGGGGGGCCATGCTATTTGGGACGCTTGACTTTGTTTGCCCCTGACCTACACAGTCAAGAATTGCGAAACATTACTCAACAATGGAAACGACGGACGAGACGCAGTCTCAAAAACTTTGGGGAGTGACTGCGATGACCAGGTCGAACTCTGGGGTCCTGCTGAAAGGTTCTTTTCAGCGGCACTTGTGCCTGGAGTGGCTGTGGCTCATGCTATGGCTAGTCTAGGGAAACTAGCTTGTTGGGCTGTAAAACAAGCAAATGTGACATTTGAAAAAAAAAAAAAAAAAAAAAAAAAAAAGAAAAAAAAAAAAAAGGGAGAGAGAGAAACTAGCTTGCACATTTTAGGTCTGTGAAATTTTGTGAGAATTTTTTCCTGCACTGGACAGTTGAGAGAAAAAAAAAAAAGGGTGGAGACTTGAAACTTGAATGTCCCTTCCAACTTTTATATTTAAAACAAGACTAGAAAATTGAAGACTGTTTTTCACCTGTACAAAGAAATATTAAAGGGTGGTCTTAAAATTTGAACATTGGTCTGGAGAAAAACCATGGTGTTTGTTGTGGACAATTAACTGTTAAAGTTATTGTAAGTTATCTGTATTTAGCAGAGTATTTTCAACGAGTGATCTGAGCTGAAATTGGAGACTATTAGTAAGTTATGTTTGGAAGTTTTAACTTCAATGAAGTAATTATTTGCTGTGAAAGAGACAAACATTGAATAACTGAACAAAGAGGGTGCAATATCTTTGTTTTTTATGAGGCTCCTGAGAATAAAACCAACTGAAGCATTTCAATTCACTTGAATGAGAAACGTGTTTAATTAAAAGAGCCCAAGAAGACACTGGTATGAAAGGTAAAATCTCAGAGGTTGGTCAGTTAATGTGGCACACTTGCTGGTCACTTTGTAAAATGTAGATTTGAAGTACAGTGATGAAAACATTAAATGTGACTACGCAGATACTCACAGAAATGGCCCAGGACCTGGACAGCTTGCGACACGCTGTGTTACAGAACAGAGTGGCGATTGATTTTCTACTGCTGGCACAGGGCCACGGGTGTGAAGAGCTCGAAGGAATGTGTTGTTTTAATCTCTCGGACCATGGCGAATCAATCCACGAGCAGCTGAAATGGCTGAGAGACCACACCAAGAAGATAGTGGTCCAGAATAATTGGCTTGATGAACTGTTTGCAAGTTGGTTTGGGAACATGGGAGGCTGGTTATTGGGTCTGATAAAAGAAGGGCTACGCTTACTGCTAATAATTGTCCTAATTATAGTAGCGGCGCGAGTAGTATTTAGTTGCCTAATAAAAAGGCTCGAGCAGTTAACTAGTAGGGTTTTTCTAGCAACAGTAAAAAAAAAAAAAAAGGGGGGTCAATGCCACACGTGCTCCTTATTGCAATGCATCTCTTTGCTGTCATTATACAAACTATAATAGCATCCTTCCTTGCGCCAGGAGCCGCTCTGCTCGGCTGTGGGATCGACTGTGGAACGGACGCCCCTAGGTGCACCCCGAGCATTTTTCCTCGGAGGGGTCTCCACTCTCAGCCGCTCACCACGGGAGCAGACAAGGACCTCCTGAAGCTGCACACAAATTATTTTAAGTGATATTGTCTTGTGGTATGAATGAGAAGTGCAAGAGGTCTCTCTGCGTGATTGTGTGATTGTGTGATTGTGCTGTGCGAGTAAGAAGCAGTATCGCTGCGAAGCAACATTCCTAGCGCTTAGTGGCTTGTTGACTGATGTAGATTCTAGTAGGCACACTACTTTACAATCGTAGTTCTGCATGAGATTTTTGACCCTGTTGCTTATTGTACCTTGCTTATTGCAGTGTGTGCGGTGATTGATAGAAAAATCTATAGAAAGCTTTTGGTTCAAAATAAAAACGGGGGAATTGTTGAGGACTGGCTCGCTGCGCGTAATCACATTGATATCATGCAGCTGCAAGATAAGGAAATGGCGGATTACCGCACCCAGCTGGTCTAGAGAAACAAGAGCAAAGACACGTACGCAAGGCTTGTCCGGGAACTCTTGCGAAAAATCCCAGGCAGTTAGAAACAATGATAGTAAAGGGCATACTGCCCTTGGAGTTATAGTTAGAATAGAAAAGGGAACTAGCAGATAAAAGAATGCGGAACTAACAGATAGGGTAGGAGATGACGCTTACCAATAAGGAGCTTGGCTTTTGCAATATGTATGAGCTAATTATCCTGTACACGATAAAAGACAATTGAGCTATCCATTAAAGTTGAAGCATACTTAACACTCATATTGAGCGTTTGTGTCTTCCCTCCGTCGACAACATTACTCTTGCTTTCTTAATTTCTGTTAATCACGCCTTCATAATTTGTGTTAAACCTGCTTTCTTAATTTGTGTTAATCGAGCTCTTTTATGTTAATAAAGAAGGGGGAGTTGTGGGAGCATGGCCATGGGGGTCGACAAGTCCCATGGTTGGTGATAACATCCGACTCTTAAAGATGAGGCCATCAGGAAAGTAAAGAGTTGAGAGGGAACAAAGAAGGGTGATTCAGGAGACACCTTAACCAGGGACATGAAGAACAGGAACAGGGACGGGCTAACAGAGCAGGGAGAAACAAAAAACAGCATATGGGAGGGTCCCACTGGCATATGCTGGACCCACAAACAAGGACTCCAGGAGTTGGAGGGGCAGCCAGAGCCCCCCGGCTGGGCAGCACTCAGTGCCTGCCTCTCCCAGGGATGGTTTTACAAAGATTGTTAAAGATAGACTTAGTATGCCTGGCAGTTTTTCTCTGTGTTTTAGTTTGTGTTGATCCTGCCTTCTTAATTTGTGTTAATCGCGCTTTCTTATGTTAATAAAGAAGGGGAAGATGTGGGAGTGTGGCCATGGGGGTCCACAAGCCCCATGGTTGGTGATAACATCCGACTCTAAAGGATGAGACCATCAGGAATTTAAAGAGTTGAGAGGGAACAAAGAAGGGTGATTCAGGTGACACCTTCTTGTCTGGGGTGGCTAGTTCTCCAGCCATTAATGCATGGAAGTGGCTGGGTGTTTGCTGTTGCCGGGCAAAGTTATTGACCAATGACTAGTTAGTGGAAAGGTACTGCTGTGAGGCGGAAGTTATAGGAAGGGAGCCTTTCCTGAATAAGGGATAGAATGAAGTTGTGCCCTCACTCTGAGAGATGAAGTTATGCCCTCAGTAAGAGAGAGTTCAAGTTATGTCATCAATAAAGAGGTAGCAGTTACAGATCCTGAAAGAACCCCGTTGTCCGTGCGGTCTTTACGCCACAAATCGCCCCCCAACAGGGACAAGAAAACGAACAGGGACGAGAAGAAAACAAACAGGGACATGAAGAACAGGAACAGGGACAGGCTAACAGAACAGGACAAAAACAAAAAAGGAATGAATAGGGACAGGCAAAGGGAACAGGAAAAAGAAAAAAAAAGGAATGAATAGGTACAGGCTAACAGAACAGGGACGAACAAAAAGAGCTTATGGGAGGGTCACGCTGGCTTACGCAGGACCCACAAACAAGGACTCCAGGAGTTGGAGGGGCAGCCAGAGCCCCACGGTTGGGCAGCACTCAGTGCCTGCCTCTCCCAGGGATGGGGTTGCAAAGTTTGTTAAAGATAGTCTTAGTATGCCTGGCAGTTTTTCTCTGTGTTTTAGTTTGTGCTGATCCTGCCTTCTTAATTTGTGTTAATCGCGCTTTCTTAAGTTAATAAAGAAGGGGAAGATGTGGGAGTGTGGCCATGGGGGTCGACAAGCCCCATGGTTGGTAATAACATCCGACTCTTAAGGATGAGACCATCAGGAAAGTAAAGCCTTGAGAGGGAACAAAGAAGGGTGATTCAGGAGACACCTTAAGCAGGGACATGAAGAACAGGAACAGGGATAGTCTAACAGAACAGGGACAAAAACAAAAAAGGAATGAATAGGGACATGCTATCAGAACAGCGACAAACAAAAAACAGCGTATGGGAGGGTCTCGCTGGCACAGGCCGGACCCACAAACAAGGACTCCAGGAGTTGGAGGGGCAGCCAGAGCCCCCCGGCTGGGCAGCACTCAGTGCCTGCCTCTCCCAGGGATGGGGTTACAAAGTCTGTTAAAGATGGAATTAGTATGCCTGGCAGTTTTTCTCTGTGTTTTAATTAGTGTTAAGAGTGCTTTCTTAATTTGTGTTTCTCTTGCTTTCTTAATTTCTGTTAATCGCGCCTTCTTAATTTGTGTTAAACCTGCTTTCTTAATTTGTGTTAATCGAGCTCTTTTATGTTAATAAAGAAGGCGGAGATGTGGGAGCGTGGCCATGGGGGTCGACAAGCCCCATGGTTGGTGATAACATCCCACTCTTAAAGATGAGGCCATCAGGAAAGTAAAGAGTTGAGAGGGAACAAAGAAAGGTGATTCAGGAGACACCTTAAAGAGGGACATGAAGAACAGGAACAGGGACTGGCTAACAGAGCAGGGAGAAACAAAAAACAGCATATGGGAGGGTCCCACTGGCATATGCTGGACCCACAAACAAGGACTCCAGGAGTTGGAGGGGCAGCCAGAGCCCCCCGGCTGGGCAGCACTTAGTGTCTCCCTCTGCCACGGATGGGTTTACAAAGTTTGTTAAAGATGGAATTAGTATGCCTGGCAGTTTTTCTCTGTGTTTTAGTTTGTGTTAATAGTGCTTTCTTAATTTGTGTTAATTGCGCTTTCTTATGTTAATAAAGAAGGGGGAGATGTGGGAGTGTGGCCATGGGGGTCGACAAGCCCCATGGTTTGTGATAACATCAGACTATTAAGGATGAGACCATCAGGAATATAAAGAGTTGAGAGGGAACAAAGAAGGGTGATTCAGGAGACACCTTAAACAGGGACATGAAGAACAGGAACAGGGACAGGCTAACAGAACAGGGACAAACAAAAAGGGAATGAATAGGGACAGGCTATCAGAACAGGGACAAACAAAAAACAGCATATGGGAGGGTCACGCTGGTAAATTATAGGAAGGGAGCCTTTCCTGAATATGGGATAGAATGAAGTTGTGCCCTCACTCTGAGAGATGAAGTTATGCCCTCAGTAAGAGAGAGTTCAAGTTATGTCATCAATAAAGAGGTAGCAGTTACAGATCCTGAAAGAACCCCGTTGTCCGTGCGGTCTTTACGCCACAAATCGCCCCCCAACAGGGACATGAAAACGAACAGGGACGAGAAGAAAACAAACAGGGTCATGAAGAACAGGAACAGGGACAGGCTAACAGAACAGGGACAAAAACAAAAAAGGAATGAATAGGGACAGGCAAACGGAACAGGGACAAAAACAGAAAAGGAATGAATAGGTACAGGCTAACAGAACAGGGACGAACAAAAAGAGCTTATGGGAGGGTCACGCTGGCTTACGCAGGACCCACAAACAAGGACTCCAGGAGTTGGAGGGGCAGCCAGAGCCCCCCGGCTGGGCAGCACTCAGTGCCTGCCTCTCCCAGGGATGGGGTTGCAAAGTTTGTTAAAGATAGTCTTAGTATGCCTGGCAGTTTTTCTCTGTGTTTTAGTTTGTGTTGATCCTGCCTTCTTAATTTGTGTTAATTGCGCTTTCTTATGTTAATAAAGAAGGAGGAGATGTGGGAGTGTGGCCATGGGGGTCGACAAGCCCCATGGTTGGTGATCACATCCGACTCTTAAAGATGAGGCCATGAGGAAAGTAAAGCCTTGAGAGGGAACAAAGAAGGGTGATTCAGGAGACACCTTAAACAGGGACATGAAGAACAGGAACAGGGACAGGCTAATAGAACAGGGACAAAAACAAAAAAGGAATGAATAGGGACAGGCTATCAGAACAGCGACAAACAAAAAACAGCGTATGGGAGGGTCTCGCTGGCATAGGCAGGACCCACAAACAAGGACTCCAGGAGTTGGAGGGGCAGCCAGAGCCCCCCAGCTGGGCAGCACTCAGTGCCTGCCTCTCCCAGGGATGGGGTTACAAAGTTTGTTAAAGATGGAATTAGTATGCCTGGCAGTTTTTCTCTGTATTTTAGTTTGTTTTAATAGTGCTTTCTTAATTTGTGTTACTCTTGCTTTCTTAATTTCTGTTAATCACGCCTTCATAATTTGTGTTAAACCTGCTTTCTTAATTTGTGTTAATCGAGCTCTTTTATGTTAATAAAGAAGGGGGAGTTGTGGGAGCATGGCCATGGGGGTCGACAAGTCCCATGGTTGGTGATAACATCCGACTCTTAAAGATGAGGCCATCAGGAAAGTAAAGAGTTGAGAGGGAACAAAGAAGGGTGATTCAGGAGACACCTTCTTGTCTGGGGTGGCTAGTTCTCCAGCCATTAATGCATGGAAGTTGCTGGGTGTTTGGTGTTGCCGGGCAAAGTTGTTGACCAATGACTAGTTAGTGGAAAGTTACTGCTGTGAGGCGGAAGTTATAGGAAGGGAGCCTTTCCTGAATAAGGGATAGAATGAAGTTGTGCCCTCACTCTGAGAGATGAAGTTATGCCCTCAGTAAGAGAGAGTTCAAGTTATGTCATCAATAAAGAGGTAGCAGTTACAGATCCTGAAAGAACCCCGTTGTCCGTGCGGTCTTTACGCCACAAATCGCCCCCCAACAGGGACATGAAAACGAACAGGGACGAGAAGAAAACAAACAGGGACATGAAGAACAGGAACAGGGACAGGCTAACAGAACAGGGACAAAAACAAAAAAGGAATGAATAGGGACAGGCAAACGGAACAGGGACAAAAACAGAAAAGGAATGAATAGGTACAGGCTAACAGAACAGGGACGAACAAAAAGAGCTTATGGGAGGGTCACGCTGGCTTACGCAGGACCCACAAACAAGGACTCCAGGAGTTGGAGGGGCAGCCAGAGCCCCCCGGCTGGGCAGCACTCAGTGCCTGCCTCTCCCAGGGATGGGGTTGCAAAGTTTGTTAAAGATAGTCTTAGTATGCCTGGCAGTTTTTCTCTGTGTTTTAGTTTGTGTTGATCCTGCCTTCTTAATTTGTGTTAATTGCGCTTTCTTATGTTAATAAAGAAGGAGGAGATGTGGGAGTGTGGCCATGGGGGTCGACAAGCCCCATGGTTGGTGATCACATCCGACTCTTAAAGATGAGGCCATGAGGAAAGTAAAGCCTTGAGAGGGAACAAAGAAGGGTGATTCAGGAGACACCTTAAACAGGGACATGAAGAACAGGAACAGGGACAGGCTAATAGAACAGGGACAAAAACAAAAAAGGAATGAATAGGGACAGGCTATCAGAACAGCGACAAACAAAAAACAGCGTATGGGAGGGTCTCGCTGGCATAGGCAGGACCCACAAACAAGGACTCCAGGAGTTGGAGGGGCAGCCAGAGCCCCCCAGCTGGGCAGCACTCAGTGCCTGCCTCTCCCAGGGATGGGGTTACAAAGTTTGTTAAAGATGGAATTAGTATGCCTGGCAGTTTTTCTCTGTATTTTAGTTTGTTTTAATAGTGCTTTCTTAATTTGTGTTACTCTTGCTTTCTTAATTTCTGTTAATCACGCCTTCATAATTTGTGTTAAACCTGCTTTCTTAATTTGTGTTAATCGAGCTCTTTTATGTTAATAAAGAAGGGGGAGTTGTGGGAGCATGGCCATGGGGGTCGACAAGTCCCATGGTTTGTGATAACATCCGACTCTTAAAGATGAGGCCATCAGGAAAGTAAAGAGTTGAGAGGGAACAAAGAAGGGTGATTCAGGAGACACCTTAACCAGGGACATGAAGAACAGGAACAGGGACGGGCTAACAGAGCAGGGAGAAACAAAAAACAGCATATGGGAGGGTCCCACTGGCATATGCTGGACCCACAAACAAGGACTCCAGGAGTTGGAGGGGCAGCCAGAGCCCCCCGGCTGGGCAGCACTCAGTGCCTGCCTCTCCCAGGGATGGTTTTACAAAGATTGTTAAAGATAGACTTAGTATGCCTGGCAGTTTTTCTCTGTGTTTTAGTTTGTGTTGATCCTGCCTTCTTAATTTGTGTTAATCGCGCTTTCTTATGTTAATAAAGAAGGGGAAGATGTGGGAGTGTGGCCATGGGGGTCCACAAGCCCCATGGTTGGTGATAACATCCGACTCTAAAGGATGAGACCATCAGGAATTTAAAGAGTTGAGAGGGAACAAAGAAGGGTGATTCAGGTGACACCTTCTTGTCTGGGGTGGCTAGTTCTCCAGCCATTAATGCATGGAAGTGGCTGGGTGTTTGCTGTTGCCGGGCAAAGTTGTTGACCAATGACTAGTTAGTGGAAAGTTACTGCTGTGAGGCGGAAATTATAGGAAGGGAGCCTTTCCTGAATAAGGGATAGAATGAAGTTGTGCCCTCACTCTGAGAGATGAAGTTATGCCCTCAGTAAGAGAGAGTTCAAGTTATGTCATCAATAAAGAGGTAGCAGTTACACATCCTGAAAGAACCCCGTTGTCCGTGCGGTCTTTACGCCACAAATCGCCCCCCAACAGGGACAAGAAAACGAACAGGGACGAGAAGAAAACAAACAGGGACATGAAGAACAGGAACAGGGACAGGCTAACAGAACAGGGACAAAAACAAAAAAGGAATGAATAGGGACAGGCAAACGGAACAGGGACAAAAACAGAAAAGGAATGAATAGGTACAGGCTAACAGAACAGGGACGAACAAAAAGAGCTTATGGGAGGGTCACGCTGGCTTACGCAGGACCCACAAACAAGGACTCCAGGAGTTGGAGGGGCAGCCAGAGCCCCCCGGCTGGGCAGCACTCAGTGCCTGCCTCTCCCAGGGATGGGGTTGCAAAGTTTGTTAAAGATAGTCTTAGTATGCCTGGCAGTTTTTCTCTGTGTTTTAGTTTGTGTTGATCCTGCCTTCTTAATTTGTGTTAATTGCGCTTTCTTATGTTAATAAAGAAGGAGGAGATGTGGGAGTGTGGCCATGGGGGTCGACAAGCCCCATGGTTGGTGATCACATCCGACTCTTAAAGATGAGGCCATGAGGAAAGTAAAGCCTTGAGAGGGAACAAAGAAGGGTGATTCAGGAGACACCTTAAACACGGACATGAAGAACAGGAACAGGGACAGGCTAACAGAGCAGGGAGAAACAAAAAACAGCATATGGGAGGGTCCCACTGGCATAGGCAGGACCCACAAACAAGGACTCCAGGAGTTGGAGGGGCAGCCAGAGCCCCCCAGCTGGGAAGCACTCAGTGCCTGCCTCTCCCAGGGATGGGGTTACAAAGTTTGTTAAAGATGGAATTAGTATGCCTGGCACTTTTTCTCTGTATTTTAATTTGTGTTAATAGTGCTTTCTTAATTTGTGTTTCTCTTGCTTTCTTAATTTCTGTTAATCGCGCCTTCTTAATTTG
This sequence comes from Anser brachyrhynchus, assembly GCF_964034855.1. NCBI lineage: Eukaryota > Metazoa > Chordata > Aves > Anseriformes > Anatidae > Anser > Anser brachyrhynchus. Next base: position 6,066,158 of record NC_137704.1, read on the forward strand.
TGTTAAACCTGCTTTCTTAATTTGTGTTAATCGAGCTCTTCTATGTTAATAAAGAAGGGGGAGATGTGGGAGCATGGCCATGGGGGTCGACAAGTCCCATGGTTGGTGATAACATCCGACTCTTAAAGATGAGGCCATCAGGAAAGTAAAGAGTTGAGAGGGAACAAAGAAGGGTGATTCAGGAGACACCTTAACCAGGGACATGAAGAACAGGAACAGGGACAGGCTAACAGAGCAGGGAGAAACAAAAAAGAGCATATGGGAGGGTCCCACTGGCATAGGCAGGACCCACAAACAAGGACTCCAGGAGTTGGAGGGGCAGCCAGAGCCCCCCGGCTGGGCAGTACTCAGTGCCTGCCTCTCCCAGGGATGGTTTTACAAAGGTTGTTAAAGATAGACTTAGTATGCCTGGCAGTTTTTCTCTGTGTTTTTGTTTGTGTTGATCCTGCCTTCTAAATTTGTGTTAATTGTGCTTTCTTATGTTAATAAAGAAGGGGAAGATGTGGTAGTGTGGCCATGGGGGTCGACAAGCCCCATGGTTGGTGATAACATCGGACTCTTAAGGATGAGACCATCAGGAAAGTAAAGCCTTGAGAGGGAACAAAGAAGGGTGGTTCAGGAGACACCTTAAGCAGGGACATGAAGAACAGGAACAGGGACAGGCTAACAGAACAGGGACAAAAACAAAAAAGGAATGAATAGGGACATGCTATCAGAACAGGGACAAACAAAAACCAGCATATGGGAGGGTCTCACTGGTATAGGCAGGACCCACAAACAAGGACTCCAGGAGTTGGAGGGGCAGCCAGAGCCCCCCGGCTGGGCAGCACTCAGTGCCTGCCTCTCCCAGGGATGGGGTTACAAAGTTTGTTAAAGATGGAATTAGTATGCCTGGCAGTTTTTCTCTGTATTTTAATTTGTGTTAAGAGTGCTTTCTTAATTTGTGTTTCTCTTGCTTTCTTAATTTCTGTTAATCGCGCCTTCTTAATTTGTGTTAAACCTGCTTTCTTAATTTGTGTTAATCGAGCTCTTTTATGTTAATAAAGAAGGGGGAGATGTGGGAGCGTGGCCATGGGGGTCGACAAGTCCCATGGTTGGTGATAACATCCGACTCTTAAAGATGAGGCCATCAGGAAAGTAAAGAGTTGAGAGGGAACAAAGAAGGGTGATTCAGGAGACACCTTAAAGAGGGACATGAAGAACAGGAACAGGGACAGGCTAACAGAACAGGGACAAAAACAAAAAAGGAATGAATAGGGACATGCTATCAGAACAGCGACAAACAAAAACCAGCATATGGGAGGGTCTCACTGGTATAGGCAGGACCCACAAACAAGGACTCCAGGAGTTGGAGGGGTAGCCAGAGCCCCCCGTCTGGGCAGCACTCAGTGCCTGCCTCTCCCAGGGATGGTTTTACAAAGGTTGTTAAAGATAGACTTAGTATGCCTGGCAGTTTTTCTCTGTGTTTTAGTTTGTGTTGATCCTGCCTTCTTAATTTGTGTTAATTGTGCTTTCGTATGTTAATAAAGAAGGAGGAGGTGTGGGAGTGTGGCCATGGGGGTCGACAAGCCCCATGGTTGGTGATCACATCCGACTCTTAAAGATGAGACCATCAGGAAAGTAAAGCCTTGAGAGGGAACAAAGACGGGTGATTCAGGAGACACCTTAAGCAGGGACATGAGGAACAGGAACAGGGATAGTCTAACAGAACAGGGACAAAAACAAAAAGGGAATGAATAGGGACAGGCTATCAGAACAGGGACAAACAAAAAACAGCATATGGGAGGGTCACGCTGGTATAGGCAGGACCCACAAACAAGGACTCCAGGAGTTGGAGAGGCAGCCAGAGCCCCCCGGCTGGGCAGCACTCAGTGCCTGCCTCGCCCAGGGATGGTTTTACAAAGATTGTTAAAGATAGAATTAGTATGCCTGGCAGTTTTTCTCTGTGTTTTAGTTTGTGTTGATCCTGCCTTCTTAATTTGTGTTAAACGCGCTTTCTTATGTTAATAAAGAAGGGGAAGATGTGGGAGTGTGGCCATGGGGGTCGACAAGCCCCATGGTTGGTAATAACATCCGACTCTTAAGGATGAGACCATCAGGAATTTAAAGAGTTGAGAGGGAACAAAGAAGGGTGATTCAGGTGACACCTTGTTGTCTGGGGTGGCTTGTTCTCCAGCCATTAAAGCATGGAAGTTGCTGGGTGTTTTCTTTTGCCGGGCAAAGTTGTTGACCAATGACTAGTTAGTGGAAAGGTACTGCTGTGAGGCGGAAATTATAGGAAGGGAGCCTTTCCTGAATAAGGGATAGAATGAAGTTGTGCCCTCACTCTGAGAGATGAAGTTATGCCCTCAGTAAGAGAGAGTTCAAGTTATGTCATCAATAAAGAGGTAGCAGTTACAGATCCTGAAAGAACCCCGTTGTCCGTGCGGTCTTTACGCCACAAATCGCCCCCCAACAGGGACATGAAAACGAACAGGGACGAGAAGAAAACAAACAGGGACATGAAGAACAGGAACAGGGACAGGCTAACAGAACAGGGACAAAAACAAAAAAGGAATGAATAGGGACAGGCAAACGGAACAGGGACAAAAACAGAAAAGGAATGAATAGGTACAGGCTAACAGAACAGGGACGAACAAAAAGAGCTTATGGGAGGGTCACGCTGGCTTACGCAGGACCCACAAACAAGGACTCCAGGAGTTGGAGGGGCAGCCAGAGCCCCCCGGCTGGGCAGCACTCAGTGCCTGCCTCTCCCAGGGATGGGGTTGCAAAGTTTGTTAAAGATAGTCTTAGTATGCCTGGCAGTTTTTCTCTGTGTTTTAGTTTGTGTTGATCCTGCCTTCTTAATTTGTGTTAATCGCGCTTTCTTATGTTAATAAAGAAGGGGGAGATGTGGGAGTGTGGCCATGGGGGTCGACAAGCCCCATGGTTGGTGATCACATCCGACTCTTAAAGATGAGGCCATGAGGAAAGTAAAGCCTTGAGAGGGAACAAAGAAGGGTGATTCAGGAGACACCTTAAACAGGGACATGAAGAACAGGAACAGGGACAGGCTAACAGAACAGGGACAAAAACAAAAAAGGAATGAATAGGGACAGGCTATCAGAACAGCGACAAACAAAAAACAGCGTATGGGAGGGTCTCGCTGGCATAGGCAGGACCCACAAACAAGGACTCCAGGAGTTGGAGGGGCAGCCAGAGCCCCCCGGCTGGGCAGCACTCAGTGCCTGCCTCTCCCAGGGATGGGGTTACAAAGTTTGTTAAAGATGGAATTAGTATGCCTGGCAGTTTTTCTCTGTATTTTAGTTTGTTTTAATAGTGCTTTCTTAATTTGTGTTACTCTTGCTTTCTTAATTTCTGTTAATCACGCCTTCATAATTTGTGTTAAACCTGCTTTCTTAATTTGTGTTAATCGAGCTCTTTTATGTTAATAAAGAAGGGGGAGTTGTGGGAGCATGGCCATGGGGGTCGACAAGTCCCATGGTTGGTGATAACATCCCACTCTTAAAGATGAGGCCATCAGGAAAGTAAAGAGTTGAGAGGGAACAAAGAAGGGTGATTCAGGAGACCCCTTAACCAGGGACATGAAGAACAGGAACAGGGACGGGCTAACAGAGCAGGGAGAAACAAAAAACAGCATATGGGAGGGTCCCACTGGCATATGCTGGACCCACAAACAAGGACTCCAGGAGTTGGAGGGGCAGCCAGAGCCCCCCGGCTGGGCAGCACTCAGTGCCTGCCTCTCCCAGGGATGGTTTTACAAAGGTTGTTAAACATAGACTTAGTATGCCTGGCAGTTTTTCTCTGTGTTTTAGTTTGTGTTGATCCTGCCTTCTTAATTTGTGTTAATCGCGCTTTCTTATGTTAATAAAGAAGGGGGAGATGTGGGAGTGTGGCCATGGGGGTCGACAGGCCCCATGGTTGGTGATAACATCCGACTCTTAAAGATGAGGCCATCAGGAATTTAAAGAGTTGAGAGGGAACAAAGAAGGGTGATTCAGGTGACACCTTGTCTGGGGTGGCTAGTTCTCCAGCCATTAATGCATGGAAGTGGCTGGGTGTTTGCTGTTGCCGGGCAAAGTTGTTGACCAATGACTAGTTAGTGGAAAGGTACTGCTGTGAGGTGGAAGTTATAGGAAGGGAGCCTTTCCTGAATAAGGGATAGAATGAAGTTGTGCCCTCACTCTGAGAGATGAAGTTATGCCCTCAGTAAGAGAGAGTTCAAGTTATGTCATCAATAATGAGGTAGCAGTTACAGATCCTGAAAGAACCCCGGTGTCCGTGCGGTCTTTACGCCACAAATCGCCTCCCAACAGGGAAATGAAAACGAACAGGGACGAGAAGAATACAAACAGGGACATGAAGAAGAGGAACAGGGACAGGCAAACAGAACAGGGACAAAAACAAAAAAGGAATGAATAGGGACAGGAAAACGGAACAGGGACAAAAACAGAAAAGGAATGATCAGGTACAGGCTAACAGAACAGGGATGACCAAAAAGAGCATATGGGAGGGCCACGATGGTTTACGCAGGACCCCCAAACAAGGACTCCAGGAGTTGGAGGGGCAGCCAGAGCCCCCCGGCTGGGCAGCACTCAGTGCCTGCCTCTCCCAGGGATGGGGTTATAAAGTTTGTTAAAGATAGACTTAGTATGCCTGGCAGTTTTTCTCTGTATTTTAGTTTGTGTTAATAGTGCTTTCTTAATTTGTGTTTCTCTTGCTTTCTTAATTTCTGTTAATCGCGCCTTCTTAATTTGTGTTAAACCTGCTTTCTTAATTTGTGTTAATCGAGCTCTTTTATGTTAATAAAGAAGGGGGAGATGTGGGAGCATGGCCATGGGGGTCCACAAGCCCCATGGTTGGTGATAACATCCGACTCTTAAGGATGAGACCATCAGGAAAGGAAAGCCTTGAGAGGGAACAAAGAAGGGTGATTCAGGAGACACCTTAAACAGGGACATGAAGAACAGGAACAGGGATAGTCTAACAGAACAGGGACGAAAATAAAAAAGTAATGAATAGGGACAGGCTATCAGAACAGGGACAAACAAAAAACAGCGTATGGGAGGGTCTCGCTGGCATAGGCAGGACCCACAAACAAGGACTCCAGGAGTTGGAGGGGCAGCCAGAGCCCCCCGGCTGGGCAGCACTCAGTGCCTGCCTCTCCTAGGGATGGGGTTACAAAGTTTGATTAAGATGGAATTAGTATGCCTGGCAGTTTTTCTCTGTATTTTAATTTGTGTTAATAGTGCATTCTTAATTTGTGTTACTCTTGCTTTCTTAATTTCAGTTAATCGTGCCTTCTTAATTTGTGTTAAACCTGCTTTCTTAATTTGTGTTAATCGAGCTCTTTTATGTTAATAAAGAAGGGGGAGATGTGGGAGCCTGGCCATGGGGGTCGACAAGTCCCATGGTTGGTGATAACATCCGACTCTTAAAGATGAGGCCATCAGGAAAGTAAAGAGTTGAGAGGGAACAAAGAAGGGTGATTCACGAGACACCTTAAGCAGGGACATGAAGAGCAGGAACAGGGACAGTCTAACAGAACAGGGACAAAAACAAAAAAGGAATGAATAGGGACAGGAAAACGAAACAGGGACAAAAACAGTAAAGGAATGATCAGGTACAGGCTAACAGAACAGGGATGACCAAAAAGAGCATATGGGAGGGTCACGATGGTTTACGCAGGACCCACAAACAAGGACTCCAGGAGTTGGAGGGGCAGCCAGAGCCCCCCAGCTGGGCAGCACTCAGTGCCTGCCTCTCCCAGGGATGGGGTTGCAAAGTTTGTTGAAGATAGACTTAGTATGCCGGGCAGTTTTTCTCTGTGTTTTAGTTTGTGCTGATCCTGCCTTCTTAATTTGTGTTAATCGCGCTTTCTTAAGTTAATAAAGAAGGGGAAGATGTGGGAGTGTGGCCATGGGGGTCGACAAGCCCCATGGTTGGTGATCACATCCGACTCTTAAAGATGAGTCCATCAGGAAAGTAAAGCCTTGACAGGGAACAAAGAAGGGTGATTCAGGAGACACCTTAAGCAGGGACATGAAGAACAGGAACAGGGATAGTCTAACAGAACAGGGACAAAAACAAAAAAGGAATGAATAGGGACAGGCTATCAGAACAGGGACAAACAAAAAACAGCATATGGGAGGGTCCCACTGGCGTATGCTGGACCCACAAACAAGGACTCCAGGAGTTGGAGGGGCAGCCAGAGCCCCCCAGCTGGGCAGCACTCAGTGCCTGCCTCTCCCAGGGATGGGGTTACAAAGTTTGTAAAAGATGGAATTAGTATGCCTGGCAGTTTTTCTCTGTGTTTTAGTTTGTGTTAATAGTGCTTTCTTAATTTGTGTTTCTCTTGCTTTCTTAATTTCTGTTAATCGCGCCTTCTTAATTTGTGTTAAACCTGCATTCTTAATTTGTGTTAATCCAGCTCTTTTATGTTAATAAAGAAGGGGGAGATGTGGGAGCATGGCCATGGGGGTCGACAAGTCCCATGGTTGGTGATAACATCCAACTCTTAAAGATGAGGCCATCAGGAAAGTAAAGAGTTGAGAGGGAACAAAGAAGGGTGATTCAGGAGACACCTTAACCAGGGACATGAAGAACAGGAACAGGGACAGGCTAACAGAGCAGGGAGAAACAAAAAACAGCCTATGGGAGGGTCCCACTGGCATAGGCAGGACCCACAAACAAGGACTCCAGGAGTTGGAGGGGCAGCCAGAGCCCCCCGGCTGGGCAGCACTCAGTGCCTGCCTCTCCCAGGGATGGTTTTACAAAGATTGTTAAAGATAGACTTAGTATGCCTGACAGTTTTTCTCTGTGTTTTAGTTTGTGTTGATCCTGCCTTCTTAATTTGTGTTAATCGCGCTTTCTTATGTTAATAAAGAAGGGGAAGATGTGGGAGTGTGGCCATGGGGGTCGACAAGCCCCATGGTTGGTGATAACATCGGACTCTTAAGGATGAGACCATCAGGAATTTAAAGAGTTGAGAGGGAACAAAGAAGGGTGATTCAGGTGACACCTTCTTGTCTGGGGTGGCTAGTTCTCCAGCCATTAATGCATGGAAGTGGCTGGGTGTTTGCTGTTGCCGGGCAAAGTTGTTGACCAATGACTAGTTAGTGGAAAGGTACTGCTGTGAGGCGGAAGTTACAGGAAGGGAGCCTTTCCTGAATAAGGGATAGAATGAAGTTGTGCCCTCACTCTGAGAGATGAAGTTATGCCCTCAGTAAGAGAGAGTTCAAGTTATGTCATCAATAAAGAGGTAGCAGTTACAGACCCTGAAAGAACCCCGTTGTCCATGCGGTCTTTACGCCACAAATCGCCCCCCAACAGGGACAAGAAAACGAACAGGGACGAGAAGAAAACAAACAGGGACATGAAGAACAGGAACAGGGACAGGCTAACAGAACAGGGACAAAAACAAAAAAGGAATGAATAGGGACAGGCAAACGGAACAGGAAAAAGAAAAAAAAAGGAATGAATAGGTATAGGCTAACAGAACAGGGACGAACAAAAAGAGCTTATGGGAGGGTCACGCTGGCTTAGGCAGGACCCACAAACAAGGACTCCAGGAGGTGGAGGGGCAGCCAGAGCCCCCCGGCTGGGCAGCACTCAGTGCCTGCCTCTCCCAGGGATGGGGTTACAAAGTTTGTTAAAGATGGAATTAGTATGCCTGGCAGTTTTTCTCTGTGTTTTAGTTTGTGTTGATCCTGCCTTCTTAATTTGTGTTAATCGCGCTTTCTTATGTTAATAAAGAAGGGGGAGATGTGGGAGTGTGGCCATGGGGGTCGACAAGCCCCATGGTTGGTGATAACATCCGACTGTTAAAGTAGAGACCATCAGGAAAGTAAAGCCTTGAGAGGGAACAAAGAAGGGTGATTCAGGAGACACCTTAAGCAGGGACATGAGGAACAGGAACAGGGATAGTCTAACAGAACAGGGACAAAAACAAAAAGGGAATGAATAGGGACAGGCTATCAGAACAGGGACAAACAAAAAACAGCGTATGGGAGGGTCTCGCTGGCATAGGCAGGACCCACAAACAAGGACTCCAGGAGTTGGAGGGGCAGCCAGAGCCCCCTGGCTGGGCAGCACTGAGTGCCTGCCTCTCCCTGGGATGGTTTTACAAAGTTTGTTAAAGATGGAATTAGTATGCCTGGCAGTTTTTCTCTGTGTTTTAGTTTGTGTTGATCCTGCCTTCTAAATTTGTGTTAATTGCGCTTTCTTATGTTAATAAAGAAGGAGGAGATGTGGGAGTGTGGCCATGGGCGTCGACAAGCCCCATGGTTGGTGATCACATCCGACTCTTAAAGATGAGACCATGAGGAAAGTAAAGCCTTGAGAGGGAACAAAGAAGGGTGATTCAGGAGACACCTTAAACAGGGACATGAAGAACAGGAACAGGGATAGTCTAACAGAACAGGGACAAAAACAAAAAAGGAATGAATAGGGACAGGCTATCAGAACAGGGACAAACAAAAAACAGCATATGGGAGGGTCCCGCTGGCATAGGCAGGACCCACAAACAAGGACTCCAGGAGTTGGAGGGGCAGCCAGAGCCCCCCGGCTGGGCAGCACTCAGTGCCTGCCTCTCCCAGGGATGGGGTTACAAAGTTTGTTAAAGATGGAATTAGTATGCCTGGCAGTTTTTCTCTGTATTTTAGTTTGTGTTAATAGTGCTTTCTTAATTTGTGTTTCTCTTGCTTTCTTAATTTCTGTTAATCGCGCCTTCTTAATTTGTGTTAAACCTGCTTTCTTAATTCGTGTTAATCGAGCTCTTTTATGTTAATAAAGAAGGGGGAGATGTGGAAGCCTGGCCATGGGGTTCGACAAGTCCCATGGTTGGTGATAACATCCGACTCTTAAAGATGAGGCCATCAGGAAAGTAAAGAGTTGAGAGGGAACAAAGAAGGGTGATTCAGGAAACACCTTAAGCAGGGACATGAAGAACAGGAACAGGGACAGGCTAACAGAGCAGGGAGAAACAAAAAACAGCATATGGGAGGGTCCCACTGGCATATGCTGGACCCACAAACAAGGACTCCAGGAGTTGGAAGGGCAGCCAGAGCCCCCCGGCTGGGCAGTACTCAGTGCCTGCCTCTCCCAGGGATGGTTTTACAAAGGTTGTTAAAGATAGACTTAGTATGCCTGGCAGTTTTTCTCTGTGTTTTAGTTTGTGTTGATCCTGCCTTCTAAATTTGTGTTAATTGTGCTTTCTTATGTTAATAAAGAAGGGGAAGATGTGGGAGTGTGGCCATGGGGGTCGACAAGCCCCATGGTTGGTGATAACATCCGACTCTTAAGGATGAGACCATCAGGAAAGTAAAGCCTTGAGAGGGAACAAAGAAGGGTGATTCAGGAGACACCTTAACCAGGGACATGAAGAACAGGAACAGGGATAGTCTAACAGAACAGGGAGGAAAACAAAAAAGGAAAGAATAGGGACAGGCTATCAGAACAGGGACAAACAAAAAACAGCATATGGGAGGGTCTCGCTGGCATAGGCAGGACCCACAAACAAGGACTCCAGGAGGTGGAGGGGCAGCCAGAGCCCCCCAGCTGGGAAGCACTCAGTGCCTGCCTCTCCCAGGGATGGGGTTACAAAGTTTGTTAAAGATGGAATTAGTATGCCTTGCAGTTTTTCTCTGTTTTTTAGTTTGTGTTGATCCTGCCTTCTTAATTTGTATTAATCGCGCTTTCTTATGTTAATAAAGAAGGGGAAGATGTGGGAGTGTGGCCATGGGGGTCGACAAGCCCCATGGTTGGTGATAACATCCGACTATTAAAGATGAGACCATCAGGAAAGTAAAGCCTTGAGAGGGAGCAAAGAAGGGTGATTCAGGAGACACCTTAAACAGGGACATGAAGAACAGGAACAGGGATAGTCTAACAGAACAGGGACAAAAACAAAAAAGGAATGAATAGGGACAGGCTATCAGAACAGGGACAAACAAAAAACAGCATATGGGAGGGTCTCGCTGGCATAGGCAGGACCCACAAACAAGGACTCCAGGAGTTGGAGGGGCAGCCAGAGCCCCCCGGCTGGGCAGCACTCAGTGCCTGCCTCTCCCAGGGATGGGGTTACAAAGTTTGTTAAAGATGGAATTAGTATGCCTGGCAGTTTTTCTCTGTATTTTAATTTGTGTTAATAGTGCTTTCTTAATTTGTGTTTCTCTAGCTTTCTTAATTTCTCTTAATCGCGCCTTCTTAATTTGGGTTAAACCTGCTTTCTTAATTTGTGTTAATCGAACTCTTTTATGTTAATAAAGAAGGGGGAGATGTGGGAGCCTGGCCATGGGGTTCGACAAGTCCCATGGTTGGTGATAACATCCGACTCTTAAAGATGAGGCCATCAGGAAACTAAAGAGTTGAGAGGGAACAAAGAAGGGTGATTCAGGAGACACCTTAAACAGGGACATGAAGAAAAGGAACAGGGACAGGCTAACAGAGCAGGGACAAACAAAAAACAGCATATGGGAGGGTCCCACTGGCATAGGCAGGACCCACAAACAAGGACTCCAGGAGTTGGAGGGGCAGCCAGAGCCCCCCGGCTGGGCAGCACTCAGTGCCTGCCTCTCCCAGGGATGGTTTTACAAAGGTTGTTAAACATAGACTTAGTATGCCCGGCAGTTTTTCTCTGTGTTTTAGTTTGTGTTGATCCTGCCTTCTTAATTTGTGTTAATCGCGCTTTCTTATGTTAATAAAGAAGAAGGATATGTGGGAGTGTGGCCATGGGGGTCGACAAGCCCCATGGTTGGTGATAACATAGGACTCTTAAGGGTGAGACCATCAGGAATTTAAAGAGTTGAGAGGGAACAAAGAAGGGTGATTCAGGTGACACCTTCTTGTCTGGGGTGGCTAGTTCTCCAGCCATTAATGCATGGAAGTGGCTGGGTGTTTGCTGTTGCCGGGCAAAGTTGTTGACCAATGACTAGTTAGTGGAAAGGTACTGCTGTGAGGCGGAAGTTATAGGAAGGGAGCCTTTCCTGAATAAGGGATAGAATGAAGTTGTGCCCTCACTCTGAGAGATGAAGTTATGCCCTCAGTAAGAGAGAGTTCAAGTTATGTCATCAATAAAGAGGTAGCAGTTACAGATCCTGAAAGAACCCCGTTGTCCGTGCGGTCTTTACGCCACAAATCGCCCCCCAACAGGGACAAGAAAACGAACAGGGACGAGAAGAAAACAAACAGGGACATGAAGAACAGGAACAGGGACAGGCTAACAGAACAGGGACAAAAACAAAAAAGGAATGAATAGGGACAGGCAAACGGAACAGGAAAAAGAAAAAAAAAGGAATGAATAGGTACAGGCTAACAGAACAGGGACGAACAAAAAGAGCTTATGGGAGGGTCACGCTGGCTTACGCAGGACCCACAAACAAGGACTCCAGAGGTGGAGGGGCAGCCAGAGCCCCCCGGCTGGGCAGCACTCAGTGCCTGCCTCTCCCAGGGATGGGGTTGCAAAGTTTGTTAAAGATAGTCTTAGCATGCCTGGCAGTTTTTCTCTGTGTTTTAGTTTGTGTTGATCCTGCCTTCTTAATTTGTGTTAATTGCGCTTTCTTATGTTAATAAAGAAGGAGGAGATGTGGGAGTGTGGCCATGAGGGTCGACAAGCCCCATGGTTGGTGATCACATCTGACTCTTAAGGATGAGACCATCAGGAAAGTAAAGCCTTGAGAGGGAACAAAGAAGGGTGATTCAGGAGACACCTTAAACAGGGACATGAAGAACAGGAACAGGGACAGGCTAACGGAGCAGGGAGAAACAAAAAACAGCATATGGGAGGGTCCCACTGGCATAGGCAGGACCCACAAACAAGGACTCCAGGAGTTGGAGGGGCAGCCAGAGCCCCCCAGCGGGGAAGCACTCAGTGCCTGCCTCTCCCAGGGATGGGGTTACAAAGTTTGTTAAAGATGGAATTAGTATGCCTGGCACTTTTTCCTCTGTATTTTAATTTGTGTTAAGAGTGCTTTCTTAATTTGTATTTCTCTTGCTTTCTTAATTTCTGTTAATCGCGCCTTCTTAATTTGTGTTAAACCTGCTTTCTTAATTTGTGTTAATCGAGCTCTTCTATGTTAATAAAGAAGGGGGAGATGTGGGAGCCTGGCCATGGGGGTCGACAAGTCCCATGGTTGGTGATAACATCCGACTCTTAAGGATGAGACCATCAGGAAAGGAAAGCCTTGAGAGGGAACAAAGAAGGGTGATTCAGGAGACACCTTAACCAGGGACATGAAGAACAGGAACAGGGATAGTCTAACAGAACAGGGAGGAAAACAAAAAAGGAATGAATAGGGACAGGCTATCAGAACAGGGACAAACAAAAAACAGCGTATGGGAGGGTCTCGCTGGCATAGGCAGGACCCACAAACAAGGACTCCAGGAGTTGGAGGGGCAGCCAGAGCCCCCCAGCTGGGAAGAACTCAGTGCCTGCCTCTCCCAGGGATGGGGTTACAAAGTTTGTTAAAGATGGAATTAGTATGCCTGGCAGTTTTTCTCTGTATTTTAGTTTGTGTTAATAGTGCTTTCTTAATTTGTGTTACTCTTGCTTCCTTAATTTCTGTTAATCGCGCCTTCATAATTTGTGTTAAACCTGCTTTCTTAATTTGTGTTAATCGAGCTCTTTTATGTTAATAAAGAAGGGGGAGATGTGGGAGCCTGGCCATGGGGGTCGACAAGTCCCATGGTTGGTGATAACATCCAACTCTTGAAGATGAGGCCATCAGGAAAGTAAAAAGTTGAGAGGGAACAAAGAAGGGTGATTCAGGAGACACCTTAAACAGGGACATGAAGAACAGGAACAGGGACAGGCTAACAGAACAGGGACAAAAACAAAGAAGGAATGAATAGGGACAGGCAAAGGGAACAGGGAAAAAAAAAAAAAGGAATGAATAGGTACAGGCTAACAGAACAGGGACAAACAAAAAGAGCTTATGGGAGGGTCACGCTGGCTTATGCAGGACCCACAAACAAGGACTCCAGGAGTTGGAGGGGCAGCCAGAGCCCCCCGGCTGGGCAGCACTCAGTGCCTGCCTCTCCCAGGGATGGTTTTACAAAGATTGTTAAAGATAGACTTAGTATGCCTGGCAGTTTTTCTCTGTGTTTTAGTTTGTGTTGATCCTGCCTTCTTAATTTGTGTTAATTGCGCTTTCTTATGTTAATAAAGAAGGAGGAGATGTGGGAGTGTGGCCATGGGGGTCGACAAGCCCCATGGTTGGTGATCACATCCGACTCTTAAAGATGAGGCCATGAGGAAAGTAAAGCCTTGAGAGGGAACAAAGAAGGGTGATTCAGGAGACACCTTAAACAGGGACATGAAGAACAGGAACAAAGACAGGCTAACAGAGCAGGGAGAAACAAAAAACAGCATATGGGAGGGTCCCACTGGCATAGGCAGGACCCACAAACAAGGACTCCAGGAGTTGGAGGGGCAGCCAGAGCCCCCAAGCTGGGAAGCACTCAGTGCCTGCCTCTCCCAGGGATGGGGTTACAAAGTTTGTTAAAGATGGAATTAGTATGCCTGGCGGTTTTTCTCTGTATTTTAGTTTGTGTTAATAGTGCTTTCTTAATTTGCGTTACTCTTGCTTTCTTAATTTCTGTTAATCGCGCCTTCATAATTTGTGTTAAACCTGCTTTCTTAATTTGTGTTAATCGAGCTCTTTTATGTTAATAAAGAAGGAGGAGATGTGGGAGCGTGGCCATGGGGGTCGACAAGTCCCATGGTTGGTGATAACATCCAACTCTTAAGGATGAGACCATCAGGAATTTAAAGAGTTAAGAGGGAACAAAGAAGGGTGATTCAGGTGACACCTTCTTGTCTGGGGTGGCTAGTTCTCCAGCCATTAATGCATGGAAGTGGCTGGGTGTTTGCTGTTGCCAGGCAAAGTTGTTGACCAATGACTAGTTAGTGGAAAGGTACTGCTGTGAGGTGGAAGTTATAGGAAGGGAGCCTTTCCTGAATAAGGGATAGAATGAAGTTGTGCCCTCACTCTGAGAGATGAAGTTATGCCCTCAGTAAGAGAGAGTTCAAGTTATGTCATCAATAAAGAGGTAGCAGTTACAGATCCTGAAAGAACCCCGTTGTCCATGCGGTCTTTACGCCACAAATCGCCCCCCAACAGGGACATGAAAACGAACAGGGACGAGAAGAAAACAAACAGGGACATGAAGAACAGGAACAGGGACAGGCTAACAGAACTGGGACAAAAACAAAAAAGGAATGAATAGGGACAGGCAAACGGAACAGGAAAAAGAAAAAAAAAGGAATGAATAGGTACAGGCTAACAGAACAGGGACGAACAAAAAGAGCTTATGGGAGGGTCACGCTGGCTTACGCAGGACCCACAAACAAGGACTCCAGGAGGTGGAGGGGCAGCCAGAGCCCCCCGGCTGGGCAGCACTCAGTGCCTGCCTCTCCCAGGGATGGGGTTGAAAAGTTTGTTAAAGATAGTCTTAGTATGCCTGGCAGTTTTTCTCTGTGTTTTAGTTTGTGTTGATCCTGCCTTCTTAATTTGTGTTAATCGCGCTTTCTTATGTTAATAAAGAAGGGGGAGATGTGGGAGTGTGGCCATGGGGGTCGACAAGCCCCATGGTTGGTGATAACATCCGACTGTTAAAGTAGAGACCATCAGGAAAGTAAAGCCTTGAGAGGGAACAAAGAAGGGTGATTCAGGAGACACCTTAAGCAGGGACATGAGGAACAGGAACAGGGATAGTCTAACAGAACAGGGACAAAAACAAAAAGGGAATGAATAGGGACAGGCTATCAGAACAGGGACAAACAAAAAACAGCGTATGGGAGGGTCTCGCTGGCATAGGCAGGACCCACAAACAAGGACTCTAGGAGTTGGAGGGGCAGCCAGAGCCCCCCGGCTGGGCAGCACTGAGTGTCTGCCTCTCCCTGGGATGGTTTTACAAAGTTTGTTAAAGATGGAATTAGTATGCCTGGCAGTTTTTCTCTGTGTTTTAGTTTGTGTTAATAGTGCTTTCTTAATTTGTGTTACTCTTGCTTTCTTAATTTCTGTTAATCGCGCCTTCTTAATTTGTGTTAAACCTGCTTTCTTAATTCGTGTTAATCGAGCTCTTTTATGTTAATAAAGAAGGGGGAGATGTGGAAGCCTGGCCATGGGGGTCGACAAGTCCCATGGTTGGTGATAACATCCGACTCTTAAAGATGAGGCCATCAGGAAAGTAAAGAGTTGAGAGGGAACAAAGAAGGGTGATTCAGGAGACACCTTAAGCAGGGACATGAAGAACAGGAACAGGGACAGGCTAACGGAGCAGGGAGAAACAAAAAACAGCATATGGGAGGGTCCCACTGGCATATGCTGGACCCACAAACCAGGACTCCAGGAGTTGGAAGGGCAGCCAGAGCCCCCCGGCTGGGCAGTACTCAGTGCCTGCCTCTCCCAGGGATGGTTTTACAAAGGTTGTTAAAGATAGACTTAGTATGCCTGGCAGTTTTTCTCTGTGTTTTAGTTTGTGTTGATCCTGCCTTCTAAATTTGTGTTAATTGTGCTTTCTTATGTTAATAAAGAAGGGGAAGATGTGGGAGTGTGGCCATGGGGGTCGACAAGCCCCATGGTTGGTGATAACATCCGACTATTAAGGATGAGACCATCAGGAAAGGAAAGCCTTGAGAGGGAACAAAGAAGGGTGATTCAGGAGACACCTTAACCAGGGACATGAAGAACAGGAACAGGGATAGTCTAACAGAAAAGGGAGGAAAACAAAAAAGGAATGAATAGGGACAGGCTATCAGAACAGGGACAAACAAAAAACAGCATATGGGAGGGTCTCGCTGGCATAGGCAGGACCCACAAACAAGGACTCCAGGAGTTGGAGGGGCAGCCAGAGCCCCCCAGCTGGGAAGCACTCAGTGCCTGCCTCTCCCAGGGATGGGGTTACAAAGTTTGTTAAATATGGAATTAGTATGCCTTGCAGTTTTTCTCTGTTTTTTAGTTTGTGTTGATCCTGCCTTCTAATTTGTGTTAATCGCGCTTTCTTATGTTAATAAAGAAGGGGAAGATGTGGGAGTGTGGCCATGGGGGTCGACAGGCCCCATGGTTGGTGATAACATCCGACTATTAAAGATGAGACCATCAGGAAAGTAAAGCCTTGAGAGGGAGCAAAGAAGGGTGATTCAGGAGACACCTTAAACAGGGACATGAAGAACAGGAACAGGGATAGTCTAACAGAACAGGGACAAAAACAAAAAAGGAATGAATAGGGACATGCTATCAGAACAGGGACAAACAAAAAACAGCATATGGGAGGGTCTCGCTGGCATAGGCAGGACCCACAAACAAGGACTCCAGGAGTTGGAGGGGCAGCCAGAGCCCCCCGGCTGGGCAGCACTCAGTGCCTGCCTCTCCCAGGGATGGGGTTACAAAGTTTGTTAAAGATGGAATTAGTATGCCTGGCAGTTTTTCTCTGTATTTTAATTTGTGTTGATCCTGCCTTCTTAATTTGTGTTAATCGCGCTTTCTTATGTTAATAAAGAAGAAGGAGATGTGGGAGTGTGGCCATGGGGGTCGACAAGCCCCATGGTTGGTGATAACATAGGACTCTTAAGGGTGAGACCATCAGGAATTTAAAGAGTTGAGAGGGAACAAAGAAGGGTGATTCAGGTGACACCTTCTTGTCTGGGGTGGCTAGTTCTCCAGCCATTAATGCATGGAAGTGTCTGGGTGTTTGCTGTTGCCGGGCAAAGTTGTTGACCAATGACTAGTTAGTGGAAAGGTACTGCTGTGAGGCGGAAGTTATAGGAAGGGAGCCTTTCCTGAATAAGGGATAGAATGAAGTTGTTCCCTCACTCTGAGAGATGAAGTTATGCCCTCAGTAAGAGAGAGTTCAAGTTATGTCATCAATAAAGAGGTAGCAGTTACAGATCCTGAAAGAACCCCGTTGTCCGTGCTGTCTTTACGCCACAAATCGCCCCCCAACAGGGACAAGAAAATGAACAGGGACGAGAAGAAAACAAACAGGGACATGAAGAACAGGAACAGGGACAGGCTAACAGAACAGGGACAAAAACAAAAAAGGAATGAATAGGGACAGGCAAACGGAACAGGAAAAAGAAAAAAAAATGAATGAATAGGTACAGGCTAACAGAACAGGGACGAACAAAAAGAGCTTATGGGAGGGTCACGCTGGCTTACGCAGGACCCACAAACAAGGACTCCAGGAGTTGGAGGGGCAGCCAGAGCCCCCCGGCTGGGCAGCACTCAGTGCCTGCCTCTCCCAGGGATGGGGTTGCAAAGTTTGTTAAAGATAGTCTTAGTATGCCTGGCAGTTTTTCTCTGTGTTTTAGTTTGTGTTGATCCTGCCTTCTTAATTTGTGTTAATTGCGCTTTCTTATGTTAATAAAGAAGGAGGAGATGTGGGAGTGTGGCCATGAGGGTCGACAAGCCCCATGGTTGGTGATCACATCCGACTCTTAAAGATGAGGCCATCAGGAAAGTAAAGCCTTGAGAGGGAACAAAGAAGGGTGATTCAGGAGACACCTTAAACAGGGACATGAAGAACAGGAACAGGGACAGGCTAAGGGAGCAGGGACAAACAAAAAACAGCATATGGGAGGGTCCCACTGGCATAGGCAGGACCCACAAACAAGGACTCCAGGAGTTGGAGGGGCAGCCAGAGCCCCCCAGCTGGGCAGCACTCAGTGCCTGCCTCTCCCAGGGATGGTTTTACAAAGGTTGTTAAAGATAGAATTAGTATGCCTGGCAGTTTTTCTCTGTTTTTTAGTTTGTGTTGATCCTGCCTTCTTAATTTGTGTTAATTGCGCTTTCTTATGTTAATAAAGAAGGGGAAGATGTGGGAGTGTGGCCATGGGGGTCGACAAGCCCCATGGTTGGTGATAACATCCGACTCTTAAGGATGAGACCATCAGGAAAGTAAAGCCTTGAGAGGGAACAAAGAAGGGTGATTCAGGAGACACCTTAACCAGGGACATGAAGAACAGGAACAGGGATAGTCTAACAGAAAAGGGAGGAAAACAAAAAAGGAATGAATAGGGACAGGCTATCAGAACAGGGACAAACAAAAAACAGCATATGGGAGGGTCTCGCTGGCATAGGCAGGACCCACAAACAAGGACTCCAGGAGTTGGAGGGGCAGCCAGAGCCCCCCAGCTGGGAAGCACTCAGTGCCTGCCTCTCCCAGGGATGGGGTTACAAAGTTTGTTAAATATGGAATTAGTATGCCTTGCAGTTTTTCTCTGTTTTTTAGTTTGTGTTGATCCTGCCTTCTAATTTGTGTTAATCGCGCTTTCTTATGTTAATAAAGAAGGGGAAGATGTGGGAGTGTGGCCATGGGGGTCGACAAGCCCCATGGTTGGTGATAACATCCGACTATTAAAGATGAGACCATCAGGAAAGTAAAGCCTTGAGAGGGAGCAAAGAAGGGTGATTCAGGAGACACCTTAAACAGGGACATGAAGAACAGGAACAGGGATAGTCTAACAGAACAGGGACAAAAACAAAAAAGGAATGAATAGGGACATGCTATCAGAACAGGGACAAACAAAAAACAGCATATGGGAGGGTCTCGCTGGCATAGGCAGGACCCACAAACAAGGACTCCAGGAGTTGGAGGGGCAGCCAGAGCCCCCCGGCTGGGCAGCACTCAGTGCCTGCCTCTCCCAGGGATGGGGTTACAAAGTTTGTTAAAGATGGAATTAGTATGCCTGGCAGTTTTTCTCTGTATTTTAATTTGTGTTGATCCTGCCTTCTTAATTTGTGTTAATCGCGCTTTCTTATGTTAATAAAGAAGAAGGAGATGTGGGAGTGTGGCCATGGGGGTCGACAAGCCCCATGGTTGGTGATAACATAGGACTCTTAAGGGTGAGACCATCAGGAATTTAAAGAGTTGAGAGGGAACAAAGAAGGGTGATTCAGGTGACACCTTCTTGTCTGGGGTGGCTAGTTCTCCAGCCATTAATGCATGGAAGTGTCTGGGTGTTTGCTGTTGCCGGGCAAAGTTGTTGACCAATGACTAGTTAGTGGAAAGGTACTGCTGTGAGGCGGAAGTTATAGGAAGGGAGCCTTTCCTGAATAAGGGATAGAATGAAGTTGTTCCCTCACTCTGAGAGATGAAGTTATGCCCTCAGTAAGAGAGAGTTCAAGTTATGTCATCAATAAAGAGGTAGCAGTTACAGATCCTGAAAGAACCCCGTTGTCCGTGCTGTCTTTACGCCACAAATCGCCCCCCAACAGGGACAAGAAAATGAACAGGGACGAGAAGAAAACAAACAGGGACATGAAGAACAGGAACAGGGACAGGCTAACAGAACAGGGACAAAAACAAAAAAGGAATGAATAGGGACAGGCAAACGGAACAGGAAAAAGAAAAAAAAATGAATGAATAGGTACAGGCTAACAGAACAGGGACGAACAAAAAGAGCTTATGGGAGGGTCACGCTGGCTTACGCAGGACCCACAAACAAGGACTCCAGGAGTTGGAGGGGCAGCCAGAGCCCCCCGGCTGGGCAGCACTCAGTGCCTGCCTCTCCCAGGGATGGGGTTGCAAAGTTTGTTAAAGATAGTCTTAGTATGCCTGGCAGTTTTTCTCTGTGTTTTAGTTTGTGTTGATCCTGCCTTCTTAATTTGTGTTAATTGCGCTTTCTTATGTTAATAAAGAAGGAGGAGATGTGGGAGTGTGGCCATGAGGGTCGACAAGCCCCATGGTTGGTGATCACATCCGACTCTTAAAGATGAGGCCATCAGGAAAGTAAAGCCTTGAGAGGGAACAAAGAAGGGTGATTCAGGAGACACCTTAAACAGGGACATGAAGAACAGGAACAGGGACAGGCTAAGGGAGCAGGGACAAACAAAAAACAGCATATGGGAGGGTCCCACTGGCATAGGCAGGACCCACAAACAAGGACTCCAGGAGTTGGAGGGGCAGCCAGAGCCCCCCAGCTGGGCAGCACTCAGTGCCTGCCTCTCCCAGGGATGGTTTTACAAAGGTTGTTAAAGATAGAATTAGTATGCCTGGCAGTTTTTCTCTGTTTTTTAGTTTGTGTTGATCCTGCCTTCTTAATTTGTGTTAATTGCGCTTTCTTATGTTAATAAAGAAGGGGAAGATGTGGGAGTGTGGCCATGGGGGTCGACAAGCCCCATGGTTGGTGATAACATCCGACTCTTAAGGATGAGACCATCAGGAAAGTAAAGCCTTGAGAGGGAACAAAGAAGGGTGATTCAGGAGACACCTTAAACAGGGACATGAAGAACAGGAACAGGGATAGTCTAACAGAACAGGGACAAATACAAAAAAGGAATGAATAGGGACATGATATCAGAACAGGGACAAACAAAAAACAGCGTATGGGAGGGTCTCGCTGGCATAGGCAGGACCCCCAAACAAGGACTCCAGGACTTGGAGGGGCAGCCAGAGCCCCCCAGCTGGGCAGCACTCAGTGCCTGCCACTCCCAGGGATGGGGTTGCAAAGTTTGTTAAAGATAGTCTTAGTATGCCTGGCAGTTTTTCTCTGTGTTTTAGTTTGTGTTGATCCTGCCTTCTTAATTTGTGTTACTCTTGCTTTCTTAATTTCTGTTAATCGCACCTTCATAATTTGTGTTAAACCTGCTTTCTTAATTTGTGTTAATCGAACTCTTTTATGTTAATAAAGAAGGGGGAGTTGTGGGAGCATGGCCATGGGGGTCGACAAGTCCCATGGTTGGTGATAACATCCGACTCTTAAAGATGAGACCATCAGGAAAGTAAAGCCTTGAGAGGGAACAAAGAAGGGTGATTCAGGAGACACCTTAAGCAGGGACATGAAGAACAGGAACAGGGACAGGCTAACAGAGCAGGGAGAAACAAAAAATAGCATATGGGAGGGTCCCACTGGCATATGCTGGACACACAAACAAGGACTCCAGGAGTTGGAGGGGCAGCCAGAGCCCCCCGGCTGGGCAGCACTCAGTGCCTGCCTCTCCCAGGGATGGTTTTACAAAGATTGTTAAACATAGACTTAGTATGCCTGGCAGTTTTTCTCTGTGCTTTAGTTTGTGTTGATCCTGCCTTCTTAATTTGTGTTAATTGCGCTTTCTTATGTTAATAAAGAAGGGGAAGATGTGGGAGTGTGGCAATGGGGGTCGACAAGCCCCATGGTTGGTGATAACATCCAACTCTTAAGGATGAGACCATCAGGAATTTAAAGAGTTGAGAGGGAACAAAGAAGGGTGATTCAGGTGACACCTTCTTGTCTGGGGTGGCTAGTTCTCCAGCCATTAATGCATGGAAGTGGCTGGGTGTTTGCTGTTGCCGGGCAAAGTTGTTGACCAATGACTAGTTAGTGGAAAGGTACTGCTGTGAGGCGGAAGTTATAGGAAGGGAGCCTTCCTGAATAAGGGATAGAATGAAGTTGTGCCCTCACTCTGAGAGATGAAGTTATGCCCTCAGTAAGAGAGAGTTCAAGTTATGTCATCAATAAAGAGGTAGCAGTTACAGATCCTGAAAGAACCCCGTTGTCCGTGCGGTCTTTACGCCACAAATCGCCCCCCAACAGGGACAAGAAAACGAACAGGGACGAGAAGAAAACAAACAGGGACATGAAGAACAGGAACAGGGACAGGCTAACAGCACAGGGACAAAAACAAAAAAGGAATGAATAGGGACAGGCTAACAGAACAGGGACGAACAAAAAGAGCTTATGGGAGGGTCACGCTGGTTAAGCAGGACCCACAAACAAGGACTCCAGGAGTTGGAGGGGCAGCCAGAGCCCCCCGGCTGGGCAGCACTCAGTGCCTGCCTCTCCCAGGGATGGGGTTGCAAAGTTTGTTAAAGACGGAATTAGTATGCCTGGCAGTTTTTCTCTGTGTTTTAGTTTGTGTTGATCCTGCCTTCTTAATTTGTGTTAATCGCGCTTTCTTATGTTAATAAAGAAGGCGGAAGATGTGGGAGTGTGGCCATGGGGGTCGACAAGCCCCATGGTTGGTGATAACATCCGAATATTAAAGTAGAGACCATCAGGAAAGTAAAGCCTTGAGAGGGAGCAAAGAAGGGTGATTCAGGAGACACCTTAAACAGGGACATGAAGAACAGGAACAGGGATAGTCTAACAGAACAGGGACAAAAACAAAAAAGGAATGAATAGGGACAGGCTATCAGAACAGGGACAAACAAAAAACAGCATATCGGAGGGTCTCGCTGGCATAGGCAGGAACCACAAACAAGGACTCCAGGAGTTGGAGGGGCAGCCAGAGCCACCCGGCTGGGCAGCACTGATGCATCCAGAGATGTGGGAGTGTGGCCATGGGGGTCGACAAGCCCCATGGTTGGTGATAACATAGGACTCTTAAGGATAAGACCATCAGGAATTTAAAGAGTTGAGAGGGAACAAAGAAGGGTGATTCAGGTGACACCTTCTTGTCTGGGGTGGCTAGTTCTCCAGCCATTAATGCATGGAAGTGGCTGGGTGTTTGCTGTTGCCGGGCAAAGTTGTTGACCAATGACTAGTTAGTGGAAAGGTACTGCTGTGAGGCAGAAATTATAGGAAGGGAGCCTTTCCTGAATAAGGGATAGAATGAAGTTGTGCCCTCACTCTGAGAGATGAACAGAACAGGGACAAAAACAAAAAAGGAATGAATAGGGACAGGCAAACGGAACAGGAAAAAGAAAAAAAAAGGAATGAATAGGTACAGGCTAACAGAACAGGGACGAACAAAAAGAGCTTATGGGAGGGTCACGCTGGCTTACGCAGGACCCACAAACAAGGACTCCAGAAGGTCGAGGGGCAGCCAGAGCCCCCCGGCTGGGCAGCACTCAGTGCCTGCCACTCCCAGGGACGGGGTTGCAAAGTTTGTTAAAGATAGTCTTAGTATGCCTGGCAGTTTTTCTCTGTGTTTTAGTTTGTGTTGATCCTGCCTTCTTAATTTGTGTTAACTGCGCTTTCTTATGTTAATAAAGAAGGAGGAGATGTGGGAGTGTGGCCATGGGGGTCGACAAGCCCCATGGTTGGTGATCACATCCGACTCTTAAAGATGAGGCCATGAGGAAAGTAAAGCCTTGAGAGGGAACAAAGAAGGGTGATTCAGGAGACACCTTAAACAGGGACATGAAGAACAGGAACAGGGACAGGCTAACAGAGCAGGGAGAAACAAAAAACAGCATATGGGAGGGTCCCACTGGCATATGCTGGACCCACAAACAAGGACTCCAGGAGTTGGAGGGGCAGCCAGAGCCCCCCAGCTGGGAAGCACTCAGTGCCTGCCTCTCCCAGGGATGGGGTTACAAAGTTTGTTAAAGATGGAATTAGTATGCCTGGCACTTTTTCTCTGTATTTTAATTTGTGTTAAGAGTGCTTTCTTAATTTGTGTTTCTCTTGCTTTCTTAATTTCTGTTAATCGCGCCTTCTTAATTTGGGTTAAACCTGCTTTCTTAATTTGTGTTAATCGTGCTCTTCTATGTTAATAAAGAAGGGGGAGATGTGGGAGCCTGGCCATGGGTGTCGACAAGTCCCATGGTTGGTGATAACATCCGACTCTTAAAGATGAGGCCATCAGGAAAGTAAGGAGTTGAGAGGGAACAAAGAAGGGTGATTCAGGAGACACCTTAAGCAGGGACATGTAGAACAGGAACAGGGACAGGCTAACAGAGCAGGGAGAAACAAAAAAGTGCATATGGGAGGGTCCCACTGGCATATGCTGGACCCACAAACAAGGACTCCAGGAGTTGGAGGGGCAGCCAGAGCCCCCCGGCTGGGCAGTACTCAGTGCCTGCCTCTCCCAGGGATGGTTTTACAAAGGTTGTTAAAGATAGAATTAGTATGCCTGGCAGTTTTTCTCTGTGTTTTTGTTTGTGTTGATCCTGCCTTCTAAATTTGTGTTAATTGTGCTTTCTTATGTTAATAAAGAAGGGGAAGATGTGGGAGTGTGGCCATGGGGGTCGACAAGCCCCATGGTTGGTGATAACATCTGACTATTAAGGATGAGACCATCAGGAAAGGAAAGCCTTGACAGGGAACAAAGAATGGTGATTCAGGAGACACCTTAACCAGGGACGTGAAGAACAGGAACAGGGATAGTCTAACAGAACAGGGAGGAAAACAAAAAAGGAATGAATAGGGACAGGCTATCAGAACAGGGACAAACAAAAAACAGCATATGGGAGGGTCTCGCTGGCATAGGCAGGACCCAGAAACAAGGACTCCAGGAGTTGGAGGGGCAGCCAGAGCCCCCCGGCTGGGCAGCACTCAGTGCCTGCCACTCCCAGGGATGGGGTTGCAAAGTTTGTTAAAGATGGAATTAGTATGCCTGGCAGTTTTTCTCTGTGTTTTAGTTTGTGTTAATAGTGCCTTCTTAATTTGTGTTACTCTTGCTTTCTTAATTTCTGTTAATCGCGCCTTCTTAATTTGTGTTAAACCTGCTTTCTTAATTTGTGTTAATCGAGCTCTTTTAGGTTAATAAAGAAGGGGGAGATGTGGGAGCCTGGCCATGGGGGTCGACAAGCCCCATGGTTGGTGATAACATCGGACTCTTAAGGATGAGACCATCAGGAATTTAAAGAGTTGAGAGGGAACAAAGAAGGGTGATTCAGGTGACACCTTCTTGTCTGGGGTGGCTAGTTCTCCAGCCATTAATGCATGGAAGTGGCTGGGTGTTTGCTGTTGCCGGGCAAAGTTGTTGACCAATGACTAGTTAGTGGAAAGGTACTGCTGTGAGGCGGAAGTTATAGGAAGGGAGCCTTTCCTGAATAAGGGATAGAATGAAGTTGTGCCCTCACTCTGAGAGATGAAGTTATGCCCTCAGTAAGAGAGAGTTCAAGTTATGTCATCAATAATGAGGTAGCAGTTACAGATCCTGAAAGAACCCCGGTGTCCGAGCGGTCTTTACGCCACAAATCGCCCCCCAACAGGGACATGAAAACGAACAGGGACGAGAAGAATACAAACAGGGACATGAAGAAGAGGAACAGGGACAGGCAAACAGCACAGGGACAAAAACAAAAAAGGAATGAATAGGGACAGGCAAACGGAACAGGAAAAAGAAAAAAAAAGGAATGAATAGGTACAGGCTAACAGAACAGGGACGAACAAAAAGAGCTTATGGGAGGGTCACGCTGGATTACTCAGGACCCACAAACAAGGACTCCAGGAGTTGGAGGGGCAGCCAGAGCCCCGCGGCTGGGCAGCACTCAGTGCCTGCCTCTCCCAGGGATGGGGTTGCAAAGTTTGTTAAAGATAGTCTTAGTATGCCTGGCAGTTTTTCTCTGTGTTTTAGTTTGTGTTGATCCTGCCTTCTTAATTTGTGTTAATTGCGCTTTCTTATGTTAATAAAGAAGGAGGAGATGTGGGAGTGTAACCATGGGGGTCGACAAGCCCCATGGTTGGTGATCACATCCGACTCTTAAAGATGAGGCCATGAGGAAAGTAAAGCCTTGAGAGGGGACAAAGAAGGGTGATTCAGGAGACACCTTAAACAGGGACATGAAGAACAGGAACAGGGATAGTCTAACAGAACAGGGACAAATACAAAAAAGGAATGAATAGGGACAGGCTATCAGAACAGGGACAAACAAAAAACAGCGTATGGGAGGGTCTCGCTGGCATAGGCAGGACCCACAAACAAGGACTCCAGGAGTTGGAGGGGCAGCCAGAGCCCCCCAGCTGGGCAGCACTCAGTGCCTGCCTCTCCCAGGGATGGGGTTACAAAGTTTGTTAAAGATGGAATTAGTATGCCTGGCAGTTTTTCTCTGTATTTTAGTTTGTGTTAATAGTGCTTTCTTAATTTGTGTTACTCTTGCTTTCTTAATTTCTGTTAATCGCGCCTTCTTAATTTGTGTTAAACCTGCTTTCTTAATTTGTGTTAATCGAGCTCTTTTAGGTTAATAAAGAAGGGGGAGATGTGGGAGCCTGGCCATGGGGGTCGACAAGTCCCATGGTTGGTGATAACATCGGACTCTTAAAGACGAGGCCATCAGGAAAGTAAAGCCTTGAGAGGGAACAAAGAAGGGTGATTCAGGAGACACCTTAAACAGGGACATGAAGAACAGGAACAGGGGCAGGCTAACAGAGCAGGGAGAAACAAAAAACAGCATATGGGAGGGTCCCACTGGCGTATGCTGGACCCACAAACAAGGACTCCAGGAGTTGGAGGGGCAGCCAGAGCCCCCCGGCTGGGCAGCACTCAGTGCCTGCCTCTCCCAGGGATGGTTTTACAAAGATTGTTAAAGATAGAATTAGTATGCCTGGCAGTTTTTCTCTGTGTTTTAGTTTGTGTTGATCCTGCCTTCTTAATTTGTGTTAAACGCGCTTTCTTATGTTAATAAAGAAGGGGAAGATGTGGGAGTGTGGCCATGGGGGTCGACAAGCCCCATGGTTGGTAATAACATCCAACTCTTAAGGATGAGACCATCAGGAATTTAAAGAGTTGAGAGGGAACAAAGAAGGGTGATTCAGGTGACACCTTCTTGTCTCGGGTGGCTTGTTCTCCAGCCATTAAAGCATGGAAGTTGCTGGGTGTTTGCTGTTGCCGGGCAAAGTTGTTGACTAATGACTAGTTAGTGGAAAGGTACTGCTGTGAGGCGGAAATTATAGGAAGGGAGCCTTTCCTGAATAAGGGATAGAATGAAGTTGTGCCCTCACTCTGAGAGATGAAGTTATGCCCTCAGTAAGAGAGAGTTCAAGTTATGTCATCAATAAACAGGTAGCAGTTACAGATCCTGAAAGAACCCCGTTGTCCGTGCGGTCTTTACGCCACAAATCGCCCCCCAACAGGGACATGAAAACGAACAGGGACAAGAAGAAAACAAACAGGGACATGAAGAACAGGAAAAGGGACAGGCTAACAGAACAGGGACAAAAACAAAAAAGGAATGAATAGGGACAGGCAAACGGAACAGGGACAAAAACAGAAAAGGAATGAATAGGTACAGGCTAACAGAACAGGGACGAACAAAAAGAGCGTATGGGAGGGTCACGCTGGCTTACGCAGGACCCCCAAACAAGGACTCCAGGAGTTGGAGGGGCAGCCAGAGCCCCCCGGCTGGGCAGCACTCAGTGCCTGCCTCTCCCAGGGTTGGTTTTACAAAGTTTGTTAAAGATGGAATTAGTATGCCTGGCAGTTTTTCTCTGTGTTTTAGTTTGTGTTAATAGTGCTTTCTTAATTTGTGTTACTCTTGCTTTCTTAATTTCTGTTAATCGCGCCTTCATAATTTGTGTTAAACCTGCTTTCTTAATTTGTGTTAATCGAGCTCTCTTATGTTAATAAAGAAGGGGGAGATGTGGGAGCATGGCCATGGGGGTCGACAAGTCCCATGGTTGGTGATAACATGCGACTCTTAAAGATGAGGCCATCAGGAAAGTAAAGAGTTGAGAGGGAACAAAGAAGGGTGATTCAGGAGACACCTTAAACAGGGACATGAAGAACAGGAACAGGGATAGTCTAACAGAACAGGGACGAAAACAAAAAAGGAATGAATAGGGACAGGCTATCAGAACAGGGACAAACAAAAAACAGCGTATGGGAGGGTCTCGCTGGCATAGGCAGGACCCACAAACAAGGACTCCAGGAGTTGGAGGGTCAGCCAGAGCCCCCGGCTGGGCAGCACTCAGTGCCTGCCTCTCCCACGGCTGGTTTTACAAAGATTGTTAAAGATAGACTTAGTATGCCTGGCAGTTTTTATCTGTGTTTTAGTTTGTGCTGATTCTGCCTTCTTAATTTGTGTTAATCGCGCTTTTTTAAGTTAATAAAGAAGGGGAAGATGTGGGAGTGTGGCCATGGGGGTCGACAAGCCCCATGGTTGGTGATAACATCAGACTCTTAAAGATGAGACCATCAGGAAAGTAAAGCCCTGAGAGGGAACATAGGGTGATTCAGGAGACACCTTAAACAGGGACATGAAGAACAGGAACAGGGACAGGCTAACAGAACAGGGACAAACAAAAAACAGCGTATGGGAGGGTCTCGCTGGCATAGGCAGGACCCAGAAACAAGGACTCCAGGAGTTGGAGGGGCAGCCAGAGCCCCCCGGCTGGGCAGCACTCAGTGCCTGCCTCTCCCAGGGATGGGGTTACAAAGTTTGTTAAAGATGGAATTAGTATGCCTGGCAGTTTTTCTCTGTATTTTAGTTTGTGTTAATACTGCTTTCTTAATTTGTGTTACTCTTGCTTTCTTAATTTCTGTTAATCGCGCCTTCATAATTTGTGTTAAACCTGCTTTCTTAATTTGTGTTAATCGAGCTCTTTTATGTTAATAAAGAAGGGGGAGATGTGGGACCGTGGCCATGGGGGTCGACAAGTCCCATGGTTGGTGATAACATCCAACTCTTAAGGATGAGACCATCAGGAATTTAAAGAGTTGAGAGGGAACAAAGAAGGGTGATTCAGGTGACACCTTCTTGTCTGGGGTGGCTAGTTCTCCAGCCATTAATGCATGGAAGTGGCTGGGTGTTTGCTGTTGCCGGGCAAAGTTGTTGACCAATGACTAGTTAGTGGAAAGGTACTGCTGTGAGGCGGAAGTTATAGGAAGGGAGCCTTTCCTGAATAAGGGATAGAATGAAGTTGTGCCCTCACTCTGAGAGATGAAGTTATGCCCTCAGTAAGAGAGAGTTCAAGTTATGTCATCAATAAAGAGGTAGCAGTTACAGATCCTGAAAGAACCCCGTTGTCCGTGCGGTCTTTACGCCACAAATCGCCCCCCAACAGGGACAAGAAAACGAACAGGGACGAGAAGAAAACAAACAGGGACATGAAGAACAGGAACAGGGACAGGCTAACAGAACAGGGACAAAAACAAAAAAGGAATGAATAGGGACAGGCAAACGGAACAGGAAAAAGAAAAAAAAAGGAATGAATAGGTACAGGCTAACAGAACAGGGACGAACAAAAAGAGCTTATGGGAGGGTCACGCTGGCTTACGCAGGACCCACAAACAAGGACTCCAGGAGGTCGAGGGGCAGCCAGAGCCCCCCGGTTGGGCAGCACTCAGTGCCTGCCTCTCCCAGGGATGGGGTTGCAAAGTTTGTTAAAGATAGTCTTAGTATGCCTGGCAGTTTTTCTCTGTGTTTTAGTTTGTGTTGATCCTGCCTTCTTAATTTGTGTTAATTGCGCTTTCTTATGTTAATAAAGAAGGAGGAGATGTGGGAGTGTGGCCATGGGGGTCGACAAGCCCCATGGTTGGTGATCACATCCGACTCTTAAAGATGAGGCCATGAGGAAAGTAAAGCCTTGAGAGGGAACAAAGAAGGGTGATTCAGGAGACACCTTAAACAGGGACATGAAGAACAGGAACAGGGACAGGCTAACAGAGCAGGGAGAAACAAAAAACAGCATATGGGAGGGTCCCACTGGCATAGGCAGGACCCACAAACAAGGACTCCAGGAGTTGGAGGGGCAGCCAGAGCCCCCAAGCTGGGAAGCACTCAGTGCCTGCCTCTCCCAGGGATGGGGTTACAAAGTTTGTTAAAGATGGAATTAGTATGCCTGGCAGTTTTTCTCTGTATTTTAATTTGTGTTAAGAGTGCTTTCTTAATTTGTGTTTCTCTTGCTTTCTTAATTTCTGTTAATCGCGCCTTCTTAATTTGTGTTAAACCTGCTTTCTTAATTTGTGTTAATCGAGCTCTTTTATGTTAATAAAGAAGGGGGAGATGTGGGAGCCTGGCCATGGGGGTCGACAAGTCCCATGGTTTGTGATAACATCCGACTCTTAAAGATGAGGCCATCAGGAAAGTAAAGAGTTGAGAGGGAACAAAGAAGGGTGATTCAGGAGACACCTTAACCAGGGACATGAAGAACAGGAACACGGACAGGCTAACAGAGCAGGGAGAAACAAAAAAGAGCATATGGGAGGGTCCCACTGGCATATGCTGGACCCACAAACAAGGACTCCAGGAATTGGAGGGGCAACCAGAGCCCCCCGGCTGGGCAGCACTCAGTGCCTGCCTCTCCCAGGGATGGTTTTACAAAGATTGTCAAAGATAGACTTAGTATGCCTGGCAGTTTTTCTCTGTGTTTTAGTTTGTGTTGATCCTGCCTTCTTAATTTGTGTTAATTGCGCTTTCTTATGTTAATAAAGAAGGAGGAGATGTGGGAGTGTAACCATGGGGGTCGACAAGCCCCATGGTTGGTGATCACATCCGACTCTTAAAGATGAGGCCATGAGGAAAGTAAAGCCTTGAGAGGGGACAAAGAAGGGTGATTCAGGAGACACCTTAAACAGGGACATGAAGAACAGGAACAGGGATAGTCTAACAGAACAGGGACAAATACAAAAAAGGAATGAATAGGGACAGGCTATCAGAACAGGGACAAACAAAAAACAGCGTATGGGAGGGTCTCGCTGGCATAGGCAGGACCCACAAACAAGGACTCCAGGAGTTGGAGGGGCAGCCAGAGCCCCCCAGCTGGGCAGCACTCAGTGCCTGCCTCTCCCAGGGATGGGGTTACAAAGTTTGTTAAAGATGGAATTAGTATGCCTGGCAGTTTTTCTCTGTATTTTAGTTTGTGTTAATAGTGCTTTCTTAATTTGTGTTACTCTTGCTTTCTTAATTTCTGTTAATCGCGCCTTCTTAATTTGTGTTAAACCTGCTTTCTTAATTTGTGTTAATCGAGCTCTTTTAGGTTAATAAAGAAGGGGGAGATGTGGGAGCCTGGCCATGGGGGTCGACAAGTCCCATGGTTGGTGATAACATCGGACTCTTAAAGACGAGGCCATCAGGAAAGTAAAGCCTTGAGAGGGAACAAAGAAGGGTGATTCAGGAGACACCTTAAACAGGGACATGAAGAACAGGAACAGGGGCAGGCTAACAGAGCAGGGAGAAACAAAAAACAGCATATGGGAGGGTCCCACTGGCGTATGCTGGACCCACAAACAAGGACTCCAGGAGTTGGAGGGGCAGCCAGAGCCCCCCGGCTGGGCAGCACTCAGTGCCTGCCTCTCCCAGGGATGGTTTTACAAAGATTGTTAAAGATAGAATTAGTATGCCTGGCAGTTTTTATCTGTGTTTTAGTTTGTGTTGATCCTGCCTTCTTAATTTGTGTTAAACGCGCTTTCTTATGTTAATAAAGAAGGGGAAGATGTGGGAGTGTGGCCATGGGGGTCGACAAGCCCCATGGTTGGTAATAACATCCAACTCTTAAGGATGAGACCATCAGGAATTTAAAGAGTTGAGAGGGAACAAAGAAGGGTGATTCAGGTGACACCTTCTTGTCTGGGGTGGCTAGTTCTCCAGCCATTAATGCATGGAAGTGGCTGGGTGTTTGCTGTTGCCGGGCAAAGTTGTTGACCAATGACTAGTTAGTGGAAAGGTACTGCTGTGAGGCGGAAGTTATAGGAAGGGAGCCTTTCCTGAGTAAGGGATAGAATGAAGTTGTGCCCTCACTCTGAGAGATGAAGTTATGCCCTCAGTAAGAGAGAGTTCAAGTTATGTCATCAATAAAGAGGTAGCAGTTACAGATCCTGAAAGAACCCCGTTGTCCGTGCGGTCTTTACGCCACAAATCGCCCCCCAACAGGGACAAGAAAACGAACAGGGACGAGAAGAAAACAAACAGGGACATGAAGAACAGGAACAGGGACAGGCTAACAGAACAGGGACAAAAACAAAAAAGGAATGAATAGGGACAGGCAAACGGAACAGGGACAAAAACAGAAAAGGAATGAATAGGTACAGGCTAACAGAACAGGGACGAACAAAAAGAGCGTATGGGAGGGTCACGCTGGCTTACGCAGGACCCCCAAACAAGGACTCCAGGAGTTGGAGGGGCAGCCAGAGCCCCCCGGCTGGGCAGCACTCAGTGCCTGCCTCTCCCAGGGTTGGTTTTACAAAGTTTGTTAAAGATGGAATTAGTATGCCTGGCAGTTTTTCTCTGTGTTTTAGTTTGTGTTAATAGTGCTTTCTTAATTTGTGTTACTCTTGCTTTCTTAATTTCTGTTAATCGCGCCTTCATAATTTGTGTTAAACCTGCTTTCTTAATTTGTGTTAATCGAGCTCTCTTATGTTAATAAAGAAGGGGGAGATGTGGGAGCATGGCCATGGGGGTCGACAAGTCCCATGGTTGGTGATAACATGCGACTCTTAAAGATGAGGCCATCAGGAAAGTAAAGAGTTGAGAGGGAACAAAGAAGGGTGATTCAGGAGACACCTTAAACAGGGACATGAAGAACAGGAACAGGGATAGTCTAACAGAACAGGGACGAAAACAAAAAAGGAATGAATAGGGACAGGCTATCAGAACAGGGACAAACAAAAAACAGCGTATGGGAGGGTCTCGCTGGCATAGGCAGGACCCACAAACAAGGACTCCAGGAGTTGGAGGGTCAGCCAGAGCCCCCGGCTGGGCAGCACTCAGTGCCTGCCTCTCCCACGGCTGGTTTTACAAAGATTGTTAAAGATAGACTTAGTATGCCTGGCAGTTTTTATCTGTGTTTTAGTTTGTGTTGATTCTGCCTTCTTAATTTGTGTTAATCGCGCTTTCTTATGTTAATAAAGAAGGGGAAGATGTGGGAGTGTGGCCATGGGGGTCGACAAGCCCCATGGTTGGTGATAACATCAGACTCTTAAACATGAGACCATCAGGAAAGTAAAGCCCTGAGAGGGAACAAAGAAGGGTGATTCAGGAGACACCTTAAACAGGGACATGAAGAACAGGAACAGGGACAGGCTAACAGAGCAGGGAGAAACAAAAAAGAGCATAAGGGAGGGTCCCGCTGGCATAGGCAGGACCCACAAACAAGGACTCCAGGAGTTGGAGGGGCAGCCAGAGCCCCCCGGCTGGGCAGCACTCAGTGCCTGCCTCTCCCAGGGATGGCGTTACAAAGGTTGTTAAACATAGACTTAGTATGCCTGGCAGTTTTTCTCTGTGTTTTAGTTTGTGTTGATCCTGCCTTCTTAATTTGTGTTAATCGCGCTTTCTTACGTTAATAAAGAAGGGGAAGATGTGGGAGTGTGGCCATGGGGGTCGACAGGCCCCATGGTTGGTGATAACATCGGACTCTTAAAGATGAGGCCATGAGGAAAGTAAAGCCTTGAGAGGGAACAAAGAAGGGTGATTCAGGAGACACCTTAAACAGGGACATGAAGAACAGGAACAGGGACAGGCTAACAGAGCAGGGAGAAACAAAAAACAGCATATGGGAGGGTCCCACTGGCATAGGCAGGACCCACAAACAAGGACTCCAGGAGTTGGAGGGGCAGCCAGAGCCCCCAAGCTGGGAAGCACTCAGTGCCTGCCTCTCCCAGGGATGGGGTTACAAAGTTTGTTAAAGATGGAATTAGTATGCCTGGCAGTTTTTCTCTGTATTTTAATTTGTGTTAAGAGTGCTTTCTTAATTTGTGTTTCTCTTGCTTTCTTAATTTCTGTTAATCGCGCCTTCTTAATTTGTGTTAAACCTGCTTTCTTAATTTGTGTTAATCGAGCTCTCTTATGTTAATAAAGAAGGGGGAGATGTGGGAGCATGGCCATGGGGGTCGACAAGTCCCATGGTTGGTGATAACATGCGACTCTTAAAGATGAGGCCATCAGGAAAGTAAAGAGTTGAGAGGGAACAAAGAAGGGTGATTCAGGAGACACCTTAAACAGGGACATGAAGAACAGGAACAGGGATAGTCTAACAGAACACGGACGAAAACAAAAAATTAATGAATAGGGACAGGAAAACGGAACAGGGACAAACAAAAAACAGCATATGGGAGGGTCTCGCTGGCATAGGCAGGACCCCCAAACAAGGACTCCAGGAGTTGGAGGGTCAGCCAGAGCCCCCGGCTGGGCAGCACTCAGTGCCTGCCTCTCCCACGGCTGGTTTTACAAAGATTGTTAAAGATAGACTTAGTATGCCTGGCAGTTTTTATCTGTGTTTTAGTTTGTGCTGATTCTGCCTTCTTAATTTGTGTTAATCGCGCTTTCTTAAGTTAATAAAGAAGGGGAAGATGTGGGAGTGTGGCCATGGGGATCGACAAGCCCCATGGTTGGTGATAACATCAGACTCTTAAAGATGAGACCATGAGGAAAGTAAAGCCTTGAGAGGGAACAAAGAAGGGTGATTCAGGAGACACCTTAAACAGGGACATGAAGAACAGGAACAGGGATAGTCTAACAGAACAGGGACAAAAACAAAAAAGGAATGAATAGGGACAGGCTATCAGAACAGGGACGAACAAAAAGAGCATATGGGAGGGTCACGCTGGCTTACGCAGGACCCACAAACAAGGACTCCAGGAGTTGGAGGGGCAGCCAGAGCCCCCCGGCTGGGCAGCACTCAGTGCCTGCCTCTCCCAGGGATGGGGTTGCAAAGTTTGTTAAAGATAGTCTTAGTATGCCTGGCAGTTTTTCTCTGTGTTTTAGTTTGTGTTGATCCTGCCTTCTTAATTTGTGTTAATTGCGCTTTCTTATGTTAATAAAGAAGGAGGAGATGTGGGAGTGTGGCCATGGGGGTCGACAAGCCCCATGGTTGGTGATCACATCCGACTCTTAAAGATGAGGCCATGAGGAAAGTAAAGCCTTGAGAGGGAACAAAGAAGGGTGATTCAGGAGACACCTTAAACAGGGACATGAAGAACAGGAACAGGGACAGGCTAACAGAGCAGGGAGAAACAAAAAACAGCATATGGGAGGGTCCCACTGGCATATGCTGGACCCACAAACAAGGACTCCAGGAGTTGGAGGGGCAGCCAGAGCCCCCCAGCTGGGAAGCACTCAGTGCCTGCCTCTCCCAGGGATGGGGTTACAAAGTTTGTTAAAGATGGAATTAGTATGCCTGGCACTTTTTCTCTGTATTTTAATTTGTGTTGAGTGCTTTCTTAATTTGTGTTTCTCTTGCTTTCTTAATTTCTGTTAATCGCGCCTTCCTGATTTGTGTTAAACCTGCTTTCTTAATTTGTGTTAATCGAGCTCTTTTATGTTAATAAAGAAGGGGGAGATGTGGGAGCGTGGCCATGGGGGTCGACAAGTCCCATGGTTGGTGATAACATCCGACTCTTAAAGATGAGGCGATCAGGAAACTAAAGAGTTGAGAGGGAACAAAGAAGGGTGATTCAGGAGACACCTTAAACAGGGACATGAAGAACAGGAACAGGGACAGGCTAACAGAGCAGGGAGAAACAAAAAAGAGCATATGGGAGGGTCCCACTGGCATAGGCAGGACCCACAAACAAGGACTCCAGGAGTTGGAGGGGCAGCCAGAGCCCCCCGGCTGGGCAGCACTCAGTGCCTGCCTCTCCCAGGGATGGCGTTACAAAGGTTGTTAAACATAGACTTAGTATGCCTGGCAGTTTTTCTCTGTGTTTTAGTTTGTGTTGATCCTGCCTTCTTAATTTGTGTTAATCGCGCTTTCTAATGTTAATAAAGAAGGGGAAGATGTGGGAGTGTGGCCATGGGGGTCGACAGGCCCCATGGTTGGTGATAACATCGGACTCTTAAAGATGAGACCATCAGGAAAGTAAAGCCCTGAGAGGGAACAAAGGGTGATTCAGGAGACACCTTAAACAGGGACATGAAGAACAGGAACAGGGACAGGCTAACAGAACAGGGACAAACAAAAAACAGCGTATGGGAGGGTCTCGCTGGCATAGGCAGGACCCAGAAACAAGGACTCCAGGAGTTGGAGGGGCAGCCAGAGCCCCCCGGCTGGGCAGCACTCAGTGCCTGCCTCGCCCAGGGATGGGGTTACAAAGTTTGTTAAAGATGGAATTAGTATGCCTGGCAGTTTTTCTCTGTATTTTAGTTTGTGTTAATAGTGCTTTCTTAATTTGTGTTACTCTTGCTTTCTTAATTTCTGTTAATCGCGCCTTCATAATTTGTGTTAAACCTGCTTTCTTAATTTGTGTTAATCGAGCTCTTTTATGTTAATAAAGAAGGGGGAGATGTGGGAGCGTGGCCATGGGGGTCGACAAGTCCCATGGTTGGTGATAACATCCAACTCTTAAGGATGAGACCATCAGGAATTTAAAGAGTTGAGAGGGAACAAAGAAGGGTGATTCAGGTGACACCTTCTTGTCTGGGGTGGCTAGTTCTCCAGCCATTAATGCATGGAAGTGGCTGGGTGTTTGCTGTTGCCGGGCAAAGTTTTTGACCAGTGACTAGTTAGTGGAAAGGTACTGCTGTGAGGCGGAAGTTATAGGAAGGGAGCCTTTCCTGAATAAGGGATAGAATGAAGTTGTGCCCTCACTCTGAGAGATGAAGTTATGCCCTCAGTAAGAGAGAGTTCAAGTTATGTCATCAATAAAGAGGTAGCAGTTACAGATCCTGAAAGAACCCCGTTGTCCGTGCGGTCTTTACGCCACAAATCGCCCCCCAACAGGGACAAGAAAACGAACAGTGACGAGAAGAAAACAAACAGGGACATGAAGAACAGGAACAGGGACAGGCTAACAGAACAGGGACAAAAACAAAAAAGGAATGAATAGGGACAGGCAAACGGAACAGGAAAAAGAAAAAAAAAAGGAATGAATAGGTACAGGCTAACAGAACAGGGACGAACAAAAAGAGCATATGGGAGGGTCACGCTGGCTTACGCAGGACCCACAAACAAGGACTCCAGGAGTTGGAGGGGCAGCCAGAGCCCCCCGGCTGGGCAGCACTCAGTGCCTGCCTCTCCCAGGGATGGGGTTGCAAAGTTTGTTAAAGATAGTCTTAGTATGCCTGGCAGTTTTTCTCTGTGTTTTAGTTTGTGTTGATCCTGCCTTCTTAATTTGTGTTAATTGCGCTTTCTTATGTTAATAAAGAAGGAGGAGATGTGGGAGTGTGGCCATGGGGGTCGACAAGCCCCATGGTTGGTGATCACATCCGACTCTTAAAGATGAGGCCATGAGGAAAGTAAAGCCTTGAGAGGGAACAAAGAAGGGTGATTCAGGAGACACCTTAAACAGGGACATGAAGAACAGGAACAGGGACAGGCTAACAGAGCAGGGAGAAACAAAAAACAGCATATGGGAGGGTCCCACTGGCATATGCTGGACCCACAAACAAGGACTCCAGGAGTTGGAGGGGCAGCCAGAGCCCCCCAGCTGGGAAGCACTCAGTGCCTGCCTCTCCCAGGGATGGGGTTACAAAGTTTGTTAAAGATGGAATTAGTATGCCTGGCACTTTTTCTCTGTATTTTAATTTGTGTTGAGTGCTTTCTTAATTTGTGTTTCTCTTGCTTTCTTAATTTCTGTTAATCGCGCCTTCCTGATTTGTGTTAAACCTGCTTTCTTAATTTGTGTTAATCGAGCTCTTTTATGTTAATAAAGAAGGGGGAGATGTGGGAGCATGGCCATGGGGGTCCACAAGCCCTATGGTTGGTGATAACATCCAACTCTTAAAGATGAGGCCATCAGGAAAGTAAAGAGTTGAGAGGGAACAAAGTAGGGTGATTCAGGAGACACCTTAAACAGGGACATGAAGAACAGGAACAGGGACAGGCTAACAGAACAGGGACAAAAACAAAAAAGGAATGAATAGGGACAGGCAAACGGAACAGGAAAAAGAAAAAAAAAGGAATGAATAGGTACAGGCTAACAGAACAGGGACGAACAAAAAGAGCTTATGGGAGGGTCACGCTGGCTTA
The DNA here is from genome assembly GCF_964034855.1 of Anser brachyrhynchus. Taxonomy (NCBI): domain Eukaryota; kingdom Metazoa; phylum Chordata; class Aves; order Anseriformes; family Anatidae; genus Anser; species Anser brachyrhynchus. Next base: position 6,103,647 of record NC_137704.1, read on the forward strand.
CGCAGGACCCACAAACAAGGACTCCAGGAGGTGGAGGGGCAGCCAGAGCCCCCCGGTTGGGCAGCACTCAGTGCCTGCCTCTCCCAGGGATGGGGTTGCAAAGTTTGTTAAAGATAGTCTTAGTATGCCTGGCAGTTTTTCTCTGTGTTTTAGTTTGTGTTGATCCTGCCTTCTTAATTTGTGTTAATTGCGCTTTCTTATGTTAATAAAGAAGGAGGAGATGTGGGAGTGTGGCCATGGGGGTCGACAAGCCCCATGGTTGGTGATCACATCCGACTCTTAAAGATGAGGCCATGAGGAAAGTAAAGCCTTGAGAGGGAACAAAGAAGGGTGATTCAGGAGACACCTTAAACAGGGACATGAAGAACAGGAACAGGGACAGGCTAACAGAGCAGGGAGAAACAAAAAACAGCATATGGGAGGGTCCCACTGGCATATGCTGGACCCACAAACAAGGACTCCAGGAGTTGGAGGGGCAGCCAGAGCCCCCCAGCTGGGAAGCACTCAGTGCCTGCCTCTCCCAGGGATGGGGTTACAAAGTTTGTTAAAGATGGAATTAGTATGCCTGGCACTTTTTCTCTGTATTTTAATTTGTGTTGAGTGCTTTCTTAATTTGTGTTTCTCTTGCTTTCTTAATTTCTGTTAATCGCGCCTTCTTAATTTGTGTTAAACCTGCTTTCTTAATTTGTGTTAATCGAGCTCTCTTATGTTAATAAAGAAGGGGGAGATGTGGGAGCATGGCCATGGGGGTCGACAAGTCCCATGGTTGGTGATAACATGCGACTCTTAAAGATGAGGCCATCAGGAAAGTAAAGAGTTGAGAGGGAACAAAGAAGGGTGATTCAGGAGACACCTTAAACAGGGACATGAAGAACAGGAACAGGGATAGTCTAACAGAACACGGACGAAAACAAAAAAGGAATGAATAGGGACAGGAAAACGGAACAGGGACAAACAAAAAACAGCATATGGGAGGGTCTCGCTGGCATAGGCAGGACCCCCAAACAAGGACTCCAGGAGTTGGAGGGTCAGCCAGAGCCCCCGGCTGGGCAGCACTCAGTGCCTGCCTCTCCCACGGCTGGTTTTACAAAGATTGTTAAAGATAGACTTAGTATGCCTGGCAGTTTTTATCTGTGTTTTAGTTTGTGCTGATTCTGCCTTCTTAATTTGTGTTAATCGCGCTTTCTTAAGTTAATAAAGAAGGGGAAGATGTGGGAGTGTGGCCATGGGGATCGACAAGCCCCATGGTTGGTGATAACATCAGACTCTTAAAGATGAGACCATCAGGAAAGTAAAGCCCTGAGAGGGAACAAAGGGTGATTCAGGAGACACCTTAAACAGGGACATGAAGAACAGGAACAGGGACAGGCTAACAGAACAGGGACAAACAAAAAACAGCGTATGGGAGGGTCTCGCTGGCATAGGCAGGACCCAGAAACAAGGACTCCAGGAGTTGGAGGGGCAGCCAGAGCCCCCCGGCTGGGCAGCACTCAGTGCCTGCCTCTCCCAGGGATGGGGTTACAAAGTTTGTTAAAGATGGAATTAGTATGCCTGGCAGTTTTTCTCTGTATTTTAGTTTGTGTTAATAGTGCTTTCTTAATTTGTGTTACTCTTGCTTTCTTAATTTCTGTTAATCGCGCCTTCATAATTTGTGTTAAACCTGCTTTCTTAATTTGTGTTAATCGAGCTCTTTTATGTTAATAAAGAAGGGGGAGATGTGGGAGCGTGGCCATGGGGGTCGACAAGTCCCATGGTTGGTGATAACATCCAACTCTTAAGGATGAGACCATCAGGAATTTAAAGAGTTGAGAGGGAACAAAGAAGGGTGATTCAGGTGACACCTTCTTGTCTGGGGTGGCTAGTTCTCCAGCCATTAATGCATGGAAGTGGCTGGGTGTTTGCTGTTGCCGGGCAAAGTTTTTGACCAATGACTAGTTAGTGGAAAGGTACTGCTGTGATGCGGAAGTTATAGGAAGGGAGCCTTTCCTGAATAAGGGATAGAATGAAGTTGTGCCCTCACTCTGAGAGATGAAGTTATGCCCTCAGTAAGAGAGAGTTCAAGTTATGTCATCAATAAAGAGGTAGCAGTTACAGATCCTGAAAGAACCCCGTTGTCCGTGCGGTCTTTACGCCACAAATCGCCCCCCAACAGGGACAAGAAAACGAACAGGGACGAGAAGAAAACAAACAGGGACATGAAGAACAGGAACAGGGACAGGCTAACAGAACAGGGACAAAAACAAAAAAGGAATGAATAGGGACAGGCAAACGGAACAGGAAAAAGAAAAAAAAAGGAATGAATAGGTACAGGCTAACAGAACAGGGACGAACAAAAAGAGCTTATGGGAGGGTCACGCTGGCTTACGCAGGACCCACAAACAAGGACTCCAGGAGGTGGAGGGGCAGCCAGAGCCCCCCGGTTGGGCAGCACTCAGTGCCTGCCTCTCCCAGGGATGGGGTTGCAAAGTTTGTTAAAGATAGTCTTAGTATGCCTGGCAGTTTTTCTCTGTGTTTTAGTTTGTGTTGATCCTGCCTTCTTAATTTGTGTTAATTGCGCTTTCTTATGTTAATAAAGAAGGAGGAGATGTGGGAGTGTGGCCATGGGGGTCGACAAGCCCCATGGTTGGTGATCACATCCGACTCTTAAAGATGAGGCCATGAGGAAAGTAAAGCCTTGAGAGGGAACAAAGAAGGGTGATTCAGGAGACACCTTAAACAGGGACATGAAGAACAGGAACAGGGACAGGCTAACAGAGCAGGGAGAAACAAAAAACAGCATATGGGAGGGTCCCACTGGCATATGCTGGACCCACAAACAAGGACTCCAGGAGTTGGAGGGGCAGCCAGAGCCCCCCAGCTGGGAAGCACTCAGTACCTGCCTCTCCCAGGGTTGTGGTTACAAAGTTTGTTAAAGATGGAATTAGTATGCCTGGCATTTTTTCTCTGTATTTTAATTTGTGTTAATAGTGCTTTCTTAATTTGTGTTTCTCTAGCTTTCTTAATTTCTGTTAATCGCGCCTTCTTAATTTGTGTTAAACCTGCTTTCTTAATTTGTGTTAATCGAGCTCTTTTATGTTAATAAAGAAGGGGGAGATGTGGGAGCCTGGCCATGGGGGTCGACAAGTCCCATGGTTGGTGATAACATCCGACTCTTAAAGATGAGGCCATCAGGAAAGTAAAGAGTTGAGAGGGAACAAAGAAGGGTGATTCAGGAGACACCTTAAACAGGGACATGAAGAACAGGAACAGGGATAGTCTAACAGAACAGGGACAAAAACAAAAAAGGAATGAATAGGGACAGGCTAACAGAGCAGGGAGAAACAAAAAACAGCATATGGGAGGGTCCCACTGGCATATGCTGGACCCACAAACAAGGACTCCAGGAGTTGGAGGGGCAGCCAGAGCCCCCCGGCTGGGCAGCACTCAGTGCCTGCCTCTCCCAGGGATGGTTTTACAAAGATTGTTAAAGATAGACTTAGTAAGCCTGGCAGTTTTCCTCTGTGTTTTAGTTTGTGTTGATCCTGCCTTCTTAATTTGTGTTAATCGCGCTTTCTTAAGTTAATAAAGAAGGGGAAGATGTGGGAGTGTGGCCATGGGGGTCGACAAGCCCCATGGTTGGTGATAACATCGGACTCTTAAAGATGAGACCATCAGGAAAGTAAAGCCTTGAGAGGGAACAAAGAAGGGTGATTCAGGAGACACCTTAAACAGGGACATGAAGAACAGGAACAGGGACAGGCTAACAGAGCAGGGAGAAACAAAAAAGAGCATATGGGAGGGTCCCACTGGCATAGGCAGGACCCACAAACAAGGACTCCAGGAGTTGGAGGGGCAGCCAGAGCCCCCCAGCTGGGAAGCACTCAGTGCCTGCCACTCCCAGGGATGGGGTTGCAAAGTTTGTTAAAGATAGTCTTAGTATGCCTGGCAGTTTTTCTCTGTGTTTTAGTTTGTGTTGATCCTGCCTTCTTAATTTGTGTTAATCGCGCTTTCTTAAGTTAATAAAGAAGGGGAAGATGTGGGAGTGTGGCCATGGGGGTCGACAAGCCCCATGGTTGGTGATCACATCCGACTCTTAAAGATGAGGCCATGAGGAAAGTAAAGCCTTGAGAGGGAACAAAGAAGGGTGATTCAGGAGACACCTTAAGCAGGGACATGAAGAACAGGAACAGGGACAGGCTAACAGAGCAGGGAGAAACAAAAAACAGCATATGGGAGGGTCCCACTGGCATAGGCAGGACCCACAAACAAGGACTCCAGGAGTTGGAGGGGCAGCCAGAGCCCCCCAGCTGGGAAGCACTCAGTGCCTGCCACTCCCAGGGATGGGGTTGCAAAGTTTGTTAAAGATAGTCTTAGTATGCCTGGCAGTTTTTCTCTGTGTTTTAGTTTGTGTTGATCCTGCTTTCTTAATTTGTGTTAATTGTGCTTTCTTATGTTAATAAAGAAGGGGAAGATGTGGGAGTGTGGCCATGGGGGTCGACAAGCCCCATGGTTGGTGATAACATCGGACTCTTAAGGATGAGACCATCAGGAAAGGAAAGCCTTGAGAGGGAACAAAGAAGGGTGATTCAGGAGACACCTTAAACAGGGACATGAAGAACAGGAACAGGGATAGTCTAACAGAACAGGGACAAACACAAAAAAGGAAAGAATAGGGACATGCTATCAGAACAGGGACAAACAAAAAACAGCGTATGGGAGGGTCTCGCTGGCATAGGCAGGACCCACAAACAAGGACTCCAGGAGTTGGAGGGGCAGCCAGAGCCCCCCAGCTGGGCAGCACTCAGTGCCTGCCACTCCCCGCGATGGGGTTGCAAAGTTTGTTAAAGATGGAATTAGTATGCCTGGCAGTTTTTCTCTGTATTTTAGTTTGTGTTAATAGTGCTTTCTTAATTTGTGTTACTCTTGCTTTCTTAATTTCTGTTAATTGCGCCTTCTTAATTTGTGTTAAACCTGCTTTCTTAATTTGTGTTAATCGAGCTCTTTTATGTTAATAAAGAAGGGGGAGATGTGGGAGCCTGGCCATGGGGGTCGACAAGTCCCATGGTTGGTGATAACATCCGACTCTTAAAGATGAGGCCATGAGGAAAGTAAAGCCTTGAGAGGGAACAAAGAAGGGTGATTCAGGAGACACCTTAAGCAGGGACATGAAGAACAGGAACAGGGACAGGCTAACAGAACAGGGACAAACAAAAAACAGCGTATGGGAGGGTCTCGCTGGCATAGGCAGGACCCAGAAACAAGGACTCCAGGAGTTGGAGGGGCAGCCAGAGCCCCCCGGCTGGGCAGCACTCAGTGCCTGCCTCTCCCAGGGATGGGGTTACAAAGTTTGTTAAAGATGGAATTAGTATGCCTGGCAGTTTTTCTCTGTATTTTAGTTTGTGTTAATAGTGCTTTCTTAATTTGTGTTTCTCTTGCTTTCTTAATTTCTGTTAATCGCGCCTTCTTAATTTGTGTTAAACCTGCTTTCTTAATTTGTGTTAATCGAGCTCTTTTATGTTAATAAAGAAGGAGGAGATGTGGGAGCGTGGCCATGGGGGTCGACAAGTCCCATGGTTGGTGATAACATCCAACTCTTAAGGATGAGACCATCAGGAATTTAAAGAGTTGAGAGGGAACAAAGAAGGGTGATTCAGGTGACACCTTCTTGTCTGGGGTGGCTAGTTCTCCAGCCATTAATGCATGGAAGTGGCTGTGTGTTTGCTGTTGCCGGGCAAAGTTGTTGACCAATGACTAGTTAGTGGAAAGGTACTGCTGTGAGGCGGAAGTTATAGGAAGGGAGCCTTTCCTGAATAAGGGATAGAATGAAGTTGTGCCCTCACTCTGAGAGGTGAAGTTATGCCCTCAGTAAGAGAGAGTTCAAGTTATGTCATCAATAAAGAGGTAGCAGTTACAGATCCTGAAAGAACCCCGTTGTCCATGCGGTCTTTACGCCACAAATCGCCCCCCAACAGGGACAAGAAAACGAACAGGGACGAGAAGAAAACAAACAGGGACATGAAGAACAGGAACAGGGACAGGCTAACAGAACAGGGACAAAAACAAAAAAGGAATGAATAGGGACAGGCAAACGGAACAGATAAAAGAAAAAAAAAGGAATGAATAGGTACAGGCTAACAGAACAGGGACGAACAAAAAGAGCTTATGGGAGGGTCACGCTGGCTTACGCAGGACCCACAAAAAAGGACTCCAGGAGTTGGAGGGGCAGCCAGAGCCCCCCGGTTGGGCAGCACTCAGTGCCTGCCTATCCCAGGGATGGGGTTGCAAAGTTTGTTAAAGATAGTCTTAGTATGCCTGGCAGTTTTTCTCTGTGTTTTAGTTTGTGTTGATCCTGCCTTCTTAATTTGTGTTAATTGCGCTTTCTTATGTTAATAAAGAAGGAGGAGATGTGGGAATGTGGCCATGGGGGTCGACAAGCCCCATGGTTGGTGATCACATCCGACTCTTAAAGATGAGACCATGAGGAAAGTAAAGCCTTGAGAGGGAACAAGGAAGGGTGATTCAGGAGACACCTTAAACAGGGACATGAAGAACAGGAACAGGGACAGGCTAACAGAGCAGGGAGAAACAAAAAACAGCATATGGGAGGGTCCCACTGGCATATGCTGGACCCACAAACAAGGACTCCAGGAGTTGGAGGGGCAGCCAGAGCCCCCCAGCTGGGAAGCACTCAGTGCCTGCCTCTCCCAGGGATGGGGTTACAAAGTTTGTTAAAGATGGAATTAGTATGCCTGGCACTTTTTCTCTGTATTTTAATTTGTGTTGAGTGCTTTCTTAATTTGTGTTTCTCTTGCTTTCTTAATTTCTGTTAATCGCGCCTTCTTAATTTGTGTTAAACCTGCTTTCTTAATTTGTGTTAATCGAGCTCTTTTATGTTAATAAAGAAGGGGGAGATGTGGGAGCATGGCCATGGGGGTCGACAAGTCCCATGGTTGGTGATAACATCCAACTCTTAAAGATGAGACCATCAGGAAAGTAAAGCCTTGAGAGGGAACAAAGAAGGGTGATTCAGGAGACACCTTAAACAGGGACATGAAGAACAGGAACAGGGATAGTCTAACAGAACAGGGACGAAAACAAAAAGGGAATGAATAGGGACAGGCTATCAGAACAGGGACAAACAAAAAACAGCCTATGGGATGGTCTCGCTGGCATAGGCAGGACCCACAAACAAGGACTCCAGGAGTTGGAGGGGCAGCCAGAGCCCCCCGGCTGGGCAGCACTCAGTGCCTGCCTCTCCCAGGGATGGTTTTACAAAGATTGTTAAAGATAGACTTAGTATGCCTGGCAGTTTTTCTCTGTGTTTTAGTTTGTGTTGATCCTGCCTTCTTAATTTGTGTTAATTGCGCTTTCTTATGTTAATAAAGAAGGGGAAGATGTGGGAGTGTGGTCATGGGGGTCGACAAGCCCCATGGTTGGTGATCACATCCGACTCTTAAAGATGAGACCATGAGGAAAGTAAAGCCTTGAGAGGGAACAAAGAAGGGTGATTCAGGAGACACCTTAAACAGGGACATGAAGAACAGGAACAGGGATAGTCTAACAGAACAGGGACAAAAACAAAAAAGGAATTAATAGGGACAGGCTATCAGAACAGCGACAAACAAAAAACAGCGTATGGGAGGGTCTCGCTGGCATAGGCAGGACCCACAAACAAGGACTCCAGGAGTTGGAGGGGCAGCCAGAGCCCCCCAGCTGGGCAGCACTCAGTGCCTGCCTCTCCCAGGGATGGGGTTACAAAGTTTGTTAAAGATGGAATTAGTATGCCTGGCAGTTTTTCTCTGTATTTTAGTTTGTGTTAATAGTGCTTTCTTAATTTGTGTTACTCTTGCTTTCTTAATTTCTGTTAATCGCGCCTTCTTAATTTGTGTTAAACCTGCTTTCTTAATTTGTGTTAATCGAGCTCTTTTAGGTTAATAAAGAAGGGGGAGATGTGGGAGCCTGGCCATGGGGGTCGACAAGTCCCATGGTTGGTGATAACATCCGACTCTTAAAGATGAGGCCATGAGGAAAGTAAAGCCTTGAGAGGGAACAAAGAAGGGTGATTCAGGAGACACCTTAAGCAGGGACATGAAGAACAGGAACAGGGACAGGCTAACAGAGCAGGGAGAAACAAAAAACAGCATATGGGAGGGTCCCACTGGCATAGGCAGGACCCACAAACAAGGACTCCAGGAGTTGGAGGGGCAGCCAGAGCCCCCCGGCTGGGCAGCACTCAGTGCCTGCCTCTCCCAGGGATAGGGTTATAAAGTTTGTTAAAGATAGACTTAATATGCCTGGCAGTTTTTCTCTGTATTTTAGTTTGTGTTAATAGTGCTTTCTTAATTTGTGTTTCTCTTGCTTTCTTAATTTCTGTTAATCGCGCCTTCTTAATTTGTGTTAAACCTGCTTTCTTAATTTGCGTTAATCGAGCTCTTTTATGTTAATAAAGAAGGGGGAGATGTGGGAGCCTGGCCATGGGGGTCGACAAGTCCCATGGTTGGTGATAACATCCGACTCTTAAAGATGAGGCCATCAGGAATTTAAAGAGTTGAGAGGGAACAAAGAAGGGTGATTCAGGTGACACCTTCTTGTCTGGGGTGGCTAGTTCTCCAGCCATTAATGCATGGAAGTGGCTGGGTGTTTGCTGTTGCCGGGCAAAGTTGTTGACCAATGACTAGTTAGTGGAAAGGTACTGCTGTGAGGCGGAAGTTATAGGAAGGGAGCCTTTCCTGAATAAGGGATAGAATGAAGTTGTGCCCTCACTCTGAGAGATGAAGTTATGCCCTCAGTAAGAGAGAGTTCAAGTTATGTCATCAATAATGAGGTAGCAGTTACAGATCCTGAAAGAACCCCGGTGTCCGTGCGGTCTTTACGCCACAAATCGCCCCCCAACAGGGACATGAAAACGAACAGGGACGAGAAGAATACAAACAGGGACATGAAGAAGAGGAACAGGGACAGGCAAACAGAACAGGGACAAAAACAAAAAAGGAATGAATAGGGACAGGAAAACGGAACAGGGACAAAAACAGAAAAGGAATGATCAGGTACAGGCTAACAGAACAGGGATGACCAAAAAGAGCATATGGGAGGGCCACGATGGTTTACGCAGGACCCCCAAACAAGGACTCCAGGAGTTGGAGGGGCAGCCAGAGTCCCCCGGCTGGGCAGCACTCAGTGCCTGCCTCTCCCAGGGATAGGGTTATAAAGTTTGTTAAAGATAGACTTAATATGCCTGGCAGTTTTTCTCTGTATTTTAGTTTGTGTTAATAGTGCTTTCTTAATTTGTGTTTCTCTTGCTTTCTTAATTTCTGTTAATCGCGCCTTCTTAATTTGTGTTAAACCTGCTTTCTTAATTTGCGTTAATCGAGCTCTTTTATGTTAATAAAGAAGGGGGAGATGTGGGAGCCTGGCCATGGGGGTCGACAAGTCCCATGGTTGGTGATAACATCCGACTCTTAAAGATGAGGCCATCAGGAAACTAAAAAGTTGAGAGGGAACAAAGAAGGGTGATTCAGGAGACACCTTAAACAGGGACATGAAGAACAGGAACAGGGATAGTCTAACAGAACAGGGACAAAAACAAAAAAGGAATGAATAGGGACAGGCTATCAGAACAGGGACAAACAAAAAACAGCATATGGGAGGGTCCCACTGGCATATGCTGGACCCACAAACAAGGACTCCAGGAGTTGGAGGGGCAGCCAGAGCCCCCCGGCTGGGCAGCACTCAGTGCCTGCCTCTCCCAGGGATGGTTTTACAAAGATTGTTAAAGATAGACTTAGTATGCCTGGCAGTTTTTCTCTGTGTTTTAGTTTGTGTTGATCCTGCCTTCTTAATTTGTGTTAATCGCGCTTTCTTAAGTTAATAAAGAAGGGGAAGATGTGGGAGTGTGGCCATGGGGGTCGACAAGCCCCATGGTTGGTGATAACATCGGACTCTTAAAGATGAAACCATCAGGAAAGTAAAGCCTTGAGAGGGAACAAAGAAGGGTGATTCAGGAGACACCTTAAACAGGGACATGAAGAACAGGAACAGGGATAGTCTAACAGAACAGGGACAAAAACAAAAAAGGAATGAATAGGGACAGGCTATCAGAACAGGGACAAACAAAAAACAGCGTATGGGAGGGTCTCGCTGGCATAGGCAGGACCCCCAAACAAGGACTCCAGGAGTTGGAGGGGCAGCCAGAGCCCCCCGGCTGGGCAGCACTCAGTGCCTGCCTCTCCCAGGGATGGGGTTGCAAAGTTTGTTAAAGATAGTCTTAGTATGCCTGGCTGTTTTTCTCTGTGTTTTAGTTTGTGTTAATCGTGCTTTCTTAATTTGTGTTACTCTTGCTTTCTTAATTTCTGTTAATCGCGCCTTCTTAATTTGTGTTAAACCTGCTTTCTTAATTTGTGTTAATCGAGCTCTTTTATGTTAATAAAAAAGGGGGAGATGTGGGAGCATGGCCATGGGGGTCGACAAGTCCCATGGTTGGTGATAACAACCGACTCTTAAAGATGAGACCATCAGGAAAGGAAAGCCTTGAGAGGGAACAAAGAAGGGTGATTCAGGAGACACCTTAAGCAGGGACATGAAGAACAGGAACAGGGACAGGATAACGGAGCAGGGAGAAACAAAAAACAGCATATGGGAGGGTCCCACTGGCATATGCTGGACCCACAAACAAGGACTCCAGGAGTTGGAGGGGCAGCCAGAGCCCCCCAGCTGGGCAGCACTCAGTGCCTGCCTCTCCCAGGGATGGTTTTACAAAGGTTGTTAAAGATAGACTTAGTATGCCTGGCAGTTTTTCTCTGTGTTTTAGTTTGTGTTGATCCTGCCTTCTGAATTTGTGTTAATTGCGCTTTCTTATGTTAATAAAGAAGGAGGAGATGTGGGAGTGTGGCCATGGGGGTCGACAAGCCCCATGGTTGGTGATCACATCCGACTCTTAAAGATGAGACCATGAGGAAAGTAAAGCCTTGCGAGGGAACAAAGAAGGGTGATTCAGGAGACACCTTAAACAGGGACATGAAGAACAGGAACAGGGATAGTCTAACAGAACAGGGACAAAAACAAAAAGGTAATGAATAGGGACAGGCTATCAGAACAGGGACAAACAAAAAACAGCGTATGGGAGGGTCTCGCTGGCATAGGCAGGACCCACAAACAAGGACTCCAGGAGTTGGAGGGGCAGCCAGAGCCCCCTGGCTGGGGAGCACTCAGTGCCTGCCTCTCCCAGGGATGGTTTTACAAAGATTGTTAAAGATAGACTTAGTATGCCTGGCAGTTTTTCTCTGTGTTTTAGTTTGTGTTAATAGTGCTTTCTTAATTTCTGTTAATCGCGCCTTCTTAATTTGTGTTAAACCTGCTTTCTTAATTTGTGTTAATCGAGCTCTTTTAGGTTAATAAAGAAGGGGGAGATGTGGGAGCCTGGCCATGGGGGTCGACAAGTCCCATGGTTGGTGATCACATCCGACTCTTAAAGATGAGGCCATGAGGAAAGAAAAGCCTTGAGAGGGAACAAAGAAGGGTGATTCAGGAGACACCTTAAACAGGGACATGAAGAACAGGAACAGGGACAGGCTAACAGAGCAGGGAGAAACAAAAAACAGCATATGGGAGGGTCCCACTGGCATATGCTGGACCCACAAACAAGGACTCCAGGAGTTGGAGGGGCAGCCAGAGCCCCCCGGCTGGGCAGTACTCAGTGCCTGCCTCTCCCAGGGATGGTTTTACAGAGGTTGTTAAAGATAGAATTAGTATGCCTGGCAGTTTTTCTCTGTGTTTTTGTTTGTGTTGATCCTGCCTTCTAAATTTGTGTTAATTGTGCTTTCTTATGTTAATAAAGAAGGGGAAGATGTGGGAGTGTGGCCATGGGGGTCGACAAGCCCCATGGTTGTTGATAACATCGGACTCTTAAGGATGAGACCATCAGGAAAGGAAAGCCTTGAGAGGGAACAAAGAAGGGTGATTCAGGAGACACCTTAAACAGGGACATGAAGAACAGGAACAGGGATAGTCTAACAGAACAGGGAGGAAAACGAAAAAGGAATGAATAGGGACAGGCTATCAGAACAGGGACAAACAAAAAACAGCATATGGGAGGGTCTCGCTGGCATAGGCAGGACCCACAAACAAGGACTCCAGGAGTTGGAGGGGTAGCCAGAGCCCCCCAGCTGGGAAGCACTCAGTGCCTGCCTCTCCCAGGGATGGGGTTACAAAGTGTGTTAAAGATGGAATTAGTATGCCTGGCTGTTTTTCTCTGTGTTTTTGTTTGTGTTAATAGTGCTTTCTTAATTTGTGTTACTCTTGCTTTCTTAATTTCTGTTAATCGCGCCTTCATAATTTGTGTTAAACCTGCTTTCTTAATTTGTGTTAATCGAGCTCTTTTATGTTAATAAAAAAGGGGGAGATGTGGGAGCATGGCCATGGGGGTCGACAAGTCCCATGGTTGGTGATAACAACCGACTCTTCAAGATGAGACCATCAGGAAAGGAAAGCCTTGAGAGGGAACAAAGAAGGGTGATTCAGGAGACACCTTAAACAGGGACATGAAGAACAGGAACAGGGACAGGCTAACGGAGCAGGGAGAAACAAAAAACAGCATATGGGAGGGTCCCACTGGCATATGCTGGACCCACAAACAAGGACTCCAGGAGTTGGAGGGGCAGCCAGAGCCCCCCGGCTGGGCAGCACTCAGTGCCTGCCTCTCCCAGGGATGGGGTTACAAAGATTGTTAAAGATAGACTTAGCATGCCTGGCAGTTTTTCTCTGTGTTTTAGTTTGTGTTGATCCTGCCTTCTTAATATGTGTTAATCGCGCTTTCTTAAGTTAATAAAGAAGGGGAAGATGTGGGAGTGTGGCCATGGGGGTCGACAAGCCCCATGGTTGGTGATAACATCCAACTCTTAAGGATGAGACCATCAGGAATTTAAAGAGTTGAGAGGGAACAAAGAAGGGTGATTCAGGTGACACCTTCTTGTCTGGGGTGGCTAGTTCTCCAGCCATTAATGCATGGAAGTGGCTGGGTGTTTGCTGTTGCCGGGCAAAGTTGTTGACCAATGACTAGTTAGTGGAAAGGTACTGCTGTGAGGCGGAAGTTATAGGAAGGGAGCCTTTCCTGAATAAGGGATAGAATGAAGTTGTGCCCTCGCTCTGAGAGATGAAGTTATGCCCTCAGTAAGAGAGAGTTCAAGTTATGTCATCAATAATGAGGTAGCAGTTACAGATCCTGAAAGAACCCCGGTGTCCGAGCGGTCTTTACGCCACAAATCGCCCCCCAACAGGGACATGAAAACGAACAGGGACGAGAAGAATACAAACAGGGACATGAAGAAGAGGAACAGGGACAGGCAAACAGAACAGGGACAAAAACAAAAAAGGAATGAATAGGGACAGGAAAACGGAACAGGGACAAAAACAGAAAAGGAATGATCAGGTACAGGCTAACAGAACAGGGATGACCAAAAAGAGCATATGGGAGGGCCACGATGGTTTACGCAGGACCCCCAAACAAGGACTCCAGGAGTTGGAGGGGCAGCCAGAGCCCCCCGGCTGGGCAGCACTCAGTGCCTGCCACTCCCCGCGATGGGGTTATAAAGTTTGTTAAAGATAGACTTAGTATGCCTGGCAGTTTTTCTCTGTATTTTAGTTTGTGTTAATAGTGCTTTCTTAATTTGTGTTTCTCTTGCTTTCTTAATTTCTGTTAATCGCGCCTTCTTAATTTGTGTTAAACCTGCTTTCTTAATTTGTGTTAATCGAGCTCTTTTATGTTAATAAAGGAGGGGGAGATGTGGGAGCCTGGCCATGGGGTTAGACAAGCCCCATGGTTGGTGATAAGATCTGACTAATAAAGTAGAGACCATCAGGAAAGTAAAGCCTTGAGAGGGAACAAAGAAGGGTGATTCAGGAGACACCTTAAACAGGGACATGAAGAACAGGAACAGGGATAGTCTAACAGAACAGGGACGAAAATAAAAAAGTAATGAATAGGGACAGGCTATCAGAACAGGGACAAACAAAAAACAGCGTATGGGAGGGTCTCGCTGGCATAGGCAGGACCCCCAAACAAGGACTCCAGGAGTTGGAGGGGCAGCCAGAGCCCCCCTGCTGGGCAGCACTCAGTGCCTGCCTCTCCCAGGGTTGTGGTTACAAAGTTTGTTAAAGATGGAATTAGTATGCCTGGCATTTTTTCTCTGTATTTTAATTTGTGTTAATAGTGCTTTCTTAATTTGTGTTTCTCTAGCTTTCTTAATTTCTGTTAATCGTGCCTTCTTAATTTGTGTTAAACCTGCTTTCTTAATTTGTGTTAATCGAGCTCTTTTATGTTAATAAAGAAGGGGGAGATGTGGGAGCCTGGCCATGGGGGTCGACAAGTCCCATGGTTGGTGATAACATCCGACTCTTAAAGATGAGGCCATCAGGAAACTAAAGAGTTGAGAGGGAACAAAGAAGGGTGATTCAGGAGACACCTTAAACAGGGACATGAAGAACAGGAACAGGGATAGTCTAACAGAACAGGGACAAAAACAAAAAAGGAATGAATAGGGACAGGCTATCAGAACAGGGACAAACAAAAAACAGCGTATGGGAGGGTCTCGCTGGCATAGGCAGGACCCCCAAACAAGGACTCCAGGAGTTGGAGGGGCAGCCAGAGCCCCCCGGCTGGGCAGCACTCAGTGCCTGCCACTCCCAGGGATGGGGTTGCAAAGTTTGTTAAAGATGGAATTAGTATGCCTGGCAGTTTTTCTCTGTATTTTAGTTTGTGTTAATAGTGCTTTCTTAATTTGTGTTACTCTTGCTTTCTTAATTTCTGTTAATCGCGCCTTCTTAATTTGTGTTAAACCTGCTTTCTTAATTTGTGTTAATCGAGCTCTTTTATGTTAATAAAGAAGGGGGAGATGTGGGAGCATGGCCATGGGGGTCGACAAGTCCCATGGTTGGTGATAACATCCAACTCTTAAAGATGAGACCATCAGGAAAGTAAAGCCTTGAGAGGGAACAAAGAAGGGTGATTCAGGAGACACCTTAAACAGGGACATGAAGAACAGGAACAGGGATAGTCTAACAGAACAGGGACGAAAACAAAAAGGGAATGAATAGGGACAGGCTATCAGAACAGGGACAAACAAAAAACAGCCTATGGGAGGGTCTCGCTGGCATAGGCAGGACCCACAAACAAGGACTCCAGGAGTTGGAGGGGCAGCCAGAGCCCCCCGGCTGGGCAGCACTCAGTGCCTGCCTCTCCAAGGGATGGTTTTACAAAGATTGTTAAAGATAGACTTAGTATGCCTGGCAGTTTTTCTCTGTGTTTTAGTTTGTGTTGATCCTGCCTTCTTAATTTGTGTTAATTGCGCTTTCTTATGTTAATAAAGAAGGGGAAGATGTGGGAGTGTGGCCATGGGGGTCGACAAGCCCCATGGTTGGTGATCACATCCGACTCTTAAAGATGAGACCATGAGGAAAGTAAAGCCTTGAGAGGGAACAAAGAAGGGTGATTCAGGAGACACCTTAAACAGGGACATGAAGAACAGGAACAGGGATAGTCTAACAGAACAGGGACAAAAACAAAAAAGGAATGAATAGGGACAGGCTATCAGAACAGGGACAAACAAAAAACAGCGTATGGGAGGGTCTCGCTGGCATAGGCAGGACCCACAAACGAGGACTCCAGGAGTTGGAGGGGCAGCCAGAGCCCCCCAGCTGGGCAGCACTCAGTGCCTGCCTCTCCCAGGGATGGGGTTACAAAGTTTGTTAAAGATGGAATTAGTATGCCTGGCAGTTTTTCTCTGTATTTTAGTTTGTGTTAATAGTGCTTTCTTAATTTGTGTTACTCTTGCTTTCTTAATTTCTGTTAATCGCGCCTTCTTAATTTGTGTTAAACCTGCTTTCTTAATTTGTGTTAATCGAGCTCTTTTAGGTTAATAAAGAAGGGGGAGATGTGGGAGCCTGGCCATGGGGGTCGACAAGTCCCATGGTTGGTGATAACATCCGACTCTTAAAGATGAGGCCATGAGGAAAGTAAAGCCTTGAGAGGGAACAAAGAAGGGTGATTCAGGAGACACCTTAAACAGGGACATGAAGAACAGGAACAGGGACAGGCTAACAGAGCAGGGAGAAACAAAAAACAGCATATGGGAGGGTCCCACTGGCATAGGCAGGACCCACAAACAAGGACTCCAGGAGTTGGAGGGGCAGCCAGAGCCCCCCAGCTGGGCAGCACTCAGTGCCTGCCTCTCCCAGGGATGGTTTTACAAAGATTGTTAAAGATAGACTTAGTATGCCTGGCAGTTTTTCTCTGTGTTTTAGTTTGTGTTGATCCTGCCTTCTTAATTTGTGTTAATTGCGCTTTCTTATGTTAATAAAGAAGGGGAAGATGTGGGAGTGTGGCCATGGGGGTCGACAAGCCCCATGGTTGGTGATAACATCCAACTCTTAAGGATGAGACCATCAGGAATTTAAAGAGTTGAGAGGGAACAAAGAAGGGTGATTCAGGTGACACCTTCTTGTCTGGGGTGGCTAGTTCTCCAGCCATTAATGCATGGAAGTGGCTGGGTGTTTGCTGTTGCCGGGCAAAGTTGTTGACCAATGACTAGTTAGTGGAAAGGTACTGCTGTGAGGCGGAAGTTATAGGAAGGGAGCCTTTCCTGAATAAGGGATAGAATGAAGTTGTGCCCTCACTCTGAGAGATGAAGTTATGCCCTCAGTAAGAGAGAGTTCAAGTTATGTCATCAATAATGAGGTAGCAGTTACAGATCCTGAAAGAACCCCGGTGTCCGAGCGGTCTTTACGCCACAAATCGCCCCCCAACAGGGACATGAAAACGAACAGGGACGAGAAGAATACAAACAGGGACATGAAGAAGAGGAACAGGGACAGGCAAACAGAACAGGGACAAAAACAAAAAAGGAATGAATAGGGACAGGAAAACGGAACAGGGACAAAAACAGAAAAGGAATGATCAGGTACAGGCTAACAGAACAGGGATGACCAAAAAGAGCATATGGGAGGGCCACGATGGTTTACGCAGGACCCCCAAACAAGGACTCCAGGAGTTGGAGGGGCAGCCAGAGCCCCCCGGCTGGGCAGCACTCAGTGCCTGCCTCTCCCAGGGATGGGGTTATAAAGTTTGTTAAAGATAGACTTAGTATGCCTGGCAGTTTTTCTCTGTATTTTAGTTTGTGTTAATAGTGCTTTCTTAATTTGTGTTTCTCTTGCTTTCTTAATATCTGTTAATCGCGCCTTCTTAATTTGTGTTAAACCTGCTTTCTTAATTTGTGTTAATCGAGCTCTTTTATGTTAATAAAGGAGGGGGAGATGTGGGAGCCTGGCCATGGGGTTAGACAAGCCCCATGGTTGGTGATAAGATCTGACTAATAAAGTAGAGACCATCAGGAAAGTAAAGCCTTGAGAGGGAACAAAGAAGGGTGATTCAGGAGACACCTTAAACAGGGACATGAAGAACAGGAACAGGGGTAGTCTAACAGAACAGGGACGAAAATAAAAAAGTAATGAATAGGGACAGGCTATCAGAACAGGGACAAACAAAAAACAGCGTATGGGAGGGTCTCGCTGGCATAGGCAGGACCCCCAAACAAGGACTCCAGGAGTTGGAGGGGCAGCCAGAGCCCCCCGGCTGGGCAGCACTCAGTGCCTGCCTCTCCCAGGGTTGTGGTTACAAAGTTTGTTAAAGATGGAATTAGTATGCCTGGCATTTTTTCTCTGTATTTTAATTTGTGTTAATAGTGCTTTCTTAATTTGTGTTTCTCTAGCTTTCTTAATTTCTGTTAATCGTGCCTTCTTAATTTGTGTTAAACCTGCTTTCTTAATTTGTGTTAATCGAGCTCTTTTATGTTAATAAAGAAGGGGGAGATGTGGGAGCCTGGCCATGGGGGTCGACAAGTCCCATGGTTGGTGATAACATCCGACTCTTAAAGATGAGGCCATCAGGAAACTAAAGAGTTGAGAGGGAACAAAGAAGGGTGATTCAGGAGACACCTTAAACAGGGACATGAAGAACAGGAACAGGGATAGTCTAACAGAACAGGGACAAAAACAAAAAAGGAATGAATAGGGACAGGCTATCAGAACAGGGACAAACAAAAAACAGCGTATGGGAGGGTCTCGCTGGCATAGGCAGGACCCCCAAACAAGGACTCCAGGAGTTGGAGGGGCAGCCAGAGCCCCCCGGCTGGGCAGCACTCAGTGCCTGCCTCTCCCAGGGATGGGGTTGCAAAGTTTGTTAAAGATAGTCTTAGAATGCCTGGCAGTTTTTCTCTGTGTTTTAGTTTGTGTTGATCCTGCCTTCTTAATTTGTGTTAATTGCGCTTTCTTATGTTAATAAAGAAGGAGGAGATGTGGGAGTGTGGCCATGGGGGTCGACAAGCCCCATGGTTGGTGATCACATCCGACTCTTAAAGATGAGGCCATGAGGAAAGTAAAGCCTTGAGAGGGAACAAAGAAGGGTGATTCAGGAGACACCTTAAGCAGGGACATGAAGAACAGGAACAGGGACAGGCTAACAGAGCAGGGAGAAACAAAAAACAGCATATGGGAGGGTCCCACTGGCATAGGCAGGACCCACAAACAAGGACTCCAGGAGTTGGAGGGGCAGCCAGAGCCCCCCAGCTGGGAAGCACTCAGTGCCTGCCACTCCCAGGGATGGGGTTGCAAAGTTTGTTAAAGATAGTCTTAGTATGCCTGGCAGTTTTTCTCTGTGTTTTAGTTTGTGTTGATCCTGCTTTCTTAATTTGTGTTAATTGTGCTTTCTCATGTTAATAAAGAAGGGGAAGATGTGGGAGTGTGGCCATGGGGGTCGACAAGCCCGATGGTTGGTGATAACATCGGACTCTTAAGGATGAGACCATCAGGAAAGGAAAGCCTTGAGAGGTAACAAAGAAGGGTGATTCAGGAGACACCTTAAACAGGGACATGAAGAACAGGAACAGGGATAGTCTAACAGAACAGGGACAAACACAAAAAAGGAAAGAATAGGGACATGCTATCAGAACAGGGACAAACAAAAAACAGCGTATGGGAGGGTCTCGCTGGCATAGGCAGGACCCACAAACAAGGACTCCAGGAGTTGGAGGGGCAGCCAGAGCCCCCCAGCTGGGCAGCACTCAGTGCCTGCCACTCCCCGCGATGGGGTTGCAAAGTTTGTTAAAGATGGAATTAGTATGCCTGGCAGTTTTTCTCTGTATTTTAGTTTGTGTTAATAGTGCTTTCTTAATTTGTGTTACTCTTGCTTTCTTAATTTCTGTTAATCGCGCCTTCTTAATTTGTGTTAAACCTGCTTTCTTAATTTGTGTTAATCGAGCTCTTTTATGTTAATAAAGAAGGGGGAGATGTGGGAGCATGGCCATGGGGGTCGACAAGTCCCATGGTTGGTGATAACATCCAACTCTTAAAGATGAGACCATCAGGAAAGTAAAGCCTTGAGAGGGAATAAAGAAGGGTGATTCAGGAGACACCTTAAGCAGGGACATGAAGAACAGGAACAGGGATAGTCTAACAGAACAGGGACGAAAACAAAAAGGTAATGAATAGGGACAGGCTATCAGAACAGGGACAAACAAAAAACAGCCTATGGGAGGGTCTCGCTGGCATAGGCAGGACCCACAAACAAGGACTCCAGGAGTTGGAGGGGCAGCCAGAGCCCCCCGGCTGGGCAGCACTCAGTGCCTGCCTCTCCCAGGGATGGTTTTACAAAGATTGTTAAAGATAGACTTAGTATGCCTGGCAGTTTTTCTCTGTGTTTTAGTTTGTGTTGATCCTGCCTTCTTAATTTGTGTTAATCGTGCTTTCTTATGTTAATAAAGAAGGGGAAGATGTGGGAGTGTGGCCATGGGGGTCGACAAGCCCCATGGTTGGTGATCACATCCGACTCTTAAAGATGAGACCATGAGGAAAGTAAAGCCTTGAGAGGGAACAAAGAAGGGTGATTCAGGAGACACCTTAAACAGGGACATGAAGAACAGGAACAGGGATAGTCTAACAGAACAGGGACAAAAACAAAAAAGGAATTAATAGGGACAGGCTATCAGAACAGGGACAAACAAAAAACAGCGTATGGGAGGGTCTCGCTGGCATAGGCAGGACCCACAAACAAGGACTCCAGGAGTTGGAGGGGCAGCCAGAGCCCCCCGGCTGGGCAGCACTCAGTGCCTGCCTCTCCCAGGGATGGGGTTACAAAGTTTGTTAAAGATGGAATTAGTATGCCTGGCAGTTTTTCTCTGTATTTTAGTTTGTGTTAATAGTGCTTTCTTAATTTGTGTTACTCTTGCTTTCTTAATTTCTGTTAATCGCGCCTTCTTAATTTGTGTTAAACCTGCTTTCTTAATTTGTGTTAATCGAGCTCTTTTAGGTTAATAAAGAAGGGGGAGATGTGGGAGCCTGGCCATGGGGGTCGACAAGTCCCATGGTTGGTGATAACATCCGACTCTTAAAGATGAGGCCATGAGGAAAGTAAAGCCTTGAGAGGGAACAAAGAAGGGTGATTCAGGAGACACCTTAAACAGGGACATGAAGAACAGGAACAGGGACAGGCTAACAGAACAGGGACAAACAAAAAACAGCGTATGGGAGGGTCTCGCTGGCATAGGCAGGACCCAGAAACAAGGACTCCAGGAGTTGGAGGGGCAGCCAGAGCCCCCCGGCTGGGCAGCACTCAGTGCCTGCCTCTCCCAGGGATGGGGTTACAAAGTTTGTTAAAGATGGAATTAGTATGCCTGGCAGTTTTTCTCTGTATTTTAGTTTGTGTTAATAGTGCTTTCTTAATTTGTGTTACTCTTGCTTTCTTAATTTCTGTTAATCGCGCCTTCTTAATTTGTGTTAAACCTGCTTTCTTAATTTGTGTTAATCGAGCTCTTTTATGTTAATAAAGAAGGAGGAGATGTGGGAGCGTGGCCATGGGGGTCGACAAGTCCCATGGTTGGTGATAACATCCAACTCTTAAGGATGAGACCATCAGGAATTTAAAGAGTTGAGAGGGAACAAAGAAGGGTGATTCAGGTGACACCTTCTTGTCTGGGGTGGCTAGTTCTCCAGCCATTAATGCATGGAAGTGGCTGGGTGTTTGCTGTTGCCGGGCAAAGTTGTTGACCAATGACTAGTTAGTGGAAAGGTACTGCTGTGAGGCGGAAGTTATAGGAAGGGAGCCTTTCCTGAATAAGGGATAGAATGAAGTTGTGCCCTCACTCTGAGAGGTGAAGTTATGCCCTCAGTAAGAGAGAGTTCAAGTTATGTCATCAATAAAGAGGTAGCAGTTACAGATCCTGAAAGAACCCCGTTGTCCATGCGGTCTTTACGCCACAAATCGCCCCCCAACAGGGACAAGAAAACGAACAGGGACGAGAAGAAAACAAACAGGGACATGAAGAACAGGAACAGGGACAGGCTAACAGAACAGGGACAAAAACAAAAAAGGAATGAATAGGGACAGGCAAACGGAACAGATAAAAGAAAAAAAAAGGAATGAATAGGTACAGGCTAACAGAACAGGGACGAACAAAAAGAGCTTATTGGAGGGTCACGCTGGCTTACGCAGGACCCACAAAAAAGGACTCCAGGAGTTGGAGGGGCAGCCAGAGCCCCCCGGTTGGGCAGCACTCAGTGCCTGCCTATCCCAGGGATG
This sequence comes from Anser brachyrhynchus, assembly GCF_964034855.1. Classification (NCBI taxonomy): domain Eukaryota; kingdom Metazoa; phylum Chordata; class Aves; order Anseriformes; family Anatidae; genus Anser; species Anser brachyrhynchus. The sequence continues at coordinate 6,125,245 of NC_137704.1, forward strand.
GGGTTGCAAAGTTTGTTAAAGATAGTCTTAGTATGCCTGGCAGTTTTTCTCTGTGTTTTAGTTTGTGTTGATCCTGCCTTCTTAATTTGTGTTAATTGCGCTTTCTTATGTTAATAAAGAAGGAGGAGATGTGGGAGTGTGGCCATGGGGGTCGACAAGCCCCATGGTTGGTGATCACATCCGACTCTTAAAGATGAGACCATGAGGAAAGTAAAGCCTTGAGAGGGAACAAGGAAGGGTGATTCAGGAGACACCTTCAACAGGGACATGAAGAACAGGAACAGGGACAGGCTAACAGAGCAGGGAGAAACAAAAAACAGCATATGGGAGGGTCCCACTGGCATATGCTGGACCCACAAACAAGGACTCCGGGAGTTGGAGGGGCAGCCAGAGCCCCCCAGCTGGGAAGCACTCAGTGCCTGCCTCTCCCAGGGATGGGGTTACAAAGTTTGTTAAAGATGGAATTAGTATGCCTGGCACTTTTTCTCTGTATTTTAATTTGTGTTGAGTGCTTTCTTAATTTGTGTTTCTCTTGCTTTCTTAATTTCTGTTAATCGCGCCTTCTTAATTTGTGTTAAACCTGCTTTCTTAATTTGTGTTAATCGAGCTCTTTTATGTTAATAAAGAAGGGGGAGATGTGGGAGCATGGCCATGGGGGTCCACAAGCCCTATGGTTGGTGATAACATCCAACTCTTAAAGATGAGGCCATCAGGAAAGTAAAGAGTTGAGAGGGAACAAAGTAGGGTGATTCAGGAGACACCTTAAACAGGGACATGAAGAACAGGAACAGGGATAGTCTAACAGAACAGGGACAAAAACAAAAAAGGAATGAATAGGGACAGGCTATCAGAACAGGGACAAACAAAAAACAGCATATGGGAGGGTCCCACTGGCATATGCTGGACCCACAAACAAGGACTCCAGGAGTTGGAGGGGCAGCCAGAGCCCCCCGGCTGGGCAGCACTCAGTGCCTGCCTCTCCCAGGGATGGTTTTACAAAGATTGTTAAAGATAGACTTAGTATGCCTGGCAGTTTTTCTCTGTTTTAGTTTGTGTTGATCCTGCCTTCTTAATTTGTGTTAATTGTGCTTTCTTATGTTAATAAAGAAGGGGAAGATGTGGGAGTGTGGCCATGGGGGTCGACAAGTCCCATGGTTGGTGATAACATCGGACTCTTAAAGATGAGACCATCAGGAAAGTAAAGCCTTGAGAGGGAACAAAGAAGGGTGATTCAGGAGACACCTTAACCAGGGACATGAAGAACAGGAACAGGGATAGTCTAACAGAACAGGGAGGAAAACAAAAAAGGAATGAATAGGGACAGGCTATCAGAACAGGGACAAACAAAAAACAGCGTATGGGAGGGTCTCGCTGGCATAGGCAGGACCCACAAAGAAGGGCTCCAGGAGTTGGAGGGGCAGCCAGAGCCCCCCTGCTGGGCAGCACTCAGTGCCTGCATCTCCCAGGGATGGGGTTACAAAGTCTGTAAAAGATGGAATTAGTATGCCTGGCAGTTTTTCTCTGTGTTTTAGTTTGTGTTTTCCTGCCTTCTTAATTTGTGTTAATCGCGCTTTCTTAAGTTAATAAAGAAGGGGAAGATGTGGGAGTGTGGCCATGGGGGTCGACAAGCCCCATGGTTGGTGATAACATCGGACTCTTAAAGTAGAGACCATCAGGAAAGTAAAGCCTTGAGAGGGAACAAAGAAGGGTGATTCAGGAGACACCTTAAGCAGGGACATGAAGAACAGGAACAGGGACAGGCTAACAGAACAGGGACAAAAGAAAAAAGGAATGAATAGGGACATGCTATCAGAACAGCGACAAACAAAAAACAGCGTATGGGAGGGTCTCCCTGGCATAGGCAGGACCCACAAACAAGGACTCCAGGAGTTGGAGGGGCAGCCAGAGCCCCCCCGCTGGGCAGCACTCAGTTCCTGCCTGTCCCACGGCTGGTTTTACAAAGGTTGTTAAACATAGACTTAGTATGCCTGGCAGCTTTTCTCTGTGTTTTAGTTTGTGTTGGTCCTGCCTTCTTAATTTGTGTTAATCGCGCTTTCTTATGTTAATAAAGAAGGGGGAGATGTGGGAGTGTGGCCATGGGGGTCGACAGGCCCCATGGTTGGTGATAACATCCGACTCTTAAAGATGAGGCCATCAGGAATTTAAAGATTTGAGAGGGAACAAAGAAGGGTGATTCAGGTGACACCTTCTTGTCTGGGGTGGCTAGTTCTCCAGCCATTAATGCATGGAAGTGGCTGGGTGTTTGCTGTTGCAGGGCAAAGTTGTTTAACCAATGACTAGTTAGTGGAAAGGTACTGCTGTGAGGTGGAAGTTATAGGAAGGGAGCCTTTCCTGAATAAGGGATAGAATGAAGTTGTGCCCTCACTCTGAGAGATGAAGTTATGCCCTCAGTAAGAGAGAGTTCAAGTTATGTCATCAATAATGAGGTAGCAGTTACAGATCCTGAAAGAAACCCCGGTGTCCGTGCGGTCTTTACGCCACAAATCGCCCCCCAACAGGGACATGAAAACGAACAGGGACGAGAAGAATACAAACAGGGACATGAAGAAGAGGAACAGGGACAGGCAAACAGCACAGGGACAAAAACAAAAAAGGAATGAATAGGGACAGGCAAACGGAACAGGGACAAAAACAGAAAAGGAATGATCAGGTACAGGCTAACAGAACAGGGATGACCAAAAAGAGCATATGGGAGGGTCACGATGGTTTACGCAGGACCCCCAAACAAGGACTCCAGGAGTTGGAGGGGCAGCCAGAGCCCCCCGGCTGGGCAGCACTCAGTGCCAGCCTCTCCCAGGGATGGGGTTATAAAGTTTGTTAAAGATGGAATTAGTATGCCTGGCAGTTTTTCTCTGTATTTTAGTTTGTGTTAATAGTGCTTTCTTAATTTGTGTTACTCTTGCTTTCTTAATTTCTGTTAATCACGCCTTCTTAATTGGTGTTAAACCTGCTTTCTTAATTTGTGTTAATCGAGCTCTTTTATGTTAATAAATAAGGGGGAGTTGTAGGAGTGTGGCCATGGGGGTCGACAAGTCCCATGGTTGGTGATAACATCCGACTCTTAAAGATGAGGCCATCAGGAAAGTAAAGAGTTGAGAGGGAACAAAGAAGGGTGATTCAGGAGACACCTTAAACAGGGACATGAAGAACAGGGACAGGCTAACAGAGCAGGGAGAAACAAAAAACAGCGTATGGGAGGGTCTCGCTGGCATATGCTAGACCCACAAACAAGGACTCCAGGAGTTGGAGGGGCAGCCAGAGCCCCCCGGCTGGGCAGCACTCAGTGCCTGCATCTCCCAGAGATGGGTTTACAAAGGTTGTTAAAGATAGACTTAGTATGCCTGGCAGTTTTTCTCTGTGTTTTAGTTTGTGCTGATCCTGCCTTCTTAATTTGTGTTAATTGTGCTTTCTTATGTTAATAAAGAAGGGGAAGATGTGGGAGTGTGGCCATGGGGGTCGACAAGCCCCATGGTTGGTGATAACATCGGACTCTTAAAGATGAGACCATCAGGAAAGTAAAGCCTTGAGAGGGAACAAAGAAGGGTGATTCAGGAGACACCTTAACCAGGGACATGAAGAACAGGAACAGGGATAGTCTAACAGAACAGGGAGGAAAACAAAAAAGGAATGAATAGGGACAGGCTATCAGAACAGGGACAAACAAAAAACAGCGTATGGGAGGGTCTCGCTGGCATAGGCAGGACCCACAAAGAAGGACTCCAGGAGTTGGAGGGGCAGCCAGAGCCCCCCTGCTGGGCAGCACTCAGTGCCTGCCACTCCCAGGGATGGGGTTACAAAGTTTGTAAAAGATGGAATTAGTATGCCTGGCAGTTTTTCTCTGTGTTTTTGTTTGTGTTGATCCTGCCTTCTTAATTTGTGTTAATCGCGCTTTCTTAAGTTAATGAAGAAGGGGAAGATGTGGGAGTGTGGCCATGGGGGTCGACAAGCCCCATGGTTGGTGATAACATCGGACTCTTAAAGTAGAGACCATCAGGAAAGTAAAGCCTTGAGAGGGAACAAAGAAGGGTGATTCAGGAGACACCTTAAGCAGGGACATGAAGAACAGGAACAGGGACAGGCTAACAGAGCAGGGAGAAACAAAAAACAGCATATGGGAGGGTCCCACTGGCGTATGCCGGACCCACAAACAAGGACTCCAGGAGTTGGAGGGGCAGCCAGAGCCCCCCGGCTGGGCAGCACTCAGTTCCTGCCTCTCCCAGGGATGGTTTTACAAAGATTGTTAAAGATAGACTTAGTATGCCTGGCAGTTTTTCTCTGTGTTTTAGTTTGTGTTGGTCCTGCCTTCTTAATTTGTGTTAATCGCGCTTTCTTATGTTAATAAAGAAGGGGGAGATGTGGGAGTGTGGCCATGGGGGTCGACAGGCCCCATGGTTGGTGATAACATCGGACTCTTAAAGTAGAGACCATCAGGAAAGTAAAGCCTTGAGAGGGAACAAAGAAGGGTGATTCAGGAGACACCTTAAGCAGGGACATGAAGAACAGGAACAGGGACAGGCTAACAGAACAGGGACAAAAGAAAAAAGGAATGAATAGGGACATGCTATCAGAACAGCGACAAACAAAAAACAGCGTATGGGAGGGTCTCCCTGGCATAGGCAGGACCCACAAACAAGGACTCCAGGAGTTGGAGGGGCAGCCAGAGCCCCCCCGCTGGGCAGCACTCAGTTCCTGCCTGTCCCACGGCTGGTTTTACAAAGGTTGTTAAACATAGACTTAGTATGCCTGGCAGCTTTTCTCTGTGTTTTAGTTTGTGTTGGTCCTGCCTTCTTAATTTGTGTTAATCGCGCTTTCTTATGTTAATAAAGAAGGGGGAGATGTGGGAGTGTGGCCATGGGGGTCGACAGGCCCCATGGTTGGTGATAACATCCGACTCTTAAAGATGAGGCCATCAGGAATTTAAAGATTTGAGAGGGAACAAAGAAGGGTGATTCAGGTGACACCTTCTTGTCTGGGGTGGCTAGTTCTCCAGCCATTAATGCATGGAAGTGGCTGGGTGTTTGCTGTTGCAGGGCAAAGTTGTTTAACCAATGACTAGTTAGTGGAAAGGTACTGCTGTGAGGTGGAAGTTATAGGAAGGGAGCCTTTCCTGAATAAGGGATAGAATGAAGTTGTGCCCTCACTCTGAGAGATGAAGTTATGCCCTCAGTAAGAGAGAGTTCAAGTTATGTCATCAATAATGAGGTAGCAGTTACAGATCCTGAAAGAAACCCCGGTGTCCGTGCGGTCTTTACGCCACAAATCGCCCCCCAACAGGGACATGAAAACGAACAGGGACGAGAAGAATACAAACAGGGACATGAAGAAGAGGAACAGGGACAGGCAAACAGCACAGGGACAAAAACAAAAAAGGAATGAATAGGGACAGGCAAACGGAACAGGGACAAAAACAGAAAAGGAATGATCAGGTACAGGCTAACAGAACAGGGATGACCAAAAAGAGCATATGGGAGGGTCACGATGGTTTACGCAGGACCCCCAAACAAGGACTCCAGGAGTTGGAGGGGCAGCCAGAGCCCCCCGGCTGGGCAGCACTCAGTGCCAGCCTCTCCCAGGGATGGGGTTATAAAGTTTGTTAAAGATGGAATTAGTATGCCTGGCAGTTTTTCTCTGTATTTTAGTTTGTGTTAATAGTGCTTTCTTAATTTGTGTTACTCTTGCTTTCTTAATTTCTGTTAATCACGCCTTCTTAATTGGTGTTAAACCTGCTTTCTTAATTTGTGTTAATCGAGCTCTTTTATGTTAATAAATAAGGGGGAGTTGTAGGAGTGTGGCCATGGGGGTCGACAAGTCCCATGGTTGGTGATAACATCCGACTCTTAAAGATGAGGCCATCAGGAAAGTAAAGAGTTGAGAGGGAACAAAGAAGGGTGATTCAGGAGACACCTTAAACAGGGACATGAAGAACAGGGACAGGCTAACAGAGCAGGGAGAAACAAAAAACAGCGTATGGGAGGGTCTCGCTGGCATATGCTAGACCCACAAACAAGGACTCCAGGAGTTGGAGGGGCAGCCAGAGCCCCCCGGCTGGGCAGCACTCAGTGCCTGCATCTCCCAGAGATGGGTTTACAAAGGTTGTTAAAGATAGACTTAGTATGCCTGGCAGTTTTTCTCTGTGTTTTAGTTTGTGCTGATCCTGCCTTCTTAATTTGTGTTAATTGTGCTTTCTTATGTTAATAAAGAAGGGGAAGATGTGGGAGTGTGGCCATGGGGGTCGACAAGCCCCATGGTTGGTGATAACATCGGACTCTTAAAGATGAGACCATCAGGAAAGTAAAGCCTTGAGAGGGAACAAAGAAGGGTGATTCAGGAGACACCTTAACCAGGGACATGAAGAACAGGAACAGGGATAGTCTAACAGAACAGGGAGGAAAACAAAAAAGGAATGAATAGGGACAGGCTATCAGAACAGGGACAAACAAAAAACAGCGTATGGGAGGGTCTCGCTGGCATAGGCAGGACCCACAAAGAAGGACTCCAGGAGTTGGAGGGGCAGCCAGAGCCCCCCTGCTGGGCAGCACTCAGTGCCTGCCACTCCCAGGGATGGGGTTACAAAGTTTGTAAAAGATGGAATTAGTATGCCTGGCAGTTTTTCTCTGTGTTTTTGTTTGTGTTGATCCTGCCTTCTTAATTTGTGTTAATCGCGCTTTCTTAAGTTAATGAAGAAGGGGAAGATGTGGGAGTGTGGCCATGGGGGTCGACAAGCCCCATGGTTGGTGATAACATCGGACTCTTAAAGTAGAGACCATCAGGAAAGTAAAGCCTTGAGAGGGAACAAAGAAGGGTGATTCAGGAGACACCTTAAGCAGGGACATGAAGAACAGGAACAGGGACAGGCTAACAGAGCAGGGAGAAACAAAAAACAGCATATGGGAGGGTCCCACTGGCGTATGCCGGACCCACAAACAAGGACTCCAGGAGTTGGAGGGGCAGCCAGAGCCCCCCGGCTGGGCAGCACTCAGTTCCTGCCTCTCCCAGGGATGGTTTTACAAAGATTGTTAAAGATAGACTTAGTATGCCTGGCAGTTTTTCTCTGTGTTTTAGTTTGTGTTGGTCCTGCCTTCTTAATTTGTGTTAATCGCGCTTTCTTATGTTAATAAAGAAGGGGGAGATGTGGGAGTGTGGCCATGGGGGTCGACAGGCCCCATGGTTGGTGATAACATCCGACTCTTAAAGATGAGGCCATCAGGAATTTAAAGATTTGAGAGGGAACAAAGAAGGGTGATTCAGGTGACACCTTCTTGTCTGGGGTGTCTAGTTCTCCAGCCATTAATGCATGGAAGTGGCTGGGTGTTTGCTGTTGCAGGGCAAAATTGTTTAACCAATGACTAATTAGTGGAAAGGTACTGCTGTGAGGTGGAAGTTATAGGAAGGGAGCCTTTCCTGAATAAGGGATAGAATGAAGTTGTGCCCTCACTCTGAGAGATGAAGTTATGCCCTCAGTAAGAGAGAGTTCAAGTTATGTCATCAATAATGAGGTAGCAGTTACAGATCCTGAAAGAACCCCGGTGTCCGAGCGGTCTTTACGCCACAAATCGCCCCCCAACAGGGACATGAAAACGAACAGGGACGAGAAGAATACAAACAGGGACATGAAGAAGAGGAACAGGGACAGGCAAACAGAACAGGGACAAAAACAAAAAAGGAATGAATAGGGACAGGAAAACGGAACAGGGACAAAAACAGAAAAGGAATGATCAGGTACAGGCTAACAGAACAGGGATGACCAAAAAGAGCATATGGGAGGGCCACGATGGTTTACGCAGGACCCCCAAACAAGGACTCCAGGAGTTGGAGGGGCAGCCAGAGCCCCCCGGCTGGGCAGCACTCAGTGCCTGCCTCTCCCAGGGATTGGGGTTATAAAGTTTGTTAAAGATAGACTTAGTATGCCTGGCAGTTTTTCTCTGTATTTTAGTTTGTGTTAATAGTGCTTTCTTAATTTGTGTTTCTCTTGCTTTCTTAATTTCTGTTAATCGCGCCTTCTTAATTTGTGTTAAACCTGCTTTCTTAATTTGTGTTAATCGAGCTCTTTTATGTTAATAAAGGAGGGGGAGATGTGGGAGCCTGGCCATGGGGTTAGACAAGCCCCATGGTTGGTGATAAGATCTGACTAATAAAGTAGAGACCATCAGGAAAGTAAAGCCTTGAGAGGGAACAAAGAAGGGTGATTCAGGAGACACCTTAAACAGGGACATGAAGAACAGGAACAGGGATAGTCTAACAGAACAGGGACGAAAATAAAAAAGTAATGAATAGGGACAGGCTATCAGAACAGGGACAAACAAAAAACAGCGTATGGGAGGGTCTCGCTGGCATAGGCAGGACCCCCAAACAAGGACTCCAGGAGTTGGAGGGGCAGCCAGAGCCCCCCGGCTGGGCAGCACTCAGTGCCTGCCTCTCCCAGGGTTGTGGTTACAAAGTTTGTTAAAGATGGAATTAGTATGCCTGGCATTTTTTCTCTGTATTTTAATTTGTGTTAATAGTGCTTTCTTAATTTGTGTTTCTCTAGCTTTCTTAATTTCTGTTAATCGTGCCTTCTTAATTTGTGTTAAACCTGCTTTCTTAATTTGTGTTAATCGAGCTCTTTTATGTTAATAAAGAAGGGGGAGATGTGGGAGCCTGGCCATGGGGGTCGACAAGTCCCATGGTTGGTGATAACATCCGACTCTTAAAGATGAGGCCATCAGGAAACTAAAGAGTTGAGAGGGAACAAAGAAGGGTGATTCAGGAGACACCTTAAACAGGGACATGAAGAACAGGAACAGGGATAGTCTAACAGAACAGGGACAAAAACAAAAAAGGAATGAATAGGGACAGGCTATCAGAACAGGGACAAACAAAAAACAGCATATGGGAGGGTCCCACTGGCGTATGCTGGACCCACAAACAAGGACTCCAGGAGTTGGAGGGGCAGCCAGAGCCCCCCGGCTGGGCAGCACTCAGTGCCTGCCTCTCCCAGGGATGGTTTTACAAAGATTGTTAAAGATAGACTTAGTATGCCTGGCAGTTTTTCTCTGTTTTAGTTTGTGTTGATCCTGCCTTCTTAATTTGTGTTAATCGCGCTTTCTTAAGTTAATAAAGAAGGGGAAGGTGTGGGAGTGTGTCCATGGGGGTCGACAAGCCCCATGGTTGGTGATAACATCGGACTCTTAAAGATGAAACCATCAGGAAAGTAAAGCCTTGAGAGGGAACAAAGAAGGGTGATTCAGGAGACACCTTAAACAGGGACATGAAGAACAGGAACAGGGACAGGCTAACAGAGCAGGGAGAAACAAAAAACAGCATATGGGAGGGTCCCACTGGCATAGGCAGGACCCCCAAACAAGGACTCCAGGAGTTGGAGGGGCAGCCAGAGCCCCCCGGCTGGGCAGCACTCAGTGCCTGCCTCTCCCAGGGATGGGGTTGCAAAGTTTGTTAAAGATAGTCTTAGTATGCCTGGCAGTTTTTCTCTGTGTTTTAGTTTGTGTTGATCCTGCCTTCTTAATTTGTGTTAATTGCGCTTTCTTATGTTAATAAAGAAGGAGGAGATGTGGGAGTGTGGCCATGGGGGCCGACAAGCCCCATGGTTGGTGATCACATCCGACTCTTAAAGATGAGGCCATGAGGAAAGTAAAGCCTTGAGAGGGAACAAAGAAGGGTGATTCAGGAGACACCTTAAGCAGGGACATGAAGAACAGGAACAGGGACAGGCTAACAGAGCAGGGAGAAACAAAAAACAGCATATGGGAGGGTCCCACTGGCATAGGCAGGACCCACAAACAAGGACTCCAGGAGTTGGAGGGGCAGCCAGAGCCCCCCAGCTGGGAAGCACTCAGTGCCTGCCACTCCCAGGGATGGGGTTGCAAAGTTTGTTAAAGATAGTCTTAGTATGCCTGGCAGTTTTTCTCTGTGTTTTAGTTTGTGTTGATCCTGCCTTCTTAATTTGTGTTAATTGCGCTTTCTTATGTTAATAAAGAAGGAGGAGATGTGGGAGTGTGGCCATGGGGGTCGACAAGCCCCATGGTTGGTGATAACATCGGACTCTTAAGGATGAGACCATCAGGAAAGGAAAGCCTTGAGAGGGAACAAAGAAGGGTGATTCAGGAGACAGCTTAAACAGGGACATGAAGAACAGGAACAGGGATAGTCTAACAGAACAGGGACAAACACAAAAAAGGAAAGAATAGGGACATGCTATCAGAACAGGGACAAACAAAAAACAGCGTATGGGAGGGTCTCGCTGGCATAGGCAGGACCCACAAACAAGGACTCCAGGAGTTGGAGGGGCAGCCAGAGCCCCCCAGCTGGGCAGCACTCAGTGCCTGCCACTCCCCGCGATGGGGTTGCAAAGTTTGTTAAAGATGGAATTAGTATGCCTGGCAGTTTTTCTCTGTATTTTAGTTTGTGTTAATAGTGCTTTCTTAATTTGTGTTACTCTTGCTTTCTTAATTTCTGTTAATCGCGCCTTCTTAATTTGTGTTAATCGAGCTCTTTTATGTTAATAAAGAAGGGGGAGATGTGGGAGCATGGCCATGGGGGTCGACAAGTCCCATGGTTGGTGATAACATCCAACTCTTAAAGATGAGACCATCAGGAAAGTAAAGCCTTGAGAGGGAATAAAGAAGGGTGATTCAGGAGACACCTTAAGCAGGGACATGAAGAACAGGAACAGGGATAGTCTAACAGAACAGGGACGAAAACAAAAAGGGAATGAATAGGGACAGGCTATCAGAACAGGGACAAACAAAAAACAGCCTATGGGAGGGTCTCGCTGGCATAGGCAGGACCCAGAAACAAGGACTCCAGGAGTTGGAGGGGCAGCCAGAGCGCCCCGGCTGGGCAGCACTCAGTGCCTGCCTCTCCCAGGGATGGTTTTACAAAGATTGTTAAAGATAGACTTAGTATGCCTGGCAGTTTTTCTCTGTGTTTTAGTTTGTGTTGATCCTGCCTTCTTAATTTGTGTTAATTGCGCTTTCTTATGTTAATAAAGAAGGGGAAGATGTGGGAGTGTGGCCATGGGGGTCGACAAGCCCCATGGTTGGTGATCACATCCGACTCTTAAAGATGAGACCATGAGGAAAGTAAAGCCTTGAGAGGGAACAAAGAAGGGTGATTCAGGAGACACCTTAAGGAGGGACATGAAGAACAGGAACAGGGATAGTCTAACAGAACAGGGACAAAAACAAAAAAGGAATGAATAGGGACAGGCTATCAGAACAGGGACAAACAAAAAACAGCGTATGGGAGGGTCTCGCTGGCATAGGCAGGACCCACAAACAAGGACTCCAGGAGTTGGAGGGGCAGCCAGAGCCCCCCAGCTGGGCAGCACTCAGTGCCTGCCTCTCCCAGGGATGGGGTTACAAAGTTTGTTAAAGATGGAATTAGTATGCCTGGCAGTTTTTCTCTGTATTTTAGTTTGTGTTAATAGTGCTTTCTTAATTTGTGTTACTCTTGCTTTCTTAATTTCTGTTAATCGCGCCTTCTTAATTTGTGTTAAACCTGCTTTCTTAATTTGTGTTAATCGAGCTCTTTTAGGTTAATAAAGAAGGGGGAGATGTGGGAGCCTGGCCATGGGGGTCGACAAGTCCCATGGTTGGTGATAACATCCGACTCTTAAAGATGAGGCCATGAGGAAAGTAAAGCCTTGAGAGGGAACAAAGAAGGGTGATTCAGGAGACACCTTAAACAGGGACATGAAGAACAGGAACAGGGACAGTCTAACAGAACAGGGACAAACAAAAAACAGCGTATGGGAGGGTCTCGCTGGCATAGGCAGGACCCAGAAACAAGGACTCCAGGAGTTGGAGGGGCAGCCAGAGCCCCCCGGCTGGGCAGCACTCAGTGCCTGCCTCTCCCAGGGATGGGGTTACAAAGTTTGTTAAAGATGGAATTAGTATGCCTGGCAGTTTTTCTCTGTATTTTAGTTTGTGTTAATAGTGCTTTCTTAATTTGTGTTACTCTTGCTTTCTTAATTTCTGTTAATCGCGCCTTCATAATTTGTGTTAAACCTGCTTTCTTAATTTGTGTTAATCGAGCTCTTTTATGTTAATAAAGAAGGAGGAGATGTGGGAGCGTGGCCATGGGGGTCGACAAGTCCCATGGTTGGTGATAACATCCAACTCTTAAGGATGAGACCATCAGGAATTTAAAGAGTTGAGAGGGAACAAAGAAGGGTGATTCAGGTGACACCTTCTTGTCTGGGGTGGCTAGTTCTCCAGCCATTAATGCATGGAAGTGGCTGGGTGTTTGCTGTTGCCGGGCAAAGTTGTTGACCAATGACTAGTTAGTGGAAAGGTACTGCTGTGAGGCGGAAGTTATAGGAAGGGAGCCTTTCCTGAATAAGGGATAGAATGAAGTTGTGCCCTCACTCTGAGAGATGAAGTTATGCCCTCAGTAAGAGAGAGTTCAAGTTATGTCATCAATAAAGAGGTAGCAGTTACAGATCCTGAAAGAACCCCGTTGTCCATGCGGTCTTTACGCCACAAATCGCCCCCCAACAGGGACAAGAAAACGAACAGGGACGAGAAGAAAACAAACAGGGACATGAAGAACAGGAACAGGGACAGGCTAACAGAACAGGGACAAAAACAAAAAAGGAATGAATAGGGACAGGCAAACGGAACAGATAAAAGAAAAAAAAAGGAATGAATAGGTACAGGCTAACAGAACAGGGACGAACAAAAAGAGCTTATGGGAGGGTCACGCTGGCTTACGCAGGACCCCCAAACAAGGACTCCAGGAGTTGGAGGGGCAGCCAGAGCCCCCCGGTTGGGCAGCACTCAGTGCCTGCCTATCCCAGGGATGGGGTTGCAAAGTTTGTTAAAGATAGTCTTAGTATGCCTGGCAGTTTTTCTCTGTGTTTTAGTTTGTGTTGGTCCTGCCTTCTTAATTTGTGTTAATCGCGCTTTCTTATGTTAATAAAGAAGGGGAAGATGTGGGAGTGTGGCCATGGGGGTCGACAGGCCCCATGGTTGGTGATAACATCCGACTCTTAAAGATGAGGCCATCAGGAATTTAAAGATTTGAGAGGGAACAAAGAAGGGTGATTCAGGTGACACCTTCTTGTCTGGGGTGGCTAGTTCTCCAGCCATTAATGCATGGAAGTGGCCGGGTGTTTGCTGTTGCAGGGCAAAATTGTTTAACCAATGACTAGTTAGTGGAAAGGTAATGCTGTGAGGCTGAAGTTATAGGAAGGGAGTCTTTCCTGAATAAGGGATAGAATGAAGTTGTGCCCTCACTCTGAGAGATGAAGTTATGCCCTCAGTAAGAGAGAGTTCAAGTTATGTCATCAATAATGAGGTAGCAGTTACAGATCCTGAAAGAACCCCGGTGTCCGTGCGGTCTTTACGCCACAAATCGCCCCCCAACAGGGACATGAAAACGAACAGGGACGAGAAGAATACAAACAGGGACATGAAGAAGAGGAACAGGGACAGGCAAACAGCACAGGGACAAAAACAAAAAAGGAATGAATAGGGACAGGCAAACGGAACAGGGACAAAAACAGAAAAGGAATGATCAGATACAGGCTAACAGAACAGGGATGACCAAAAAGAGCATATGGGAGGGTCACGATGGTTTACGCAGGACCCCCAAACAAGGACTCCAGGAGTTGGAGGGGCAGCCAGAGCCCCCCGGCTGGGCAGCACTCAGTGCCAGCCTCTCCCAGGGATGGGGTTATAAAGTTTGTTAAAGATGGAATTAGTATGCCTGGCAGTTTTTCTCTGTATTTTAGTTTGTGTTAATAGTGCTTTCTTAATTTGTGTTACTCTTGCTTTCTTAATTTCTGTTAATCGCGCCTTCTTAATTGGTGTTAAACCTGCTTTCTTAATTTGTGTTAATCGAGCTCTTTTATGTTAATAAAGAAGGGGGAGTTGTAGGAGTGTGGCCATGGGGGTCGACAAGTCCCATGGTTGGTGATAACATCCGACTCTTAAAGATGAGGCCATCAGGAAAGTAAAGAGTTGAGAGGGAACAAAGAAGGGTGATTCAGGAGACACCTTAAACAGGGACATGAAGAACAGGGACAGGCTAACAGAGCAGGGAGAAACAAAAAACAGCGTATGGGAGGGTCTCGCTGGCATATGCTAGACCCACAAACAAGGACTCCAGGAGTTGGAGGGGCAGCCAGAGCCCCCCGGCTGGGCAGCACTCAGTGCCTGCCTCTCCCAGGGATGGGTTTACAAAGGTTGTTAAAGATAGACTTAGTATGCCTGGCAGTTTTTCTCTGTGTTTTAGTTTGTGCTGATCCTGCCTTCTTAATTTGTGTTAATTGTGCTTTCTTATGTTAATAAAGAAGGGGAAGATGTGGGAGTGTGGCCATGGGGGTCGACAAGCCCCATGGTTGGTGATAACATCCGACTCTTAAAGATGAGACCATCAGGAAAGTAAAGCCTTGAGAGGGAACAAAGAAGGGTGATTCAGGAGACACCTTAACCAGGGACATGAAGAACAGGAACAGGGATAGTCTAACAGAACAGGGAGGAAAACAAAAAAGGAATGAATAGGGACAGGCTATCAGAACAGGGACAAACAAAAAACAGCGTATGGGAGGGTCTCGCTGGCATAGGCAGGACGCACAAAGAAGGACTCCAGGAGTTGGAGGGGAAGCCAGAGCCCCCCTGCTGGGCAGCACTCAGTGCCTGCATCTCCCAGGGATGGGGTTACAAAGTCTGTAAAAGATGGAATTAGTATGCCTGGCAGTTTTTCTCTGTGTTTTAGTTTGTGTTGATCCTGCCTTCTTAATTTGTGTTAATCGCGCTTTCTTAAGTTAATGAAGAAGGGGAAGATGTGGGAGTGTGGCCATGGGGGTCGACAAGCCCCATGGTTGGTGATAACATCGGACTCTTAAAGTAGAGACCATCATGAAAGTAAAGCCTTGAGAGGGAACAAAGAAGGGTGATTCAGGAGACACCTTAAGCAGGGACATGAAGAACAGGAACAGGGACAGGCTAACAGAACAGGGACAAAAGAAAAAAGGAATGAATAGGGACATGCTATCAGAACAGCGACAAACAAAAAACAGCGTATGGGAGGGTCTCGCTGGCATAGGCAGGACCCAGAAACAAGGACTCCAGGAGTTGGAGGGGCAGCCAGAGCCCCCCAGCTGGGAAGCACTCAGTGCCTGCCTCTCCCAGGGATGGGGTTACAAAGATTGTTAAAGATGGAATTAGTATGCCTGGCAGTTTTTCTCTGTATTTTAGTTTGTGTTAATAGTGCTTTCTTAATTTGTGTTACTCTTGCTTTCTTAATTTCTGTTAATCGCGCCTTCTTAATTTGTGTTAAACCTGCTTTCTTAATTTGTGTTAATCGAGCTCTTTTATGTTAATAAAGAAGGGGGAGTTGTGGGAGCATGGCCGTGGGGGTCGACAAGTCCCATGGTTGGTGATAACATCTGACTCTTAAAGATGAGGCCATCAGGAAAGTAAAGCCTTGAGAGGGAACAAAGAAGGGTGATTCAGGAGACACCTTAAACAGGGACATGAAGAACAGGAACAGGGACAGGCTAACAGAGCAGGGAGAAACAAAAAACAGCATATGGGAGGGTCCCACTGGCGTATGCTGGACCCACAAACAAGGACTCCAGGAGTTGGAGGGGCAGCCAGAGCCCCCCGGCTGGGCAGCACTCAGTGCCTGCCTCTCCCACGGCTGGTTTTACAAAGATTGTTAAAGATAGACTTAGTATGCCTGGCAGTTTTTCTCTGTGTTTTAGTTTGTGTTGGTCCTGCCTTCTTAATTTGTGTTAATCGCGCTTTCTTATGTTAATAAAGAAGGGGGAGATGTGGGAGCATGGCCATGGGGGTCCACAAGCCCTATGGTTGGTGATAACATCCGACTCTTAAAGATGAGGCCATCAGGAAACTAAAGAGTTGAGAGGGAACAAAGAAGGGTGATTCAGGAGACACCTTAAACAGGGACATGAAGAACAGGGACAGGCTAACAGAGCAGGGAGAAACAAAAAACAGCGTATGGGAGGGTCTCGCTGGCATATGCTAGACCCACAAACAAGGACTCCAGGAGTTGGAGGGGCAGCCAGAGCCCCCCGGCTGGGCAGCACTCAGTGCCTGCCTCTCCCAGGGATGGGTTTACAAAGGTTGTTAAAGATAGACTTAGTATGCCTGGCAGTTTTTCTCTGTGTTTTAGTTTGTGCTGATCCTGCCTTCTTAATTTGTGTTAATTGTGCTTTCTTATGTTAATAAAGAAGGGGAAGATGTGGGAGTGTGGCCATGGGGGTCGACAAGCCCCATGGTTGGTGATAACATCCGACTCTTAAAGATGAGACCATCAGGAAAGTAAAGCCTTGAGAGGGAACAAAGAAGGGTGATTCAGGAGACACCTTAACCAGGGACATGAAGAACAGGAACAGGGATAGTCTAACAGAACAGGGAGGAAAACAAAAAAGGAATGAATAGGGACAGGCTATCAGAACAGGGACAAACAAAAAACAGCGTATGGGAGGGTCTCGCTGGCATAGGCAGGACGCACAAAGAAGGACTCCAGGAGTTGGAGGGGAAGCCAGAGCCCCCCTGCTGGGCAGCACTCAGTGCCTGCATCTCCCAGGGATGGGGTTACAAAGTCTGTAAAAGATGGAATTAGTATGCCTGGCAGTTTTTCTCTGTGTTTTAGTTTGTGTTGATCCTGCCTTCTTAATTTGTGTTAATCGCGCTTTCTTAAGTTAATGAAGAAGGGGAAGATGTGGGAGTGTGGCCATGGGGGTCGACAAGCCCCATGGTTGGTGATAACATCGGACTCTTAAAGTAGAGACCATCATGAAAGTAAAGCCTTGAGAGGGAACAAAGAAGGGTGATTCAGGAGACACCTTAAGCAGGGACATGAAGAACAGGAACAGGGACAGGCTAACAGAACAGGGACAAAAGAAAAAAGGAATGAATAGGGACATGCTATCAGAACAGCGACAAACAAAAAACAGCGTATGGGAGGGTCTCGCTGGCATAGGCAGGACCCAGAAACAAGGACTCCAGGAGTTGGAGGGGCAGCCAGAGCCCCCCAGCTGGGAAGCACTCAGTGCCTGCCTCTCCCAGGGATGGGGTTACAAAGATTGTTAAAGATGGAATTAGTATGCCTGGCAGTTTTTCTCTGTATTTTAGTTTGTGTTAATAGTGCTTTCTTAATTTGTGTTACTCTTGCTTTCTTAATTTCTGTTAATCGCGCCTTCTTAATTTGTGTTAAACCTGCTTTCTTAATTTGTGTTAATCGAGCTCTTTTATGTTAATAAAGAAGGGGGAGTTGTGGGAGCATGGCCGTGGGGGTCGACAAGTCCCATGGTTGGTGATAACATCTGACTCTTAAAGATGAGGCCATCAGGAAAGTAAAGCCTTGAGAGGGAACAAAGAAGGGTGATTCAGGAGACACCTTAAACAGGGACATGAAGAACAGGAACAGGGACAGGCTAACAGAGCAGGGAGAAACAAAAAACAGCATATGGGAGGGTCCCACTGGCGTATGCTGGACCCACAAACAAGGACTCCAGGAGTTGGAGGGGCAGCCAGAGCCCCCCGGCTGGGCAGCACTCAGTGCCTGCCTCTCCCACGGCTGGTTTTACAAAGATTGTTAAAGATAGACTTAGTATGCCTGGCAGTTTTTCTCTGTGTTTTAGTTTGTGTTGGTCCTGCCTTCTTAATTTGTGTTAATCGCGCTTTCTTATGTTAATAAAGAAGGGGGAGATGTGGGAGCATGGCCATGGGGGTCCACAAGCCCTATGGTTGGTGATAACATCCGACTCTTAAAGATGAGGCCATCAGGAAACTAAAGAGTTGAGAGGGAACAAAGAAGGGTGATTCAGGAGACACCTTAAACAGGGACATGAAAAACAGGAACAGGGATAGTCTAACAGAACAGGGACGAAAACAAAAAAAGGAATGAATAGGGACAGGCTATCAGAACAGGGACAAACAAAAAACAGCGTATGGGAGGGTCTCGCTGGCATAGGCAGGACCCAGAAACAAGGACTCCAGGAGTTGGAGGGGCAGCCAGAGCCCCCCGGCTGGGCAGCACTCAGTGCCTGCCTCTCCCAGGGATGGTTTTACAAAGGTTGTTAAACATAGACTTAGTATGCCTGGCAGTCTTTCTCTGTGTTTTAGTTTGTGTTGGTCCTGCCTTCTTAATTTGTGTTAATCGCGCTTTCTTATGTTAATAAAGAAGGGGAAGATGTGGGAGTGTGGCCATGGGGGTCGACAGGCCCCATGGTTGGTGATAACATCCGACTCTTAAAGATGAGGCCATCAGGAATTTAAAGATTTGAGAGGGAACAAAGAAGGGTGATTCAGGTGACACCTTCTTGTCTGGGGTGGCTAGTTCTCCAGCCATTAATGCATGGAAGTGGCCGGGTGTTTGCTGTTGCAGGGCAAAATTGTTTAACCAATGACTAGTTAGTGGAAAGGTAATGCTGTGAGGCTGAAGTTATAGGAAGGGAGTCTTTCCTGAATAAGGGATAGAATGAAGTTGTGCCCTCACTCTGAGAGATGAAGTTATGCCCTCAGTAAGAGAGAGTTCAAGTTATGTCATCAATAATGAGGTAGCAGTTACAGATCCTGAAAGAACCCCGGTGTCCGTGCGGTCTTTACGCCACAAATCGCCCCCCAACAGGGACATGAAAACGAACAGGGACGAGAAGAATACAAACAGGGACATGAAGAAGAGGAACAGGGACAGGCAAACAGCACAGGGACAAAAACAAAAAAGGAATGAATAGGGACAGGCAAACGGAACAGGGACAAAAACAGAAAAGGAATGATCAGATACAGGCTAACAGAACAGGGATGACCAAAAAGAGCATATGGGAGGGTCACGATGGTTTACGCAGGACCCCCAAACAAGGACTCCAGGAGTTGGAGGGGCAGCCAGAGCCCCCCGGCTGGGCAGCACTCAGTGCCAGCCTCTCCCAGGGATGGGGTTATAAAGTTTGTTAAAGATGGAATTAGTATGCCTGGCAGTTTTTCTCTGTATTTTAGTTTGTGTTAATAGTGCTTTCTTAATTTGTGTTACTCTTGCTTTCTTAATTTCTGTTAATCGCGCCTTCTTAATTGGTGTTAAACCTGCTTTCTTAATTTGTGTTAATCGAGCTCTTTTATGTTAATAAAGAAGGGGGAGTTGTAGGAGTGTGGCCATGGGGGTCGACAAGTCCCATGGTTGGTGATAACATCCGACTCTTAAAGATGAGGCCATCAGGAAAGTAAAGAGTTGAGAGGGAACAAAGAAGGGTGATTCAGGAGACACCTTAAACAGGGACATGAAGAACAGGGACAGGCTAACAGAGCAGGGAGAAACAAAAAACAGCCTATGGGAGGGTCTCGCTGGCATATGCTAGACCCACAAACAAGGACTCCAGGAGTTGGAGGGGCAGCCAGAGCCCCCCGGCTGGGCAGCACTCAGTGCCTGCATCTCCCAGGGATGGGTTTACAAAGGTTGTTAAAGATAGACTTAGTATGCCTGGCAGTTTTTCTCTGTGTTTTATTTTGTGCTGATCCTGCCTTCTTAATTTGTGTTAATTGTGCTTTCTTATGTTAATAAAGAAGGGGAAGATGTGGGAGTGTGGCCATGGGGGTCGACAAGCCCCATGGTTGGTGATAACATCCGACTCTTAAAGATGAGACCATCAGGAAAGTAAAGCCTTGAGAGGGAACAAAGAAGGGTGATTCAGGAGACACCTTAACCAGGGACATGAAGAACAGGAACAGGGATAGTCTAACAGAACAGGGAGGAAAACAAAAAAGGAATGAATAGGGACAGGCTATCAGAACAGGGACAAACAAAAAACAGCGTATGGGAGGGTCTCGCTGGCATAGGCAGGACCCACAAAGAAGGACTCCAGGAGTTGGAGGGGAAGCCAGAGCCCCCCTGCTGGGCAGCACTCAGTGCCTGCATCTCCCAGGGATGGGGTTACAAAGTCTATAAAAGATGGAATTAGTATGCCTGGCAGTTTTTCTCTGTGTTTTAGTTTGTGTTGATCCTGCCTTCTTAATTTGTGTTAATCGCGCTTTCTTAAGTTAATGAAGAAGGGGAAGATGTGGGAGTGTGGCCATGGGGGTCGACAAGCCCCATGGTTGGTGATAACATCGGACTCTTAAAGTAGAGACCATCATGAAAGTAAAGCCTTGAGAGGGAACAAAGAAGGGTGATTCAGGAGACACATTAAGCAGGGACATGAAGAACAGGAACAGGGACAGGCTAACAGAACAGGGACAAAAGAAAAAAGGAATGAATAGGGACATGCTATCAGAACAGCGACAAACAAAAAACAGCGTATGGGAGGGTCTCGCTGGCATAGGCAGGACCCACAAACAAGGACTCCAGGAGTTGGAGGGGCAGCCAGAGCCCCCCAGCTGGGAAGCACTCAGTGCCTGCCTCTCCCAGGGATGGGGTTACAAAGTTTGTTAAAGATGGAATTAGTATGCCTGGCAGTTTTTCTCTGTATTTTAGTTTGTGTTAATAGTGCTTTCTTAATTTGTGTTACTCTTGCTTTCTTAATTTCTGTTAATCGCGCCTTCTTAATTTGTGTTAAACCTGCTTTCTTAATTTGTGTTAATCGAGCTCTTTTATGTTAATAAAGAAGGGGGAGTTGTGGGAGCATGGCCATGGGGGTCGACAAGTCCCATGGTTGGTGATAACATCTGACTCTTAAAGATGAGGCCATCAGGAAAGTAAAGCCTTGAGAGGGAACAAAGAAGGGTGATTCAGGAGACACCTTAAACAGGGACATGAAGAACAGGAACAGGGACAGGCTAACAGAGCAGGGAGAAACAAAAAACAGCATATGGGAGGGTCCCACTGGCGTATGCTGGACCCACAAACAAGGACTCCAGGAGTTGGAGGGGCAGCCAGAGCCCCCCGGCTGGGCAGCACTCAGTGCCTGCCTCTCCCACGGCTGGTTTTACAAAGATTGTTAAAGATAGACTTAGTATGCCTGGCAGTTTTTCTCTGTGTTTTAGTTTGTGTTGGTCCTGCCTTCTTAATTTGTGTTAATCGCGCTTTCTTATGTTAATAAAGAAGGGGGAGATGTGGGAGCATGGCCATGGGGGTCCACAAGCCCTATGGTTGGTGATAACATCCGACTCTTAAAGATGAGGCCATCAGGAAACTAAAGAGTTGAGAGGGAACAAAGAAGGGTGATTCAGGAGACACCTTAAACAGGGACATGAAAAACAGGAACAGGGATAGTCTAACAGAACAGGGACGAAAACAAAAAAAGGAATGAATAGGGACAGGCTATCAGAACAGGGACAAACAAAAAACAGCGTATGGGAGGGTCTCGCTGGCATAGGCAGGACCCAGAAACAAGGACTCCAGGAGTTGGAGGGGCAGCCAGAGCCCCCCGGCTGGGCAGCACTCAGTGCCTGCCTCTCCCACGGCTGGTTTTACAAAGGTTGTTAAACATAGACTTAGTATGCCTGGCAGTCTTTCTCTGTGTTTTAGTTTGTGTTGGTCCTGCCTTCTTAATTTGTGTTAATCGCGCTTTCTTATGTTAATAAAGAAGGGGAAGATGTGGGAGTATGGCCATGGGGGTCGACAGGCCCCATGGTTGGTGATAACATCCGACTCTTAAAGATGAGGCCATCAGGAATTTAAAGATTTGAGAGGGAACAAAGAAGGGTGATTCAGGTGACACCTTCTTGTCTGGGGTGTCTAGTTCTCCAGCCATTAATGCATGGAAGTGGCTGGGTGTTTGCTGTTGCAGGGCAAAATCGTTTAACCAATGACTAATTAGTGGAAAGGTACTGCTGTGAGGTGGAAGTTATAGGAAGGGAGCCTTTCCTGAATAAGGGATAGAATGAAGTTGTGCCCTCACTCTGAGAGATGAAGTTATGCCCTCAGTAAGAGAGAGTTCAAGTTATGTCATCAATAATGAGGTAGCAGTTACAGATCCTGAAAGAACCCCGGTGTCCGAGCGGTCTTTACGCCACAAATCGCCCCCCAACAGGGACATGAAAACGAACAGGGACGAGAAGAATACAAACAGGGACATGAAGAAGAGGAACAGGGACAGGCAAACAGAACAGGGACAAAAACAAAAAAGGAATGAATAGGGACAGGAAAACGGAACAGGGACAAAAACAGAAAAGGAATGATCAGGTACAGGCTAACAGAACAGGGATGACCAAAAAGAGCATATGGGAGGGCCACGATGGTTTACGCAGGACCCCCAAACAAGGACTCCAGGAGTTGGAGGGGCAGCCAGAGCCCCCCGGCTGGGCAGCACTCAGTGCCTGCCTCTCCCAGGGATGGGGTTATAAAGTTTGTTAAAGATAGACTTAGTATGCCTGGCAGTTTTTCTCTGTATTTTAGTTTGTGTTAATAGTGCTTTCTTAATTTGTGTTTCTCTTGCTTTCTTAATTTCTGTTAATCGCGCCTTCTTAATTTGTGTTAAACCTGCTTTCTTAATTTGTGTTAATCGAGCTCTTTTATGTTAATAAAGGAGGGGGAGATGTGGGAGCCTGGCCATGGGGTTAGACAAGCCCCATGGTTGGTGATAAGATCTGACTAATAAAGTAGAGACCATCAGGAAAGTAAAGCCTTGAGAGGGAACAAAGAAGGGTGATTCAGGAGACACCTTAAACAGGGACATGAAGAACAGGAACAGGGATAGTCTAACAGAACAGGGACGAAAATAAAAAAGTAATGAATAGGGACAGGCTATCAGAACAGGGACAAACAAAAAACAGCGTATGGGAGGGTCTCGCTGGCATAGGCAGGACCCCCAAACAAGGACTCCAGGAGTTGGAGGGGCAGCCAGAGCCCCCCGGCTGGGCAGCACTCAGTGCCTGCCTCTCCCAGGGTTGTGGTTACAAAGTTTGTTAAAGATGGAATTAGTATGCCTGGCATTTTTTCTCTGTATTTTAATTTGTGTTAATAGTGCTTTCTTAATTTCTGTTAATCGTGCCTTCTTAATTTGTGTTAAACCTGCTTTCTTAATTTGTGTTAATCGAGCTCTTTTATGTTAATAAAGAAGGGGGAGATGTGGGAGCCTGGCCATGGGGGTCGACAAGTCCCATGGTTGGTGATAACATCCAACTCTTAAAGATGAGGCCATCAGGAAACTAAAGAGTTGAGAGGGAACAAAGAAGGGTGATTCAGGAGACACCTTAAACAGGGACATGAAGAACAGGAACAGGGATAGTCTAACAGAACAGGGACAAAAACAAAAAAGGAATGAATAGGGACAGGCTATCAGAACAGGGACAAACAAAAAACAGCATATGGGAGGGTCTCGCTGGCATAGGCAGGACCCACAAACAAGGACTCCAGGAGTTGGAGGGGCAGCCAGAGCCCCCCAGCTGGGCAGCACTCAGTGCCTGCCTCTCCCAGGGATGGGGTTACAAAGTTTGTTAAAGATGGAATTAGTATGCCTGGCAGTTTTTCTCTGTATTTTAGTTTGTGTTAATAGTGCTTTCTTAATTTGTGTTACTCTTGCTTTCTTAATTTCTGTTAATCGCGCCTTCTTAATTGGTGTTAAACCTGCTTTCTTAATTTGTGTTAATCGAGCTCTTTTATGTTAATAAAGAAGGGGGAGTTGTAGGAGTGTGGCCGTGGGGGTCGACAAGTCCCATGGTTGGTGATAACATCAGACTCTTAAAGATGAGGCCATCAGGAAAGTAAAGCCTTGAGAGGGAACAAAGAAGGGTGATTCAGGAGACACCTTAAACAGGGACATGAAGAACAGGAACAGGGACAGGCTAACAGAGCAGGGAGAAACAAAAAACAGCATATGGGAGGGTCCCACTGGCGTATGCTGGACCCACAAACAAGGACTCCAGGAGTTGGAGGGGCAGCCAGAGCCCCCCGGCTGGGCAGCACTCAGTGCCTGCCTCTCCCACGGCTGGTTTTACAAAGATTGTTAAAGATAGACTTAGTATGCCTGGCAGTTTTTCTCTGTGTTTTAGTTTGTGTTGGTCCTGCCTTCTTAATTTGTGTTAATCGCGCTTTCTTATGTTAATAAAGAAGGGGGAGATGTGGGAGCATGGCCATGGGGGTCCACAAGCCCTATGGTTGGTGATAACATCCGACTCTTAAAGATGAGGCCATCAGGAAACTAAAGAGTTGAGAGGGAACAAAGAAGGGTGATTCAGGAGACACCTTAAACAGGGACATGAAAAACAGGAACAGGGATAGTCTAACAGAACAGGGACGAAAACAAAAAAAGGAATGAATAGGGACAGGCTATCAGAACAGGGACAAACAAAAAACAGCGTATGGGAGGGTCTCGCTGGCATAGGCAGGACCCAGAAACAAGGACTCCAGGAGTTGGAGGGGCAGCCAGAGCCCCCCGGCTGGGCAGCACTCAGTGCCTGCCTCTCCCACGACTGGTTTTACAAAGGTTGTTAAACATAGACTTAGTATGCCTGGCAGTCTTTCTCTGTGTTTTAGTTTGTGTTGGTCCTGCCTTCTTAATTTGTGTTAATCGCGCTTTCTTATGTTAATAAAGAAGGGGAAGATGTGGGAGTGTGGCCATGGGGGTCGACAGGCCCCATGGTTGGTGATAACATCCGACTCTTAAAGATGAGGCCATCAGGAATTTAAAGATTTGAGAGGGAACAAAGAAGGGTGATTCAGGTGACACCTTCTTGTCTGGGGTGGCTAGTTCTCCAGCCATTAATGCATGGAAGTGGCTGGGTGTTTGCTGTTGCAGGGCAAAATTGTTTAACCAATGACTAGTTAGTGGAAAGGTACTGCTGTGAGGCGGAAGTTATAGGAAGGGAGCCTTTCCTGAATAAGGGATAGAATGAAGTTGTGCCCTCACTCTGAGAGATGAAGTTATGCCCTCAGTAAGAGAGAGTTCAAGTTATGTCATCAATAATGAGGTAGCAGTTACAGATCCTGAAAGAACCCCGGTGTCCGTGCGGTCTTTACGCCACAAATCGCCCCCCAACAGGGACATGAAAACGAACAGGGACGAGAAGAATACAAACAGGGACATGAAGAAGAGGAACAGGGACAGGCAAACAGCACAGGGACAAAAACAAAAAAGGAATGAATAGGGACAGGCAAACGGAACAGGGACAAAAACAGAAAAGGAATGATCAGATACAGGCTAACAGAACAGGGATGACCAAAAAGAGCATATGGGAGGGTCAAGATGGTTTACGCAGGACCCCCAAACAAGGACTCCAGGAGTTGGAGGGGCAGCCAGAGCCCCCCGGCTGGGCAGCACTCAGTGCCAGCCTCTCCCAGGGATGGGGTTATAAAGTTTGTTAAAGATGGAATTAGTATGCCTGGCAGTTTTTCTCTGTATTTTAGTTTGTGTTAATAGTGCTTTCTTAATTTGTGTTACTCTTGCTTTCTTAATTTCTGTTAATCGCGCCTTCTTAATTGGTGTTAAACCTGCTTTCTTAATTTGTGTTAATCGAGCTCTTTTATGTTAATAAAGAAGGGGGAGTTGTAGGAGTGTGGCCATGGGGGTCGACAAGTCCCATGGTTGGTGATAACATCCGACTCTTAAAGATGAGGCCATCAGGAAAGTAAAGAGTTGAGAGGGAACAAAGAAGGGTGATTCAGGAGACACCTTAAACAGGGACATGAAGAACAGGGACAGGCTAACAGAGCAGGGAGAAACAAAAAACAGCGTATGGGAGGGTCTCGCTGGCATATGCTAGACCCACAAACAAGGACTCCAGGAGTTGGAGGGGCAGCCAGAGCCCCCCGGCTGGGCAGCACTCAGTGCCTGCATCTCCCAGGGATGGGTTTACAAAGGTTGTTAAAGATAGACTTAGTATGCCTGGCAGTTTTTCTCTGTGTTTTAGTTTGTGCTGATCCTGCCTTCTTAATTTGTGTTAATTGTGCTTTCTTATGTTAATAAAGAAGGGGAAGATGTGGGAGTGTGGCCATGGGGGTCGACAAGCCCCATGGTTGGTGATAACATCCGACTCTTAAAGATGAGACCATCAGGAAAGTAAAGCCTTGAGAGGGAACAAAGAAGGGTGATTCAGGAGACACCTTAACCAGGGACATGAAGAACAGG
This sequence comes from Anser brachyrhynchus, assembly GCF_964034855.1. NCBI lineage: Eukaryota > Metazoa > Chordata > Aves > Anseriformes > Anatidae > Anser > Anser brachyrhynchus. The sequence continues at coordinate 6,151,235 of NC_137704.1, forward strand.
AACAGGGATAGTCTAACAGAACAGGGAGGAAAACAAAAAAGGAATGAATAGGGACAGGCTATCAGAACAGGGACAAACAAAAAACAGCGTATGGGAGGGTCTCGCTGGCATAGGCAGGACCCACAAAGAAGGACTCCAGGAGTTGGAGGGGAAGCCAGAGCCCCCCTGCTGGGCAGCACTCAGTGCCTGCATCTCCCAGGGATGGGGTTACAAAGTCTGTAAAAGATGGAATTAGTATGCCTGGCAGTTTTTCTCTGTGTTTTAGTTTGTGTTGATCCTGCCTTCTTAATTTGTGTTAATCGCGCTTTCTTATGTTAATAAAGAAGGGGGAGATGTGGGAGTGTGGCCATGGGGGTCGACAGGCCCCATGGTTGGTGATAACATCCGACTCTTAAAGATGAGACCATCAGGAATTTAAAGATTTGAGAGGGAACAAAGAAGGGTGATTCAGGTGACACCTTCTTGTCTGGGGTGTCTAGTTCTCCAGCCATTAATGCATGGAAGTGGCTGGGTGTTTGCTGTTGCAGGGCAAAATCGTTTAACCAATGACTAATTAGTGGAAAGGTACTGCTGTGAGGTGGAAGTTATAGGAAGGGAGCCTTTCCTGAATAAGGGATAGAATGAAGTTGTGCCCTCACTCTGAGAGATGAAGTTATGCCCTCAGTAAGAGAGAGTTCAAGTTATGTCATCAATAATGAGGTAGCAGTTACAGATCCTGAAAGAACCCCGGTGTCCGAGCGGTCTTTACGCCACAAATCGCCCCCCAACAGGGACATGAAAACGAACAGGGACGAGAAGAATACAAACAGGGACATGAAGAAGAGGAACAGGGACAGGCAAACAGAACAGGGACAAAAACAAAAAAGGAATGAATAGGGACAGGAAAACGGAACAGGGACAAAAACAGAAAAGGAATGATCAGGTACAGGCTAACAGAACAGGGATGACCAAAAAGAGCATATGGGAGGGCCACGATGGTTTACGCAGGACCCCCAAACAAGGACTCCAGGAGTTGGAGGGGCAGCCAGAGCCCCCCGGCTGGGCAGCACTCAGTGCCTGCCTCTCCCAGGGATGGGGTTATAAAGTTTGTTAAAGATAGACTTAGTATGCCTGGCAGTTTTTCTCTGTATTTTAGTTTGTGTTAATAGTGCTTTCTTAATTTGTGTTTCTCTTGCTTTCTTAATATCTGTTAATCGCGCCTTCTTAATTTGTGTTAAACCTGCTTTCTTAATTTGTGTTAATCGAGCTCTTTTATGTTAATAAAGGAGGGGGAGATGTGGGAGCCTGGCCATGGGGTTAGACAAGCCCCATGGTTGGTGATAAGATCTGACTAATAAAGTAGAGACCATCAGGAAAGTAAAGCCTTGAGAGGGAACAAAGAAGGGTGATTCAGGAGACACCTTAAACAGGGACATGAAGAACAGGAACAGGGATAGTCTAACAGAACAGGGACGAAAATAAAAAAGTAATGAATAGGGACAGGCTATCAGAACAGGGACAAACAAAAAACAGCGTATGGGAGGGTCTCGCTGGCATAGGCAGGACCCCCAAACAAGGACTCCAGGAGTTGGAGGGGCAGCCAGAGCCCCCCGGCTGGGCAGCACTCAGTGCCTGCCTCTCCCAGGGTTGTGGTTACAAAGTTTGTTAAAGATGGAATTAGTATGCCTGGCATTTTTTCTCTGTATTTTAATTTGTGTTAATAGTGCTTTCTTAATTTCTGTTAATCGTGCCTTCTTAATTTGTGTTAAACCTGCTTTCTTAATTTGTGTTAATCGAGCTCTTTTATGTTAATAAAGAAGGGGGAGATGTGGGAGCCTGGCCATGGGGGTCGACAAGTCCCATGGTTGGTGATCACATCCGACTCTTAAAGATGAGGCCATCAGGAAACTAAAGAGTTGAGAGGGAACAAAGAAGGGTGATTCAGGAGACACCTTAAACAGGGACATGAAGAACAGGAACAGGGATAGTCTAACAGAACAGGGACAAAAACAAAAAAGGAATGAATAGGGACAGGCTATCAGAACAGGGACAAACAAAAAACAGCATATGGGAGGGTCCCACTGGCGTATGCTGGACCCACAAACAAGGACTCCAGGAGTTGGAGGGGCAGCCAGAGCCCCCCGGCTGGGCAGCACTCAGTGCCTGCCTCTCCCAGGGATGGGGTTGCAAAGTTTGTTAAAGATAGTCTTAGTATGCCTGGCAGTTTTTCTCTGTGTTTTAGTTTGTGTTGATCCTGCCTTCTTAATTTGTGTTAATTGCGCTTTCTTATGTTAATAAAGAAGGAGGAGATGTGGGAGTGTGGCCATGGGGGTCGACAAGCCCCATGGTTGGTGATCACATCCGACTCTTAAAGATGAGGCCATGAGGAAAGTAAAGCCTTGAGAGGGAACAAAGAAGGGTGATTCAGGAGACACCTTAAGCAGGGACATGAAGAACAGGAACAGGGACAGGCTAACAGAACAGGGAGAAAGAAAAAACAGCATATGGGAGGGTCCCACTGGCATAGGCAGGACCCACAAACAAGGACTCCAGGAGTTGGAGGGGCAGCCAGAGCCCCCCAGCTGGGAAGCACTCAGTGCCTGCCTCTCCCAGGGATGGGGTTGCAAAGTTTGTTAAAGATAGTCTTAGTATGCCTGGCAGTTTTTCTCTGTGTTTTAGTTTGTGTTTATCCTGCCTTCTTAATTTGTGTTAATTGTGCTTTCTTAATTTCTGTTAATCGCGCCTTCTTAATTTGTGTTAAACCTGCTTTCTTAATTTGTGTTAATCGAGCTCTTTTATGTTAATAAAGAAGGGGGAGATGTGGGAGCATGGCCGTGGGGGTCGACAAGTCCCATGGTTGGTGATAACATCCAACTCTTAAAGATGAGACCATCAGTAAAGTAAAGCCTTGAGAGGGAACAAAGAAGGGTGATTCAGGAGACACCTTAAGCAGGGACATGAAGAACAGGAATAGGGATAGTCTAACAGAACAGGGAGGAAAACAAAAAGGGAATGAATAGGGACAGGCTATCAGAACAGGGACAAACAAAAAACAGCCTATGGGAGGGTCTCGCTGGCATAGGCAGGACCCACAAACAAGGTCTCCAGGAGTTGGAGGGGCAGCCAGAGCCCCCCGGCTGGGCAGCACTCAGTGCCTGCCTCTCCCAGGGATGGTTTTACAAAGATTGTTAAAGATAGACTTAGTATGCCTGGCAGTTTTTCTCTGTGTTTTAGTTTGTGTTGATCCTGCCTTCTTAATTTGTGTTAATTGCGCTTTCTTATGTTAATAAAGAAGGGGGAGATGTGGGAGTGTGGCCATGTGGGTCGACAAGCCCCATGGTTGGTGATCACATCCAACTCTTAAAGATGAGACCATGAGGAAAGTAAAGCCTTGAGAGGGAACAAAGAAGGGTGATTCAGGAGACACCTTAAACAGGGACATGAAGAACAGGAACAGGGATAGTCTAACAGAACAGGGACAAAAACAAAAAAGGAATTAATAGGGACAGGCTATCAGAACAGGGACAAACAAAAAACAGCGTATGGGAGGGTCTCGCTGGCATAGGCAGGACCCACAAACAAGGACTCCAGGAGTTGGAGGGGCAGCCAGAGCCCCCCAGCTGGGCAGCACTCAGTGCCTGCCTCTCCCAGGGATGGGGTTACAAAGTTTGTTAAAGATGGAATTAGTATGCCTGGCAGTTTTTCTCTGTATTTTAGTTTGTGTTAATAGTGCTTTCTTAATTTGTGTTACTCTTGCTTTCTTAATTTCTGTTAATCGCGCCTTCTTAATTGGTGTTAAACCTGCTTTCTTAATTTGTGTTAATCGAGCTCTTTTATGTTAATAAAGAAGGGGGAGTTGTAGGAGTGTGGCCATGGGGGTCGACAAGTCCCATGGTTGGTGATAACATCCGACTCTTAAAGATGAGGCCATCAGGAAAGTAAAGAGTTGAGAGGGAACAAAGAAGGGTGATTCAGGAGACACCTTAAACAGGGACATGAAGAACAGGAACAGGGACAGGCTAACAGAGCAGGGAGAAACAAAAAACAGCATATGGGAGGGTCCCACTGGCGTATGCTGGACCCACAAACAAGGACTCCAGGAGTTGGAGGGGCAGCCAGAGCCCCCCGGCTGGGCAGCACTCAGTGCCTGCCTCTCCCACGGCTGGTTTTACAAAGATTGTTAAAGATAGACTTAGTATGCCTGGCAGTTTTTCTCTGTGTTTTAGTTTGTGTTGGTCCTGCCTTCTTAATTTGTGTTAATCGCGCTTTCTTATGTTAATAAAGAAGGGGGAGATGTGGGAGCATGGCCATGGGGGTCCACAAGCCCTATGGTTGGTGATAACATCCGACTCTTAAAGATGAGGCCATCAGGAAACTAAAGAGTTGAGAGGGCACAAAGAAGGGTGATTCAGGAGACACCTTAAACAGGGACATGAAAAACAGGAACAGGGATAGTCTAACAGAACAGGGACGAAAACAAAAAAAGGAATGAATAGGGACAGGCTATCAGAACAGGGACAAACAAAAAACAGCCTATGGGAGGGTCTCGCTGGCATAGGCAGGACCTCCAAACAAGGACTCCAGGAGTTGGAGGGGCAGCCAGAGCCCCCTGGCTGGGCAGCACTCAGTGCCTGCCTCTCCCAGGGATGGTTTTACAAAGATTGTTAAAGATAGACTTAGTATGCCTGGCAGTCTTTCTCTGTGTTTTAGTTTGTGTTGGTCCTGCCTTCTTAATTTGTGTTAATCGCGCTTTCTTATGTTAATAAAGAAGGGGAAGATGTGGGAGTGTGGCCATGGGGGTCGACAGGCCCCATGGTTGGTGATAACATCCGACTCTTAAAGATGAGGCCATCAGGAATTTAAAGATTTGAGAGGGAACAAAGAAGGGTGATTCAGGTGACACCTTCTTGTCTGGGGTGGCTAGTTCTCCAGCCATTAATGCATGGAAGTGGCTGGGTGTTTGCTGTTGCAGGGCAAAATTGTTTAACCAATGACTAGTTAGTGGAAAGGTACTGCTGTGAGGCGGAAGTTATAGGAAGGGAGCCTTTCCTGAATAAGGGATAGAATGAAGTTGTGCCCTCACTCTGAGAGATGAAGTTATGCCCTCAGTAAGAGAGAGTTCAAGTTATGTCATCAATAATGAGGTAGCAGTTACAGATCCTGAAAGAACCCCGGTGTCCGTGCGGTCTTTACGCCACAAATCGCCCCCCAACAGGGACATGAAAACGAACAGGGACGAGAAGAATACAAACAGGGACATGAAGAAGAGGAACAGGGACAGGCAAACAGCACAGGGACAAAAACAAAAAAGGAATGAATAGGGACAGGCAAACGGAACAGGGACAAAAACAGAAAAGGAATGATCAGATACAGGCTAACAGAACAGGGATGACCAAAAAGAGCATATGGGAGGGTCACGATGGTTTACGCAGGACCCCCAAACAAGGACTCCAGGAGTTGGAGGGGCAGCCAGAGCCCCCCGGCTGGGCAGCACTCAGTGCCAGCCTCTCCCAGGGATGGGGTTATAAAGTTTGTTAAAGATGGAATTAGTATGCCTGGCAGTTTTTCTCTGTATTTTAGTTTGTGTTAATAGTGCTTTCTTAATTTGTGTTACTCTTGCTTTCTTAATTTCTGTTAATCGCGCCTTCTTAATTGGTATTAAACCTGCTTTCTTAATTTGTGTTAATCGAGCTCTTTTATGTTAATAAAGAAGGGGGAGTTGTAGGAGTGTGGCCACGGGGGTCGACAAGTCCCATGGTTGGTGATAACATCCGACTCTTAAAGATGAGGCCATCAGGAAAGTAAAGAGTTGAGAGGGAACAAAGAAGGGTGATTCAGGAGACACCTTAAACAGGGACATGTAGAACAGGGACAGGCTAACAGAGCAGGGAGAAACAAAAAACAGCGTATGGGAGGGTCTCGCTGGCATATGCTAGACCCACAAACAAGGACTCCAGGAGTTGGAGGGGCAGCCAGAGCCCCCCGGCTGGGCAGCACTCAGTGCCTGCATCTCCCAGGGATGGGTTTACAAAGGTTGTTAAAGATAGACTTAGTATGCCTGGCAGTTTTTCTCTGTGTTTTAGTTTGTGCTGATCCTGCCTTCTTAATTTGTGTTAATTGTGCTTTCTTATGTTAATAAAGAAGGGGAAGATGTGGGAGTGTGGCCATGGGGGTCGACAAGCCCCATGGTTGGTGATAACATCCGACTCTTAAAGATGAGACCATCAGGAAAGTAAAGCCTTGAGAGGGAACAAAGAAGGGTGATTCAGGAGACACCTTAACCAGGGACATGAAGAACAGGAACAGGGATAGTCTAACAGAACAGGGAGGAAAACAAAAAAGGAATGAATAGGGACAGGCTATCAGAACAGGGACAAACAAAAAACAGCGTATGGGAGGGTCTCGCTGGCATAGGCAGGACCCAGAAACAAGGACTCCAGGAGTTGGAGGGGCAGCCAGAGCCCCCCGGCTGGGCAGCACTCAGTGCCTGCATCTCCCAGGGATGGGGTTACAAAGTCTGTAAAAGATGGAATTAGTATGCCTGGCAGTTTTTCTCTGTGTTTTAGTTTGTGTTGATCCTGCCTTCTTAATTTGTGTTAATCGCGCTTTCTTAAGTTAATGAAGAAGGGGAAGATGTGGGAGTGTGGCCATGGGGGTCGACAAGCCCCATGGTTGGTGATAACATCGGACTCTTAAAGTAGAGACCATCATGAAAGTAAAGCCTTGAGAGGGAACAAAGAAGGGTGATTCAGGAGACACCTTAAGCAGGGACATGAAGAACAGGAACAGGGACAGGCTAACAGAACAGGGACAAAAGAAAAAAGGAATGAATAGGGACATGCTATCAGAACAGGGACAAACAAAAAACAGCGTATGGGAGGGTCTCGCTGGCATAGGCAGGACCCACAAACAAGGACTCCAGGAGTTGGAGGGGCAGCCAGAGCCCCCCAGCTGGGAAGCACTCAGTGCCTGCCTCTCCCAGGGATGGGGTTACAAAGTTTGTTAAAGATGGAATTAGTATGCCTGGCAGTTTTTCTCTGTATTTTAGTTTGTGTTAATAGTGCTTTCTTAATTTGTGTTACTCTTGCTTTCTTAATTTCTGTTAATCGCGCCTTCATAATTTGTGTTAAACCTGCTTTCTTAATTTGTGTTAATCGAGCTCTTTTATGTTAATAAAGAAGGGGGAGTTGTGGGAGCATGGCCATGGGGGTCCACAAGCCCTATGGTTGGTGATAACATCCGACTCTTAAATATGAGGCCATCAGGAAACTAAAGAGTTGAGAGGGAACAAAGAAGGGTGATTCAGGAGACACCTTAAACAGGGACATGAAAAACAGGAACAGGGATAGTCTAACAGAACAGGGACGAAAACAAAAAAAGGAATGAATAGGGACAGGCTATCAGAACAGGGACAAACAAAAAACAGCGTATGGGAGGGTCTCACTGGCATAGGCAGGACCCAGAAACAAGGACTCCAAAGTTGGAGGGGCAGCCAGAGCCCCCCGGCTGGGCAGCACTCAGTGCCTGCCTCTCCCACTGCTGGTTTTACAAAGATTGTTAAAGAAAGACTTAGTATGCCTGGCAGTTTTTCTCTGTGTTTTAGTTTGTGTTGGTCCTGCCTTCTTAATTTGTGTTAATCGAGCTTTCTTATGTTAATAAAGAAGGGGGAGATGTGGGAGTGTGGCCATGGGGGTCGACAGGCCCCATGGTTGGTGATAACATCCGACTCTTAAAGATGAGGCCATCAGGAATTTAAAGATTTGAGAGGGAACAAAGAAGGGTGATTCAGGTGACACCTTCTTGTCTGGGGTGTCTAGTTCTCCAGCCATTAATGCATGGAAGTGGCTGGGTGTTTGCTGTTGCAGGGCAAAATTGTTTAACCAATGACTAATTAGTGGAAGGGTACTGCTGTGAGGTGGAAGTTATAGGAAGGGAGCCTTTCCTGAATAAGGGATAGAATGAAGTTGTGCCCTCACTCTGAGAGATGAAGTTATGCCCTCAGTAAGAGAGAGTTCAAGTTATGTCATCAATAGTGAGGTAGCAGTTACAGATCCTGAAAGAACCCCGGTGTCCGAGCGGTCTTTACGCCACAAATCGCCCCCCAACAGGGACATGAAAACGAACAGGGACGAGAAGAATACAAACAGAGACATGAAGAAGAGGAACAGGGACAGGCAAACAGAACAGGGACAAAAACAAAATAGGAATGAATAGGGACAGGGAAACGGAACAGGGACAAAAACAGAAAAGGAATGATCAGGTACAGGCTAACAGAACAGGGATGACCAAAAAGAGCATATGGGAGGGCCACGATGGTTTACGCAGGACCCCCAAACAAGGACTCCAGGAGTTGGAGGGGCAGCCAGAGCCCCCCGGCTGGGCAGCACTCAGTGCCTGCCTCTCCCAGGGATGGGGTTATAAAGTTTGTTAAAGATAGACTTAGTATGCCTGGCAGTTTTTCTCTGTATTTTAGTTTGTGTTAATAGTGCTTTCTTAATTTGTGTTTCTCTTGCTTTCTTAATTTCTGTTAATCGCGCCTTCTTAATTTGTGTTAAACCTGCTTTCTTAATTTGTGTTAATCGAGCTCTTTTATGTTAATAAAGGAGGGGGAGATGTGGGAGCCTGGCCATGGGGTTAGACAAGCCCCATGGTTGGTGATAAGATCTGACTAATAAAGTAGAGACCATCAGGAAAGTAAAGCCTTGAGAGGGAACAAAGAAGGGTGATTCAGGAGACACCTTAAACAGGGACATGAAGAACAGGAACAGGGATAGTCTAACAGAACAGGGACAAAAACAAAAAAGGAATGAATAGGGACATGCTATCAGAACAGGGACAAACAAAAAACAGCGTATGGGAGGGTCTCGCTGGCATAGGCAGGACCCAGAAAAAAGGACTCCAGGAGTTGGAGGGGCAGCCAGAGCCCCCCGGCTGGGCAGCACTCAGTGCCTGCCTCTCCCAGGGTTGTGGTTACAAAGTTTGTTAAAGATGGAATTAGTATGCCTGGCATTTTTTCTCTGTATTTTAATTTGTGTTAATAGTGCTTTCTTAATTTGTGTTTCTCTAGCTTTCTTAATTTCTGTTAATCGTGCCTTCTTAATTTGTGTTAAACCCGCTTTCTTAATTTGTGTTAATCGCGCTTTCTTAAGTTAATAAAGAAGGGGAAGATGTGGGAGTGTGGCCATGGGGGTCGACAAGCCCCATGGTTGGTGATCACATCCGACTCTTAAAGATGAAACCATCAGGAAAGTAAAGCCTTGAGAGGGAACAAAGAAGGGTGATTCAGGAGACACCTTAAACAGGGACATGAAGAACAGGAACAGGGATAGTCTAACAGAACAGGGACAAAAACAAAAAAGGAATGAATAGGGACAGGCTATCAGAACAGGGACAAACAAAAAACAGCGTATGGGAGGGTCTCGCTGGCATAGGCAGGACCCCCAAACAAGGACTCCAGGAGTTGGAGGGGCAGCCAGAGCCCCCCGGCTGGGCAGCACTCAGTGCCTGCCTCTCCCAGGGATGGGGTTGCAAAGTTTGTTAAAGATAGTCTTAGAATGCCTGGCAGTTTTTCTCTGTGTTTTAGTTTGTGTTGATCCTGCCTTCTTAATTTGTGTTAATTGCGCTTTCTTATGTTAATAAAGAAGGAGGAGATGTGGGAGTGTGGCCATGGGGGTCGACAAGCCCCATGGTTGGTGATCACATCCGACTCTTAAAGATGAGGCCATGAGGAAAGTAAAGCCTTGAGAGGGAATAAAGAAGGGTGATTCAGGAGACACCTTAAGCAGGGACATGAAGAACAGGAACAGGGACAGGCTAACAGAGCAGGGAGAAACAAAAAACAGCATATGGGAGGGTCCCACTGGCATAGGCAGGACCCACAAACAAGGACTCCAGGAGTTGGAGGGGCAGCCAGAGCCCCCCAGCTGGGAAGCACTCAGTGCCTGCCACTCCCAGGGATGGGGTTGCAAAGTTTGTTAAAGATAGTCTTAGTATGCCTGGCAGTTTTTCTCTGTGTTTTAGTTTGTGTTGATCCTGCCTTCTAAATTTGTGTTAATTGCGCTTTCTTATGTTAATAAAGAAGGAGGAGATGTGGGAGTGTGGCCATGGGGGTCGACAAGCCCCATGGTTGGTGATCACATCCGACTCTTAAAGATGAGGCCATGAGGAAAGTAAAGCCTTGAGAGGGGACAAAGAAGGGTGATTCAGGAGACACCTTAAACAGGGACATGAAGAACAGGAACAGGGATAGTCTAACAGAACAGGGACAAATACAAAAAAGGAATGAATAGGGACAGGCTATCAGAACAGGGACAAACAAAAAACAGCATATGGGAGGGTCTCGCTGGCATAGGCAGGACCCACAAACAAGGACTCCAGGAGTTGGAGGGGCAGCCAGAGCCCCCCAGCTGGGCAGCACTCAGTGCCTGCCTCTCCCAGGGATGGGGTTACAAAGTTTGTTAAAGATGGAATTAGTATGCCTGGCAGTTTTTCTCTGTATTTTAGTTTGTGTTAATAGTGCTTTCTTAATTTGTGTTACTCTTGCTTTCTTAATTTCTGTTAATCGCGCCTTCTTAATTTGTGTTAAACCTGCTTTCTTAATTTGTGTTAATCGAGCTCTTTTAGGTTAATAAAGAAGGGGGAGATGTGGGAGCCTGGCCATGGGGGTGGACAAGTCCCATGGTTGGTGATAACATCGGACTCTTAAAGACGAGGCCATCAGGAAAGTAAAGCCTTGAGAGGGAACAAAGAAGGGTGATTCAGGAGACACCTTAAACAGGGACATGAAGAACAGGAACAGGGGCAGGCTAACAGAGCAGGGAGAAACAAAAAACAGCATATGGGAGGGTCCCACTGGCGTATGCTGGACCCACAAACAAGGACTCCAGGAGTTGGAGGGGCAGCCAGAGCCCCCCGGCTGGGCAGCACTCAGTGCCTGCCTCTCCCAGGGATGGTTTTACAAAGATTGTTAAAGATAGAATTAGTATGCCTGGCAGTTTTTCTCTGTGTTTTAGTTTGTGTTGATCCTGCCTTCTTAATTTGTGTTAAACGCGCTTTTTTAAGTTAATAAAGAAGGGGAAGATGTGGGAGTGTGGCCATGGGGGTCGACAAGCCCCATGGTTGGTAATAACATCCAACTCTTAAGGATGAGACCATCAGGAATTTAAAGAGTTGAGAGGGAACAAAGAAGGGTGATTCAGGTGACACCTTCTTGTCTGGGGTGGCTTGTTCTCCAGCCATTAAAGCATGGAAGTTGCTGGGTGTTTGCTGTTGCTGGGCAAAGTTGTTGACCAATGACTAGTTAGTGGAAAGGTACTGCTGTGAGGCGGAAATTATAGGAAGGGAGCCTTTCCTGAATAAGGGATAGAATGAAGTTGTGCCCTCACTCTGAGAGATGAAGTTATGCCCTCAGTAAGAGAGAGTTCAAGTTATGTCATCAATAATGAGGTAGCAGTTACAGATCCTGAAAGAACCCCGTTGTCCGTGCGGTCTTTACGCCACAAATCGCCCCCCAACAGGGACATGAAAACGAACAGGGACAAGAAGAAAACAAACAGGGACATGAAGAACAGGAACAGGGACAGGCTAACAGAACAGGGACAAAAACAAAAAAGGAATGAATAGGGACAGGCAAACGGAACAGGGACAAAAACAGAAAAGGAATGAATAGGTACAGGCTAACAGAACAGGGACGAACAAAAAGAGCGTATGGGAGGGTCACGCCGGCTTACGCAGGACCCCCAAACAAGGACTCCAGGAGTTGGAGGGGCAGCCAGAGCCCCCCGGCTGGGCAGCACTCAGTGCCTGCCTCTCCCAGGGTTGGTTTTACAAAGTTTGTTAAAGATGGAATTAGTATGCCTGGCAGTTTTTCTCTGTGTTTTAGTTTGTGTTAATAGTGCTTTCTTAATTTGTGTTACTCTTGCTTTCTTAATTTCTGTTAATCGCGCCTTCATAATTTGTGTTAAACCTGCTTTCTTAATTTGTGTTAATCGAGCTCTCTTATGTTAATAAAGAAGGGGGAGATGTGGGAGTGTGGCCATGGGAGTCGACAAGCCCCATGGTTGGTGATAACATCGGACTCTTAAAGATGAGGCCATCAGGAAAGTAAAGAGTTGAGAGGGAACAAAGAAGGGTGATTCAGGAGACACCTTAAACAGGGACATGAAGAACAGGAACAGGGATAGTCTAACAGAACAGGGACGAAAACAAAAAAGGAATGAATAGGGACAGGCTATCAGAACAGGGACAAACAAAAAACAGCGTATGGGAGGGTCTCGCTGGCATAGGCAGGACCCCCAAACAAGGACTCCAGGAGTTGGAGGGTCAGCCAGAGCCCCCGGCTGGGCAGCACTCAGTGCCTGCCTCTCCCACGGCTGGTTTTACAAAGATTGTTAAAGATAGACTTAGTATGCCTGGCAGTTTTTATCTGTGTTTTAGTTTGTGCTGATTCTGCCTTCTTAATTTGTGTTAATCGCGCTTTTTTAAGTTAATAAAGAAGGGGAAGATGTGGGAGTGTGGCCATGGGGGTCGACAAGCCCCGTGGTTGGTGATAACATCAGACTCTTAAAGATGAGACCATCAGGAAAGTAAAGCCCTGAGAGGGAACAAAGGGTGATTCAGGAGACAGCTTAAACAGGGACATGAAGAACAGGAACAGGGACAGGCTAACAGAACAGGGACAAACAAAAAACAGCGTATGGGAGGGTCTCGCTGGCATAGGCAGGACCCAGAAACAAGGACTCCAGGAGTTGGAGGGGCAGCCAGAGCCCCCCGGCTGGGCAGCACTCAGTGCCTGCCTCTCCCAGGGATGGGGTTACAAAGTTTGTTAAAGATGGAATTAGTATGCCTGGCAGTTTTTCTCTGTATTTTAGTTTGTGTTAATACTGCTTTCTTAATTTGTGTTACTCTTGCTTTCTTAATTTCTGTTAATCGCGCCTTCATAATTTGTGTTAAACCTGCTTTCTTAATTTGTGTTAATCGAGCTCTTTTATGTTAATAAAGAAGGGGGAGATGTGGGAGCGTGGCCATGGGGGTCGACAAGTCCCATGGTTGGTGATAACATCCAACTCTTAAGGATGAGACCATCAGGAATTTAAAGAGTTGAGAGGGAACAAAGAAGGGTGATTCAGGTGACACCTTCTTGTCTGGGGTGGCTAGTTCTCCAGCCATTAATGCATGGAAGTGGCTGGGTGTTTGCTGTTGCCGGGCAAAGTTGTTGACCAATGACTAGTTAGTGGAAAGGTACTGCTGTGAGGCGGAAGTTATAGGAAGGGAGCCTTTCCTGAATAAGGGATAGAATGAAGTTGTGCCCTCACTCTGAGAGGTGAAGTTATGCCCTCAGTAAGAGAGAGTTCAAGTTATGTCATCAATAAAGAGGTAGCAGTTACAGATCCTGAAAGAACCCTGTTGTCCGTGCGGTCTTTACGCCACAAATCGCCCCCCAACAGGGACAAGAAAACGAACAGGGACGAGAAGAAAACAAACAGGGACATGAAGAACAGGAACAGGGACAGGCTAACAGAACAGGGACAAAAACAAAAAAGGAATGAATAGGGACAGGCAAACGGAACAGGAAAAAGAAAAAAAAAGGAATGAATAGGTACAGGCTAACAGAACAGGGACGAACAAAAAGAGCTTATGGGAGGGTCACGCTGGCTTACGCAGGACCCACAAACAAGGACTCCAGGAGGTGGAGGGGCAGCCAGAGCCCCCCGGCTGGGCAGCACTCAGTGCCTGCCTCTCCCAGGGATGGGGTTGCAAAGTTTGTTAAAGATAGTCTTAGTATGCCTGGCAGTTTTTCTCTGTGTTTTAGTTTGTGTTGATCCTGCCTTCTTAATTTGTGTTAATTGCGCTTTCTTATGTTAATAAAGAAGGAGGAGATGTGGGAGTGTGGCCATGGGGGTCGACAAGCCCCATGGTTGGTGATCACATCCGACTCTTAAAGATGAGGCCATGAGGAAAGTAAAGCCTTGAGAGGGAACAAAGAAGGGTGATTCAGGAGACACCATAAACAGGGACATGAAGAACAGGAACAGGGACAGGCTAACAGAGCAGGGAGAAACAAAAAACAGCATATGGGAGGGTCCCACTGGCATATGCTGGACCCACAAACAAGGACTCCAGGAGTTGGAGGGGCAGCCAGAGCCCCCCAGCTGGGAAGCACTCAGTGCCTGCCTCTCCCAGGGATGGGGTTACAAAGTTTGTTAAAGATGGAATTAGTATGCCTGGCACTTTTTCTCTGTATTTTAATTTGTGTTGAGTGCTTTCTTAATTTGTGTTTCTCTTGCTTTCTTAATTTCTGTTAATCGCGCCTTCTTAATTTGTGTTAAACCTGCTTTCTTAATTTGTGTTAATCGAGCTCTTTTATGTTAATAAAGAAGGGGGAGATGTGGGAGCATGGCCATGGGGGTCCACAAGCCCTATGGTTGGTGATAACATCCAACTCTTAAAGATGAGGCCATCAGGAAAGTAAAGAGTTGAGAGGGAACAAAGTAGGGTGATTCAGGAGACACCTTAAACAGGGACATGAAGAACAGGAACAGGGACAGGCTAACAGAACAGGGACAAAAACAAAAAAGGAATGAATAGGGACAGGCAAACGGAACAGGAAAAAGAAAAAAAAAGGAATGAATAGGTACAGGCTAACAGAACAGGGACGAACAAAAAGAGCTTATGGGAGGGTCACGCTGGCTTACGCAGGACCCACAAACAAGGACTCCAGGAGGTGGAGGGGCAGCCAGAGCCCCCCGGTTGGGCAGCACTCAGTGCCTGCCTCTCCCAGGGATGGGGTTGCAAAGTTTGTTAAAGATAATCTTAGTATGCCTGGCAGTTTTTCTCTGTGTTTTAGTTTGTGTTGATCCTGCCTTCTTAATTTGTGTTAATTGCGCTTTCTTATGTTAATAAAGAAGGAGGAGATGTGGGAATGTGGCCATGGGGGTCGACAAGCCCCATGGTTGGTGATCACATCCGACTCTTAAAGATGAGGCCATGAGGAAAGTAAAGCCTTGAGAGGGAACAAAGAAGGGTGATTCAGGAGACACCTTAAACAGGGACATGAAGAACAGGAACAGGGACAGGCTAACAGAGCAGGGAGAAACAAAAAACAGCATATGGGAGGGTCCCACTGGCATATGCTGGACCCACAAACAAGGACTCCAGGAGTTGGAGGGGCAGCCAGAGCCCCCCAGCTGGGAAGCACTCAGTGCCTGCCTCTCCCAGGGATGGGGTTACAAAGTTTGTTAAAGATGGAATTAGTATGCCTGGCACTTTTTCTCTGTATTTTAATTTGTGTTGAGTGCTTTCTTAATTTGTGTTTCTCTTGCTTTCTTAATTTCTGTTAATCGCGCCTTCTTAATTTGTGTTAAACCTGCTTTCTTAATTTGTGTTAATCGAGCTCTCTTATGTTAATAAAGAAGGGGGAGATGTGGGAGCATGGCCATGGGGGTCGACAAGTCCCATGGTTGGTGATAACATGCGACTCTTAAAGATGAGGCCATCAGGAAAGTAAAGAGTTGAGAGGGAACAAAGAAGGGTGATTCAGGAGACACCTTAAACAGGGACATGAAGAACAGGAACAGGGATAGTCTAACAGAACAGGGAGGAAAACAAAAAAGGAATGAATAGGGACATGCTATCAGAACAGGGACAAACAAAAAACAGCGTATGGGAGGGTCTCGCTGGCATAGGCAGGACCCACAAAGAAGGGCTCCAGGAGTTGGAGGGGCAGCCAGAGCCCCCCGGCTGGGCAGCACTCAGTGCCTGCATCTCCCAGGGATGGGGTTACAAAGTCTGTAAAAGATGGAATTAGTATGCCTGGCAGTTTTTCTCTGTGTTTTAGTTTGTGTTTTCCTGCCTTCTTAATTTGTGTTAATCGCGCTTTCTTAAGTTAATGAAGAAGGGGAAGATGTGGGAGTGTGGCCATGGGGGTCGACAAGCCCCATGGTTGGTGATAACATCGGACTCTTAAAGTAGAGACCATCAGGAAAGTAAAGCCTTGAGAGGGAACAAAGAAGGGTGATTCAGGAGACACCTTAAGCAGGGACATGAAGAACAGGAACAGGGACAGGCTAACAGAACAGGGACAAAAGAAAAAAGGAATGAATAGGGACATGCTATCAGAACAGCGACAAACAAAAAACAGCGTATGGGAGGGTCTCCCTGGCATAGGCAGGACCCACAAACAAGGACTCCAGGAGTTGGAGGGGCAGCCAGAGCCCCCCCGCTGGGCAGCACTCAGTTCCTGCCTCTCCCACGGCTGGTTTTACAAAGGTTGTTAAACATAGACTTAGTATGCCTGGCAGCTTTTCTCTGTGTTTTAGTTTGTGTTGGTCCTGCCTTCTTAATTTGTGTTAATCGCGCTTTCTTATGTTAATAAAGAAGGGGGAGATGTGGGAGTGTGGCCATGGGGGTCGACAGGCCCCATGGTTGGTGATAACATCCGACTCTTAAAGATGAGGCCATCAGGAATTTAAAGATTTGAGAGGGAACAAAGAAGGGTGATTCAGGTGACACCTTCTTGTCTGGGGTGGCTAGTTCTCCAGCCATTAATGCATGGAAGTGGCTGGGTGTTTGCTGTTGCAGGGCAAAGTTGTTTAACCAATGACTAGTTAGTGGAAAGGTACTGCTGTGAGGTGGAAGTTATAGGAAGGGAGCCTTTCCTGAATAAGGGATAGAATGAAGTTGTGCCCTCACTCTGAGAGATGAAGTTATGCCCTCAGTAAGAGAGAGTTCAAGTTATGTCATCAATAATGAGGTAGCAGTTACAGATCCTGAAAGAAACCCCGGTGTCCGTGCGGTCTTTACGCCACAAATCGCCCCCCAACAGGGACATGAAAACGAACAGGGACGAGAAGAATACAAACAGGGACATGAAGAAGAGGAACAGGGACAGGCAAACAGCACAGGGACAAAAACAAAAAAGGAATGAATAGGGACAGGCAAACGGAACAGGGACAAAAACAGAAAAGGAATGATCAGGTACAGGCTAACAGAACAGGGATGACCAAAAAGAGCATATGGGAGGGTCACGATGGTTTACGCAGGACCCCCAAACAAGGACTCCAGGAGTTGGAGGGGCAGCCAGAGCCCCCCGGCTGGGCAGCACTCAGTGCCAGCCTCTCCCAGGGATGGGGTTATAAAGTTTGTTAAAGATGGAATTAGTATGCCTGGCAGTTTTTCTCTGTATTTTAGTTTGTGTTAATAGTGCTTTCTTAATTTGTGTTACTCTTGCTTTCTTAATTTCTGTTAATCACGCCTTCTTAATTGGTGTTAAACCTGCTTTCTTAATTTGTGTTAATCGAGCTCTTTTATGTTAATAAATAAGGGGGAGTTGTAGGAGTGTGGCCATGGGGGTCGACAAGTCCCATGGTTGGTGATAACATCCGACTCTTAAAGATGAGGCCATCAGGAAAGTAAAGAGTTGAGAGGGAACAAAGAAGGGTGATTCAGGAGACACCTTAAACAGGGACATGAAGAACAGGGACTGGCTAACAGAGCAGGGAGAAACAAAAAACAGCGTATGGGAGGGTCTCGCTGGCATATGCTAGACCCACAAACAAGGACTCCAGGAGTTGGAGGGGCAGCCAGAGCCCCCCGGCTGGGCAGCACTCAGTGCCTGCATCTCCCAGAGATGGGTTTACAAAGGTTGTTAAAGATAGACTTAGTATGCCTGGCAGTTTTTCTCTGTGTTTTAGTTTGTGCTGATCCTGCCTTCTTAATTTGTGTTAATTGTGCTTTCTTATGTTAATAAAGAAGGGGAAGATGTGGGAGTGTGGCCATGGGGGTCGACAAGCCCCATGGTTGGTGATAACATCGGACTCTTAAAGATGAGACCATCAGGAAAGTAAAGCCTTGAGAGGGAACAAAGAAGGGTGATTCAGGAGACACCTTAACCAGGGACATGAAGAACAGGAACAGGGATAGTCTAACAGAACAGGGAGGAAAACAAAAAAGGAATGAATAGGGACAGGCTATCAGAACAGGGACAAACAAAAAACAGCGTATGGGAGGGTCTCGCTGGCATAGGCAGGACCCACAAAGAAGGACTCCAGGAGTTGGAGGGGCAGCCAGAGCCCCCCTGCTGGGCAGCACTCAGTGCCTGCCACTCCCAGGGATGGGGTTACAAAGTTTGTAAAAGATGGAATTAGTATGCCTGGCAGTTTTTCTCTGTGTTTTTGTTTGTGTTGATCCTGCCTTCTTAATTTGTGTTAATCGCGCTTTCTTAAGTTAATGAAGAAGGGGAAGATGTGGGAGTGTGGCCATGGGGGTCGACAAGCCCCATGGTTGGTGATAACATCGGACTCTTAAAGTAGAGACCATCAGGAAAGTAAAGCCTTGAGAGGGAACAAAGAAGGGTGATTCAGGAGACACCTTAAGCAGGGACATGAAGAACAGGAACAGGGACAGGCTAACAGAGCAGGGAGAAACAAAAAACAGCATATGGGAGGGTCCCACTGGCGTATGCCGGACCCACAAACAAGGACTCCAGGAGTTGGAGGGGCAGCCAGAGCCCCCCGGCTGGGCAGCACTCAGTTCCTGCCTCTCCCAGGGATGGTTTTACAAAGATTGTTAAAGATAGACTTAGTATGCCTGGCAGTTTTTCTCTGTGTTTTAGTTTGTGTTGGTCCTGCCTTCTTAATTTGTGTTAATCGCGCTTTCTTATGTTAATAAAGAAGGGGGAGATGTGGGAGTGTGGCCATGGGGGTCGACAGGCCCCATGGTTGGTGATAACATCCGACTCTTAAAGATGAGGCCATCAGGAATTTAAAGATTTGAGAGGGAACAAAGAAGGGTGATTCAGGTGACACCTTCTTGTCTGGGGTGTCTAGTTCTCCAGCCATTAATGCATGGAAGTGGCTGGGTGTTTGCTGTTGCAGGGCAAAATTGTTTAACCAATGACTAATTAGTGGAAAGGTACTGCTGTGAGGTGGAAGTTATAGGAAGGGAGCCTTTCCTGAATAAGGGATAGAATGAAGTTGTGCCCTCACTCTGAGAGATGAAGTTATGCCCTCAGTAAGAGAGAGTTCAAGTTATGTCATCAATAATGAGGTAGCAGTTACAGATCCTGAAAGAACCCCGGTGTCCGAGCGGTCTTTACGCCACAAATCGCCCCCCAACAGGGACATGAAAACGAACAGGGACGAGAAGAATACAAACAGGGACATGAAGAAGAGGAACAGGGACAGGCAAACAGAACAGGGACAAAAACAAAAAAGGAATGAATAGGGACAGGAAAACGGAACAGGGACAAAAACAGAAAAGGAATGATCAGGTACAGGCTAACAGAACAGGGATGACCAAAAAGAGCATATGGGAGGGCCACGATGGTTTACGCAGGACCCCCAAACAAGGACTCCAGGAGTTGGAGGGGCAGCCAGAGCCCCCCGGCTGGGCAGCACTCAGTGCCTGCCTCTCCCAGGGATTGGGGTTATAAAGTTTGTTAAAGATAGACTTAGTATGCCTGGCAGTTTTTCTCTGTATTTTAGTTTGTGTTAATAGTGCTTTCTTAATTTGTGTTTCTCTTGCTTTCTTAATTTCTGTTAATCGCGCCTTCTTAATTTGTGTTAAACCTGCTTTCTTAATTTGTGTTAATCGAGCTCTTTTATGTTAATAAAGGAGGGGGAGATGTGGGAGCCTGGCCATGGGGTTAGACAAGCCCCATGGTTGGTGATAAGATCTGACTAATAAAGTAGAGACCATCAGGAAAGTAAAGCCTTGAGAGGGAACAAAGAAGGGTGATTCAGGAGACACCTTAAACAGGGACATGAAGAACAGGAACAGGGATAGTCTAACAGAACAGGGACGAAAATAAAAAAGTAATGAATAGGGACAGGCTATCAGAACAGGGACAAACAAAAAACAGCGTATGGGAGGGTCTCGCTGGCATAGGCAGGACCCCCAAACAAGGACTCCAGGAGTTGGAGGGGCAGCCAGAGCCCCCCGGCTGGGCAGCACTCAGTGCCTGCCTCTCCCAGGGTTGTGGTTACAAAGTTTGTTAAAGATGGAATTAGTATGCCTGGCATTTTTTCTCTGTATTTTAATTTGTGTTAATAGTGCTTTCTTAATTTGTGTTTCTCTAGCTTTCTTAATTTCTGTTAATCGTGCCTTCTTAATTTGTGTTAAACCTGCTTTCTTAATTTGTGTTAATCGAGCTCTTTTATGTTAATAAAGAAGGGGGAGATGTGGGAGCCTGGCCATGGGGGTCGACAAGTCCCATGGTTGGTGATAACATCCGACTCTTAAAGATGAGGCCATCAGGAAACTAAAGAGTTGAGAGGGAACAAAGAAGGGTGATTCAGGAGACACCTTAAACAGGGACATGAAGAACAGGAACAGGGATAGTCTAACAGAACAGGGACAAATACAAAAAAGGAATGAATAGGGACAGGCTATCAGAACAGGGACAAACAAAAAACAGCATATGGGAGGGTCCCGCTGGCGTATGCTGGACCCACAAACAAGGACTCCAGGAGTTGGAGGGGCAGCCAGAGCCCCCCGGCTGGGCAGCACTCAGTGCCTGCCTCTCCCAGGGATGGTTTTACAAAGATTGTTAAAGATAGACTTAGTATGCCTGGCAGTTTTTCTCTGTTTTAGTTTGTGTTGATCCTGCCTTCTTAATTTGTGTTAATCGCGCTTTCTTAAGTTAATAAAGAAGGGGAAGGTGTGGGAGTGTGGCCATGGGGGTCGACAAGCCCCATGGTTGGTGATAACATCGGACTCTTAAAGATGAAACCATCAGGAAAGTAAAGCCTTGAGAGGGAACAAAGAAGGGTGATTCAGGAGACACCTTAAACAGGGACATGAAGAACAGGAACAGGGATAGTCTAACAGAACAGGGACAAAAACAAAAAAGGAATGAATAGGGACAGGCTATCAGAACAGGGACAAACCAAAAACAGCGTATGGGAGGGTCTCGCTGGCATAGGCAGGACCCCCAAACAAGGACTCCAGGAGTTGGAGGGGCAGCCAGAGCCCCCCGGCTGGGCAGCACTCAGTGCCTGCCTCTCCCAGGGATGGGGTTGCAAAGTTTGTTAAAGATAGTCTTAGTATGCCTGGCAGTTTTTCTCTGTGTTTTAGTTTGTGTTGATCCTGCCTTCTTAATTTGTGTTAATTGCGCTTTCTTATGTTAATAAAGAAGGAGGAGATGTGGGAGTGTGGCCATGGGGGCCGACAAGCCCCATGGTTGGTGATCACATCCGACTCTTAAAGATGAGGCCATGAGGAAAGTAAAGCCTTGAGAGGGAACAAAGAAGGGTGATTCAGGAGACACCTTAAGCAGGGACATGAAGAACAGGAACAGGGACAGGCTAACAGAGCAGGGAGAAACAAAAAACAGCATATGGGAGGGTCCCACTGGCATAGGCAGGACCCACAAACAAGGACTCCAGGAGTTGGAGGGGCAGCCAGAGCCCCCCAGCTGGGCAGCACTCAGTGCCTGCCACTCCCCGCGATGGGGTTGCAAAGTTTGTTAAAGATGGAATTAGTATGCCTGGCAGTTTTTCTCTGTATTTTAGTTTGTGTTAATAGTGCTTTCTTAATTTGTGTTACTCTTGCTTTCTTAATTTCTGTTAATCGCGCCTTCTTAATTTGTGTTAATCGAGCTCTTTTATGTTAATAAAGAAGGGGGAGATGTGGGAGCATGGCCATGGGGGTCGACAAGTCCCATGGTTGGTGATAACATCCAACTCTTAAAGATGAGACCATCAGGAAAGTAAAGCCTTGAGAGGGAATAAAGAAGGGTGATTCAGGAGACACCTTAAGCAGGGACATGAAGAACAGGAACAGGGATAGTCTAACAGAACAGGGACGAAAACAAAAAGGGAATGAATAGGGACAGGCTATCAGAACAGGGACAAACAAAAAACAGCCTATGGGAGGGTCTCGCTGGCATAGGCAGGACCCAGAAACAAGGACTCCAGGAGTTGGAGGGGCAGCCAGAGCCCCCCGGCTGGGCAGCACTCAGTGCCTGCCTCTCCCAGGGATGGTTTTACAAAGATTGTTAAAGATAGACTTAGTATGCCTGGCAGTTTTTCTCTGTGTTTTAGTTTGTGTTGATCCTGCCTTCTTAATTTGTGTTAATTGCGCTTTCTTATGTTAATAAAGAAGGGGAAGATGTGGGAGTGTGGCCATGGGGGTCGACAAGCCCCATGGTTGGTGATCACATCCGACTCTTAAAGATGAGACCATGAGGAAAGTAAAGCCTTGAGAGGGAACAAAGAAGGGTGATTCAGGAGACACCTTAAGGAGGGACATGAAGAACAGGAACAGGGATAGTCTAACAGAACAGGGACAAAAACAAAAAAGGAATGAATAGGGACAGGCTATCAGAACAGGGACAAACAAAAAACAGCGTATGGGAGGGTCTCGCTGGCATAGGCAGGACCCACAAACAAGGACTCCAGGAGTTGGAGGGGCAGCCAGAGCCCCCCAGCTGGGCAGCACTCAGTGCCTGCCTCTCCCAGGGATGGGGTTACAAAGTTTGTTAAAGATGGAATTAGTATGCCTGGCAGTTTTTCTCTGTATTTTAGTTTGTGTTAATAGTGCTTTCTTAATTTGTGTTACTCTTGCTTTCTTAATTTCTGTTAATCGCGCCTTCTTAATTTGTGTTAAACCTGCTTTCTTAATTTGTGTTAATCGAGCTCTTTTAGGTTAATAAAGAAGGGGGAGATGTGGGAGCCTGGCCATGGGGGTCGACAAGTCCCATGGTTGGTGATAACATCCGACTCTTAAAGATGAGGCCATGAGGAAAGTAAAGCCTTGAGAGGGAACAAAGAAGGGTGATTCAGGAGACACCTTAAACAGGGACATGAAGAACAGGAACAGGGACAGTCTAACAGAACAGGGACAAACAAAAAACAGCGTATGGGAGGGTCTCGCTGGCATAGGCAGGACCCAGAAACAAGGACTCCAGGAGTTGGAGGGGCAGCCAGAGCCCCCCGGCTGGGCAGCACTCAGTGCCTGCCTCTCCCAGGGATGGGGTTACAAAGTTTGTTAAAGATGGAATTAGTATGCCTGGCAGTTTTTCTCTGTATTTTAGTTTGTGTTAATAGTGCTTTCTTAATTTGTGTTACTCTTGCTTTCTTAATTTCTGTTAATCGCGCCTTCATAATTTGTGTTAAACCTGCTTTCTTAATTTGTGTTAATCGAGCTCTTTTATGTTAATAAAGAAGGAGGAGATGTGGGAGCGTGGCCATGGGGGTCGACAAGTCCCATGGTTGGTGATAACATCCAACTCTTAAGGATGAGACCATCAGGAATTTAAAGAGTTGAGAGGGAACAAAGAAGGGTGATTCAGGTGACACCTTCTTGTCTGGGGTGGCTAGTTCTCCAGCCATTAATGCATGGAAGTGGCTGGGTGTTTGCTGTTGCCGGGCAAAGTTGTTGACCAATGACTAGTTAGTGGAAAGGTACTGCTGTGAGGCGGAAGTTATAGGAAGGGAGCCTTTCCTGAATAAGGGATAGAATGAAGTTGTGCCCTCACTCTGAGAGATGAAGTTATGCCCTCAGTAAGAGAGAGTTCAAGTTATGTCATCAATAAAGAGGTAGCAGTTACAGATCCTGAAAGAACCCCGTTGTCCGTGCGGTCTTTACGCCACAAATCGCCCCCCAACAGGGACAAGAAAACGAACAGGGACGAGAAGAAAACAAACAGGGACATGAAGAACAGGAACAGGGACAGGCTAACAGAACAGGGACAAAAACAAAAAAGGAATGAATAGGGACAGGCAAACGGAACAGATAAAAGAAAAAAAAAGGAATGAATAGGTACAGGCTAACAGAACAGGGACGAACAAAAAGAGCTTATGGGAGGGTCACGCTGGCTTACGCAGGACCCCCAAACAAGGACTCCAGGAGTTGGAGGGGCAGCCAGAGCCCCCCGGTTGGGCAGCACTCAGTGCCTGCCTATCCCAGGGATGGGGTTGCAAAGTTTGTTAAAGATAGTCTTAGTATGCCTGGCAGTTTTTCTCTGTGTTTTAGTTTGTGTTGGTCCTGCCTTCTTAATTTGTGTTAATCGCGCTTTCTTATGTTAATAAAGAAGGGGAAGATGTGGGAGTGTGGCCATGGGGGTCGACAGGCCCCATGGTTGGTGATAACATCCGACTCTTAAAGATGAGGCCATCAGGAATTTAAAGATTTGAGAGGGAACAAAGAAGGGTGATTCAGGTGACACCTTCTTGTCTGGGGTGTCTAGTTCTCCAGCCATTAATGCATGGAAGTGGCCGGGTGTTTGCTGTTGCAGGGCAAAATTGTTTAACCAATGACTAGTTAGTGGAAAGGTAATGCTGTGAGGCTGAAGTTATAGGAAGGGAGTCTTTCCTGAATAAGGGATAGAATGAAGTTGTGCCCTCACTCTGAGAGATGAAGTTATGCCCTCAGTAAGAGAGAGTTCAAGTTATGTCATCAATAATGAGGTAGCAGTTACAGATCCTGAAAGAACCCCGGTGTCCGTGCGGTCTTTACGCCACAAATCGCCCCCCAACAGGGACATGAAAACGAACAGGGACGAGAAGAATACAAACAGGGACATGAAGAAGAGGAACAGGGACAGGCAAACAGCACAGGGACAAAAACAAAAAAGGAATGAATAGGGACAGGCAAACGGAACAGGGACAAAAACAGAAAAGGAATGATCAGATACAGGCTAACAGAACAGGGATGACCAAAAAGAGCATATGGGAGGGTCACGATGGTTTACGCAGGACCCCCAAACAAGGACTCCAGGAGTTGGAGGGGCAGCCAGAGCCCCCCGGCTGGGCAGCACTCAGTGCCAGCCTCTCCCAGGGATGGGGTTATAAAGTTTGTTAAAGATGGAATTAGTATGCCTGGCAGTTTTTCTCTGTATTTTAGTTTGTGTTAATAGTGCTTTCTTAATTTGTGTTACTCTTGCTTTCTTAATTTCTGTTAATCGCGCCTTCTTAATTCGTGTTAAACCTGCTTTCTTAATTTGTGTTAATCGAGCTCTTTTATGTTAATAAAGAAGGGGGAGTTGTAGGAGTGTGGCCATGGGGGTCGACAAGTCCCATGGTTGGTGATAACATCCGACTCTTAAAGATGAGGCCATCAGGAAAGTAAAGAGTTGAGAGGGAACAAAGAAGGGTGATTCAGGAGACACCTTAAACAGGGACATGAAGAACAGGGACAGGCTAACAGAGCAGGGAGAAACAAAAAACAGCGTATGGGAGGGTCTCGCTGGCATATGCTAGACCCACAAACAAGGACTCCAGGAGTTGGAGGGGCAGCCAGAGCCCCCCGGCTGGGCAGCACTCAGTGCCTGCATCTCCCAGGGATGGGTTTACAAAGGTTGTTAAAGATAGACTTAGTATGCCTGGCAGTTTTTCTCTGTGTTTTAGTTTGTGCTGATCCTGCCTTCTTAATTTGTGTTAATTGTGCTTTCTTATGTTAATAAAGAAGGGGAAGATGTGGGAGTGTGGCCATGGGGGTCGACAAGCCCCATGGTTGGTGATAACATCCGACTCTTAAAGATGAGACCATCAGGAAAGTAAAGCCTTGAGAGGGAACAAAGAAGGGTGATTCAGGAGACACCTTAACCAGGGACATGAAGAACAGGAACAGGGATAGTCTAACAGAACAGGGAGGAAAACAAAAAAGGAATGAATAGGGACAGGCTATCAGAACAGGGACAAACAAAAAACAGCGTATGGGAGGGTCTCGCTGGCATAGGCAGGACGCACAAAGAAGGACTCCAGGAGTTGGAGGGGAAGCCAGAGCCCCCCTGCTGGGCAGCACTCAGTGCCTGCATCTCCCAGGGATGGGGTTACAAAGTCTGTAAAAGATGGAATTAGTATGCCTGGCAGTTTTTCTCTGTGTTTTAGTTTGTGTTGATCCTGCCTTCTTAATTTGTGTTAATCGCGCTTTCTTAAGTTAATGAAGAAGGGGAAGATGTGGGAGTGTGGCCATGGGGGTCGACAAGCCCCATGGTTGGTGATAACATCGGACTCTTAAAGTAGAGACCATCATGAAAGTAAAGCCTTGAGAGGGAACAAAGAAGGGTGATTCAGGAGACACCTTAAGCAGGGACATGAAGAACAGGAACAGGGACAGGCTAACAGAACAGGGACAAAAGAAAAAAGGAATGAATAGGGACATGCTATCAGAACAGCGACAAACAAAAAACAGCGTATGGGAGGGTCTCGCTGGCATAGGCAGGACCCAGAAACAAGGACTCCAGGAGTTGGAGGGGCAGCCAGAGCCCCCCAGCTGGGAAGCACTCAGTGCCTGCCTCTCCCAGGGATGGGGTTACAAAGATTGTTAAAGATGGAATTAGTATGCCTGGCAGTTTTTCTCTGTATTTTAGTTTGTGTTAATAGTGCTTTCTTAATTTGTGTTACTCTTGCTTTCTTAATTTCTGTTAATCGCGCCTTCTTAATTTGTGTTAAACCTGCTTTCTTAATTTGTGTTAATCGAGCTCTTTTATGTTAATAAAGAAGGGGGAGTTGTGGGAGCATGGCCGTGGGGGTCGACAAGTCCCATGGTTGGTGATAACATCTGACTCTTAAAGATGAGGCCATCAGGAAAGTAAAGCCTTGAGAGGGAACAAAGAAGGGTGATTCAGGAGACACCTTAAACAGGGACATGAAGAACAGGAACAGGGACAGGCTAACAGAGCAGGGAGAAACAAAAAACAGCATATGGGAGGGTCCCACTGGCGTATGCTGGACCCACAAACAAGGACTCCAGGAGTTGGAGGGGCAGCCAGAGCCCCCCGGCTGGGCAGCACTCAGTGCCTGCCTCTCCCACGGCTGGTTTTACAAAGATTGTTAAAGATAGACTTAGTATGCCTGGCAGTTTTTCTCTGTGTTTTAGTTTGTGTTGGTCCTGCCTTCTTAATTTGTGTTAATCGCGCTTTCTTATGTTAATAAAGAAGGGGGAGATGTGGGAGCATGGCCATGGGGGTCCACAAGCCCTATGGTTGGTGATAACATCCGACTCTTAAAGATGAGGCCATCAGGAAACTAAAGAGTTGAGAGGGAACAAAGAAGGGTGATTCAGGAGACACCTTAAACAGGGACATGAAAAACAGGAACAGGGATAGTCTAACAGAACAGGGACGAAAACAAAAAAAGGAATGAATAGGGACAGGCTATCAGAACAGGGACAAACAAAAAACAGCGTATGGGAGGGTCTCGCTGGCATAGGCAGGACCCAGAAACAAGGACTCCAGGAGTTGGAGGGGCAGCCAGAGCCCCCCGGCTGGGCAGCACTCAGTGCCTGCCTCTCCCACGGCTGGTTTTACAAAGGTTGTTAAACATAGACTTAGTATGCCTGGCAGTCTTTCTCTGTGTTTTAGTTTGTGTTGGTCCTGCCTTCTTAATTTGTGTTAATCGCGCTTTCTTATGTTAATAAAGAAGGGGAAGATGTGGGAGTGTGGCCATGGGGGTCGACAGGCCCCATGGTTGGTGATAACATCCGACTCTTAAAGATGAGGCCATCAGGAATTTAAAGATTTGAGAGGGAACAAAGAAGGGTGATTCAGGTGACACCTTCTTGTCTGGGGTGGCTAGTTCTCCAGCCATTAATGCATGGAAGTGGCCGGGTGTTTGCTGTTGCAGGGCAAAATTGTTTAACCAATGACTAGTTAGTGGAAAGGTAATGCTGTGAGGCTGAAGTTATAGGAAGGGAGTCTTTCCTGAATAAGGGATAGAATGAAGTTGTGCCCTCACTCTGAGAGATGAAGTTATGCCCTCAGTAAGAGAGAGTTCAAGTTATGTCATCAATAATGAGGTAGCAGTTACAGATCCTGAAAGAACCCCGGTGTCCGTGCGGTCTTTACGCCACAAATCGCCCCCCAACAGGGACATGAAAACGAACAGGGACGAGAAGAATACAAACAGGGACATGAAGAAGAGGAACAGGGACAGGCAAACAGCACAGGGACAAAAACAAAAAAGGAATGAATAGGGACAGGCAAACGGAACAGGGACAAAAACAGAAAAGGAATGATCAGATACAGGCTAACAGAACAGGGATGACCAAAAAGAGCATATGGGAGGGTCACGATGGTTTACGCAGGACCCCCAAACAAGGACTCCAGGAGTTGGAGGGGCAGCCAGAGCCCCCCGGCTGGGCAGCACTCAGTGCCAGCCTCTCCCAGGGATGGGGTTATAAAGTTTGTTAAAGATGGAATTAGTATGCCTGGCAGTTTTTCTCTGTATTTTAGTTTGTGTTAATAGTGCTTTCTTAATTTGTGTTACTCTTGCTTTCTTAATTTCTGTTAATCGCGCCTTCTTAATTGGTGTTAAACCTGCTTTCTTAATTTGTGTTAATCGAGCTCTTTTATGTTAATAAAGAAGGGGGAGTTGTAGGAGTGTGGCCACGGGGGTCGACAAGTCCCATGGTTGGTGATAACATCCGACTCTTAAAGATGAGGCCATCAGGAAAGTAAAGAGTTGAGAGGGAACAAAGAAGGGTGATTCAGGAGACACCTTAAACAGGGACATGAAGAACAGGGACAGGCTAACAGAGCAGGGAGAAACAAAAAACAGCCTATGGGAGGGTCTCGCTGGCATATGCTAGACCCACAAACAAGGACTCCAGGAGTTGGAGGGGCAGCCAGAGCCCCCCGGCTGGGCAGCACTCAGTGCCTGCATCTCCCAGGGATGGGTTTACAAAGGTTGTTAAAGATAGACTTAGTATGCCTGGCAGTTTTTCTCTGTGTTTTATTTTGTGCTGATCCTGCCTTCTTAATTTGTGTTAATTGTGCTTTCTTATGTTAATAAAGAAGGGGAAGATGTGGGAGTGTGGCCATGGGGGTCGACAAGCCCCATGGTTGGTGATAACATCCGACTCTTAAAGATGAGACCATCAGGAAAGTAAAGCCTTGAGAGGGAACAAAGAAGGGTGATTCAGGAGACACCTTAACCAGGGACATGAAGAACAGGAACAGGGATAGTCTAACAGAACAGGGAGGAAAACAAAAAAGGAATGAATAGGGACAGGCTATCAGAACAGGGACAAACAAAAAACAGCGTATGGGAGGGTCTCGCTGGCATAGGCAGGACCCACAAAGAAGGACTCCAGGAGTTGGAGGGGAAGCCAGAGCCCCCCTGCTGGGCAGCACTCAGTGCCTGCATCTCCCAGGGATGGGGTTACAAAGTCTATAAAAGATGGAATTAGTATGCCTGGCAGTTTTTCTCTGTGTTTTAGTTTGTGTTGATCCTGCCTTCTTAATTTGTGTTAATCGCGCTTTCTTAAGTTAATGAAGAAGGGGAAGATGTGGGAGTGTGGCCATGGGGGTCGACAAGCCCCATGGTTGGTGATAACATCGGACTCTTAAAGTAGAGACCATCATGAAAGTAAAGCCTTGAGAGGGAACAAAGAAGGGTGATTCAGGAGACACCTTAAGCAGGGACATGAAGAACAGGAACAGGGACAGGCTAACAGAACAGGGACAAAAGAAAAAAGGAATGAATAGGGACATGCTATCAGAACAGCGACAAACAAAAAACAGCGTATGGGAGGGTCTCGCTGGCATAGGCAGGACCCACAAACAAGGACTCCAGGAGTTGGAGGGGCAGCCAGAGCCCCCCAGCTGGGAAGCACTCAGTGCCTGCCTCTCCCAGGGATGGGGTTACAAAGTTTGTTAAAGATGGAATTAGTATGCCTGGCAGTTTTTCTCTGTATTTTAGTTTGTGTTAATAGTGCTTTCTTAATTTGTGTTACTCTTGCTTTCTTAATTTCTGTTAATCGCGCCTTCATAATTTGTGTTAAACCTGCTTTCTTAATTTGTGTTAATCGAGCTCTTTTATGTTAATAAAGAAGGGGGAGTTGTGGGAGCATGGCCGTGGGGGTCGACAAGTCCCATGGTTGGTGATAACATCTGACTCTTAAAGATGAGGCCATCAGGAAAGTAAAGCCTTGAGAGGGAACAAAGAAGGGTGATTCAGGAGACACCTTAAACAGGGACATGAAGAACAGGAACAGGGACAGGCTAACAGAGCAGGGAGAAACAAAAAACAGCATATGGGAGGGTCCCACTGGCGTATGCTGGACCCACAAACAAGGACTCCAGGAGTTGGAGGGGCAGCCAGAGCCCCCCGGCTGGGCAGCACTCAGTGCCTGCCTCTCCCACGGCTGGTTTTACAAAGATTGTTAAAGATAGACTTAGTATGCCTGGCAGTTTTTCTCTGTGTTTTAGTTTGTGTTGGTCCTGCCTTCTTAATTTGTGTTAATCGCGCTTTCTTATGTTAATAAAGAAGGGGGAGATGTGGGAGCATGGCCATGGGGGTCCACAAGCCCTATGGTTGGTGATAACATCCGACTCTTAAAGATGAGGCCATCAGGAAACTAAAGAGTTGAGAGGGAACAAAGAAGGGTGATTCAGGAGACACCTTAAACAGGGACATGAAAAACAGGAACAGGGATAGTCTAACAGAACAGGGACGAAAACAAAAAAAGGAATGAATAGGGACAGGCTATCAGAACAGGGACAAACAAAAAACAGCGTATGGGAGGGTCTCGCTGGCATAGGCAGGACCCAGAAACAAGGACTCCAGGAGTTGGAGGGGCAGCCAGAGCCCCCCGGCTGGGCAGCACTCAGTGCCTGCCTCTCCCACGGCTGGTTTTACAAAGGTTGTTAAACATAGACTTAGTATGCCTGGCAGTCTTTCTCTGTGTTTTAGTTTGTGTTGGTCCTGCCTTCTTAATTTGTGTTAATCGCGCTTTCTTATGTTAATAAAGAAGGGGAAGATGTGGGAGTGTGGCCATGGGGGTCGACAGGCCCCATGGTTGGTGATAACATCCGACTCTTAAAGATGAGGCCATCAGGAATTTAAAGATTTGAGAGGGAACAAAGAAGGGTGATTCAGGTGACACCTTCTTGTCTGGGGTGTCTAGTTCTCCAGCCATTAATGCATGGAAGTGGCTGGGTGTTTGCTGTTGCAGGGCAAAATCGTTTAACCAATGACTAATTAGTGGAAAGGTACTGCTGTGAGGTGGAAGTTATAGGAAGGGAGCCTTTCCTGAATAAGGGATAGAATGAAGTTGTGCCCTCACTCTGAGAGATGAAGTTATGCCCTCAGTAAGAGAGAGTTCAAGTTATGTCATCAATAATGAGGTAGCAGTTACAGATCCTGAAAGAACCCCGGTGTCCGAGCGGTCTTTACGCCACAAATCGCCCCCCAACAGGGACATGAAAACAAACAGGGACGAGAAGAATACAAACAGGGACATGAAGAAGAGGAACAGGGACAGGCAAACAGAACAGGGACAAAAACAAAAAAGGAATGAATAGGGACAGGAAAACGGAACAGGGACAAAAACAGAAAAGGAATGATCAGGTACAGGCTAACAGAACAGGGATGACCAAAAAGAGCATATGGGAGGGCCACGATGGTTTACGCAGGACCCCCAAACAAGGACTCCAGGAGTTGGAGGGGCAGCCAGAGCCCCCCGGCTGGGCAGCACTCAGTGCCTGCCTCTCCCAGGGATGGGGTTATAAAGTTTGTTAAAGATAGACTTAGTATGCCTGGCAGTTTTTCTCTGTATTTTAGTTTGTGTTAATAGTGCTTTCTTAATTTGTGTTTCTCTTGCTTTCTTAATTTCTGTTAATCGCGCCTTCTTAATTTGTGTTAAACCTGCTTTCTTAATTTGTGTTAATCGAGCTCTTTTATGTTAATAAAGGAGGGGGAGATGTGGGAGCCTGGCCATGGGGTTAGACAAGCCCCATGGTTGGTGATAAGATCTGACTAATAAAGTAGAGACCATCAGGAAAGTAAAGCCTTGAGAGGGAACAAAGAAGGGTGA
The DNA here is from genome assembly GCF_964034855.1 of Anser brachyrhynchus. Taxonomy (NCBI): domain Eukaryota; kingdom Metazoa; phylum Chordata; class Aves; order Anseriformes; family Anatidae; genus Anser; species Anser brachyrhynchus. Next base: position 6,182,972 of record NC_137704.1, read on the forward strand.
TTCAGGAGACACCTTAAACAGGGACATGAAGAACAGGAACAGGGATAGTCTAACAGAACAGGGACGAAAATAAAAAAGTAATGAATAGGGACAGGCTATCAGAACAGGGACAAACAAAAAACAGCGTATGGGAGGGTCTCGCTGGCATAGGCAGGACCCCCAAACAAGGACTCCAGGAGTTGGAGGGGCAGCCAGAGCCCCCCGGCTGGGCAGCACTCAGTGCCTGCCTCTCCCAGGGTTGTGGTTACAAAGTTTGTTAAAGATGGAATTAGTATGCCTGGCATTTTTTCTCTGTATTTTAATTTGTGTTAATAGTGCTTTCTTAATTTCTGTTAATCGTGCCTTCTTAATTTGTGTTAAACCTGCTTTCTTAATTTGTGTTAATCGAGCTCTTTTATGTTAATAAAGAAGGGGGAGATGTGGGAGCCTGGCCATGGGGGTCGACAAGTCCCATGGTTGGTGATAACATCCAACTCTTAAAGATGAGGCCATCAGGAAACTAAAGAGTTGAGAGGGAACAAAGAAGGGTGATTCAGGAGACACCTTAAACAGGGACATGAAGAACAGGAACAGGGATAGTCTAACAGAACAGGGACAAAAACAAAAAAGGAATGAATAGGGACAGGCTATCAGAACAGGGACAAACAAAAAACAGCATATGGGAGGGTCCCACTGGCGTATGCTGGACCCACAAACAAGGACTCCAGGAGTTGGAGGGGCAGCCAGAGCCCCCCGGCTGGGCAGCACTCAGTGCCTGCCTCTCCCAGGGATGGTTTTACAAAGATTGTTAAAGATAGACTTAGTATGCCTGGCAGTTTTTCTCTGTGTTTTAGTTTGTGTTGGTCCTGCCTTCTTAATTTGTGTTAATTGCGCTTTCTTATGTTAATAAAGAAGGGGGAGATGTGGGAGCATGGCCATGGGGGTCCACAAGCCCTATGGTTGGTGATAACATCCGACTCTTAAAGATGAGGCCATCAGGAAACTAAAGAGTTGAGAGGGAACAAAGAAGGGTGATTCAGGAGACACCTTAAACAGGGACATGAAAAACAGGAACAGGGATAGTCTAAGAGAACAGGGACGAAAACAAAAAAAGGAATGAATAGGGACAGGCTATCAGAACAGGGACAAACAAAAAACAGCGTATGGGAGGGTCTCGCTGGCATAGGCAGGACCCAGAAACAAGGACTCCAGGAGTTGGAGGGGCAGCCAGAGCCCCCCGGCTGGGCAGCACTCAGTGCCTGCCTCTCCCAGGGTTGTGGTTACAAAGTTTGTTAAAGATGGAATTAGTATGCCTGGCATTTTTTCTCTGTATTTTAATTTGTGTTAATAGTGCTTTCTTAATTTGTGTTTCTCTAGCTTTCTTAATTTCTGTTAATCGTGCCTTCTTAATTTGTGTTAAACCCGCTTTCTTAATTTGTGTTAATCGCGCTTTCTTAAGTTAATAAAGAAGGGGAAGATGTGGGAGTGTGGCCATGGGGGTCGACAAGCCCCATGGTTGGTGATCACATCCGACTCTTAAAGATGAAACCATCAGGAAAGTAAAGCCTTGAGAGGGAACAAAGAAGGGTGATTCAGGAGACACCTTAAACAGGGACATGAAGAACAGGAACAGGGATAGTCTAACAGAACAGGGACAAAAACAAAAAAGGAATGAATAGGGACAGGCTATCAGAACAGGGACAAACAAAAAACAGCGTATGGGAGGGTCTCGCTGGCATAGGCAGGACCCCCAATCAAGGACTCCAGGAGTTGGAGGGGCAGCCAGAGCCCCCCGGCTGGGCAGCACTCAGTGCCTGCCTCTCCCAGGGATGGGGTTGCAAAGTTTGTTAAAGATAGTCTTAGAATGCCTGGCAGTTTTTCTCTGTGTTTTAGTTTGTGTTGATCCTGCCTTCTTAATTTGTGTTAATTGCGCTTTCTTATGTTAATAAAGAAGGAGGAGATGTGGGAGTGTGGCCATGGGGGTTGACAAGCCCCATGGTTGGTGATCACATCCGACTCTTAAAGATGAGGCCATGAGGAAAGTAAAGCCTTGAGAGGGAACAAAGAAGGGTGATTCAGGAGACACCTTAAGCAGGGACATGAAGAACAGGAACAGGGACAGGCTAACAGAGCAGGGAGAAACAAAAAACAGCATATGGGAGGGTCCCACTGGCATAGGCAGGACCCACAAACAAGGACTCCAGGAGTTGGAGGGGCAGCCAGAGCCCCCCAGCTGGGAAGCACTCAGTGCCTGCCACTCCCAGGGATGGGGTTGCAAAGTTTGTTAAAGATAGTCTTAGTATGCCTGGCAGTTTTTCTCTGTGTTTTAGTTTGTGTTGATCCTGCCTTCTAAATTTGTGTTAATTGCGCTTTCTTATGTTAATAAAGAAGGAGGAGATGTGGGAGTGTGGCCATGGGGGTCGACAAGCCCCATGGTTGGTGATCACATCCGACTCTTAAAGATGAGGCCATGAGGAAAGTAAAGCCTTGAGAGGGGACAAAGAAGGGTGATTCAGGAGACACCTTAAACAGGGACATGAAGAACAGGAACAGGGATAGTCTAACAGAACAGGGACAAATACAAAAAAGGAATGAATAGGGACAGGCTATCAGAACAGGGACAAACAAAAAACAGCATATGGGAGGGTCTCGCTGGCATAGGCAGGACCCACAAACAAGGACTCCAGGAGTTGGAGGGGCAGCCAGAGCCCCCCAGCTGGGCAGCACTCACTGCCTGCCTCTCCCAGGGATGGGGTTACAAAGTTTGTTAAAGATGGAATTAGTATGCCTGGCAGTTTTTCTCTGTATTTTAATTTGTGTTAATAGTGCTTTCTTAATTTGTGTTACTCTTGCTTTCTTAATTTCTGTTAATCGCGCCTTCTTAATTTGTGTTAAACCTGCTTTCTTAATTTGTGTTAATCGAGCTCTTTTAGGTTAATAAAGAAGGGGGAGATGTGGGAGCCTGGCCATGGGGGTGGACAAGTCCCATGGTTGGTGATAACATCGGACTCTTAAAGACGAGGCCATCAGGAAAGTAAAGCCTTGAGAGGGAACAAAGAAGGGTGATTCAGGAGACACCTTAAACAGGGACATGAAGAACAGGAACAGGGGCAGGCTAACAGAGCAGGGAGAAACAAAAAACAGCATATGGGAGGGTCCCACTGGCGTATGCTGGACCCACAAACAAGGACTCCAGGAGTTGGAGGGGCAGCCAGAGCCCCCCGGCTGGGCAGCACTCAGTGCCTGCCTCTCCCAGGGATGGTTTTACAAAGATTGTTAAAGATAGAATTAGTATGCCTGGCAGTTTTTCTCTGTGTTTTAGTTTGTGTTGATCCTGCCTTCTTAATTTGTGTTAAACGCGCTTTTTTAAGTTAATAAAGAAGGGGAAGATGTGGGAGTGTGGCCATGGGGGTCGACAAGCCCCATGGTTGGTAATAACATCCAACTCTTAAGGATGAGACCATCAGGAATTTAAAGAGTTGAGAGGGAACAAAGAAGGGTGATTCAGGTGACACCTTCTTGTCTGGGGTGGCTTGTTCTCCAGCCATTAAAGCATGGAAGTTGCTGGGTGTTTGCTGTTGCTGGGCAAAGTTGTTGACCAATGACTAGTTAGTGGAAAGGTACTGCTGTGAGGCGGAAATTATAGGAAGGGAGCCTTTCCTGAATAAGGGATAGAATGAAGTTGTGCCCTCACTCTGAGAGATGAAGTTATGCCCTCAGTAAGAGAGAGTTCAAGTTATGTCATCAATAATGAGGTAGCAGTTACAGATCCTGAAAGAACCCCGTTGTCCGTGCGGTCTTTACGCCACAAATCGCCCCCCAACAGGGACATGAAAACGAACAGGGACAAGAAGAAAACAAACAGGGACATGAAGAACAGGAACAGGGACAGGCTAACAGAACAGGGACAAAAACAAAAAAGGAATGAATAGGGACAGGCAAACGGAACAGGGACAAAAACAGAAAAGGAATGAATAGGTACAGGCTAACAGAACAGGGACGAACAAAAAGAGCGTATGGGAGGGTCACGCCGGCTTACGCAGGACCCCCAAACAAGGACTCCAGGAGTTGGAGGGGCAGCCAGAGCCCCCCGGCTGGGCAGCACTCAGTGCCTGCCTCTCCCAGGGTTGGTTTTACAAAGTTTGTTAAAGATGGAATTAGTATGCCTGGCAGTTTTTCTCTGTGTTTTAGTTTGTGTTAATAGTGCTTTCTTAATTTGTGTTACTCTTGCTTTCTTAATTTCTGTTAATCGCGCCTTCATAATTTGTGTTAAACCTGCTTTCTTAATTTGTGTTAATCGAGCTCTCTTATGTTAATAAAGAAGGGGGAGATGTGGGAGTGTGGCCATGGGGGTCGACAAGCCCCATGGTTGGTGATAACATCGGACTCTTAAAGATGAGGCCATCAGGAAAGTAAAGAGTTGAGAGGGAACAAAGAAGGGTGATTCAGGAGACACCTTAAACAGGGACATGAAGAACAGGAACAGGGATAGTCTAACAGAACAGGGACGAAAACAAAAAAGGAATGAATAGGGACAGGCTATCAGAACAGGGACAAACAAAAAACAGCGTACGGGAGGGTCTCGCTGGCATAGGCAGGACCCCCAAACAAGGACTCCAGGAGTTGGAGGGTCAGCCAGAGCCCCCGGCTGGGCAGCACTCAGTGCCTGCCTCTCCCACGGCTGGTTTTACAAAGATTGTTAAAGATAGACTTAGTATGCCTGGCAGTTTTTATCTGTGTTTTAGTTTGTGCTGATTCTGCCTTCTTAATTTGTGTTAATCGCGCTTTTTTAAGTTAATAAAGAAGGGGAAGATGTGGGAGTGTGGCCATGGGGGTCGACAAGCCCCGTGGTTGGTGATAACATCAGACTCTTAAAGATGAGACCATCAGGAAAGTAAAGCCCTGAGAGGGAACAAAGGGTGATTCAGGAGACAGCTTAAACAGGGACATGAAGAACAGGAACAGGGACAGGCTAACAGAACAGGGACAAACAAAAAACAGCGTATGGGAGGGTCTCGCTGGCATAGGCAGGACCCAGAAACAAGGACTCCAGGAGTTGGAGGGGCAGCCAGAGCCCCCCGGCTGGGCAGCACTCAGTGCCTGCCTCTCCCAGGGATGGGGTTACAAAGTTTGTTAAAGATGGAATTAGTATGCCTGGCAGTTTTTCTCTGTATTTTAGTTTGTGTTAATACTGCTTTCTTAATTTGTGTTACTCTTGCTTTCTTAATTTCTGTTAATCGCGCCTTCATAATTTGTGTTAAACCTGCTTTCTTAATTTGTGTTAATCGAGCTCTTTTATGTTAATAAAGAAGGGGGAGATGTGGGAGCGTGGCCATGGGGGTCGACAAGTCCCATGATTGGTGATAACATCCAACTCTTAAGGATGAGGCCATCAGGAAACTAAAGAGTTGAGAGGGAACAAAGAAGGGTGATTCAGGTGACACCTTCTTGTCTGGGGTGGCTAGTTCTCCAGCCATTAATGCATGGAAGTGGCTGGGTGTTTGCTGTTGCCAGGCAAAGTTTTTGACCAATGACTAGTTAGTGGAAAGGTACTGCTGTGAGGTGGAAGTTATAGGAAGGGAGCCTTTCCTGAATAAGGGATAGAATGAAGTTGTGCCCTCACTCTGAGAGATGAAGTTATGCCCTCAGTAAGAGAGAGTTCAAGTTATGTCATCAATAAAGAGGTAGCAGTTACAGATCCTGAAAGAACCCCGTTGTCCATGCGGTCTTTACGCCACAAATCGCCCCCCAACAGGGACAAGAAAACGAACAGGGACGAGAAGAAAACAAACAGGGACATGAAGAACAGGAACAGGGACAGGCTAACAGAACAGGGACAAAAACAAAAAAGGAATGAATAGGGACAGGCAAACGGAACAGATAAAAGAAAAAAAAAGGAATGAATAGGTACAGGCTAACAGAACAGGGACGAACAAAAAGAGCTTATGGGAGGGTCACGCTGGCATAGGCAGGACCTCCAAACAAGGACTCCAGGAGTTGGAGGGGCAGCCAGAGCCCCCCGGCTGGGCAGCACTCAGTGCCTGCCTCTCCCAGGGATGGGGTTGCAAAGTTTGTTAAAGATAGTCTTAGTATGCCTGGCAGTTTTTCTCTGTGTTTTAGTTTGTGTTGATCCTGCCTTCTTAATTTGTGTTAATTGCGCTTTCTTATGTTAATAAAGAAGGAGGAGATGTGGGAGCGTGGCCATGGGGGTCCACAAGCCCTATGGTTGGTGATAACATCCAACTCTTAAAGATGAGGCCATCAGGAAAGTAAAGAGTTGAGAGGGAACAAAGTAGGGTGATTCAGGAGACACCTTAAACAGGGACATGAAGAACAGGAACAGGGACAGGCTAACAGAGCAGGGAGAAACAAAAAACAGCATATGGGAGGGTCCCACTGGCATAGGCAGGACCCACAAAGAAGGACTCCAGGAGTTGGAGGGGCAGCCAGAGCCCCCCAGCTGGGCAGCACTCAGTGCCTGCCTCTCCCAGGGATGGTTTTACAAAGATTGTTAAAGATAGACTTAGTATGCCTGGCAGTTTTTCTCTGTGTTTTAGTTTGTGCTGATTCTGCCTTCTTAATTTGTGTTAATCGCGCTTTCTTATGTTAATAAAGAAGGGGAAGATGTGGGAGTGTGGCCATGGGGGTCGACAAGCCCCATGGTTGGTGATCACATCCGACTCTTAAAGATGAGTCCATCAGGAAAGTAAAGCCTTGAGAGGGAACAAAGAAGGGTGATTCAGGAGACACCTTAAGCAGGGACATGAAGAACAGGAACAGGGATAGTCTAACAGAACAGGGACAAAAACAAAAAAGGAATGAATAGGGACATGCTATCAGAACAGGGACAAACAAAAAACAGCGTATGGGAGGGTCTCGCTGGCATAGGCAGGACCTCCAAACAAGGACTCCAGGAGTTGGAGGGGCAGCCAGAGCCCCCCGGCTGGGCAGCACTCAGTGCCTGCCTCTCCCAGGGTTGTGGTTACAAAGTTTGTTAAAGATGGAATTAGTATGCCTGGCAGTTTTTCTCTGTATTTTAGTTTGTGTTAATAGTGCTTTCTTAATTTGTGTTTCTCTAGCTTTCTTAATTTCTGTTAATCGCGCCTTCTTAATTTGGGTTAAACCTGCTTTCTTAATTTGTGTTAATCGAGCTCTTTTATGTTAATAAAGAAGGGGGAGATGTGGGAGCATGGCCATGGGGGTCGACAAGTCCCATGGTTGGTGATAACATCCAACTCTTAAAGATGAGACCATCAGGAAAGTAAAGCCTTGAGAGGGAACAAAGAAGGGTGATTCAGGAGACACCTTAAGCAGGGACATGAAGAACAGGAACAGGGATAGTCTAACAGAACAGGGACGAAAACAAAAAGGGAATGAATAGGGACAGGCTATCAGAACAGGGACAAACAAAAAACAGCGTATGGGAGGGTCTCGCTGGCATAGGCAGGACCTCCAAACAAGGACTCCAGGAGTTGGAGGGGCAGCCAGAGCCCCCTGGCTGGGCAGCACTCAGTGCCTGCCTCTCCCAGGGATGGTTTTACAAAGATTGTTAAAGATAGACTTAGTATGCCTGGCAGTTTTTCTCTGTGTTTTAGTTTGTGTTGATCCTGCCTTCTTAATTTGTGTTAATTGCGCTTTCTTATGTTAATAAAGAAGGGGAAGATGTGGGAGTGTGGCCATGGGGGTCGACAAGCCCCGTGGTTGGTGATCACATCCGACTCTTAAAGATGAGACCATGAGGAAAGTAAAGCCTTGAGAGGGAACAAAGAAGGGTGATTCAGGAGACACCTTAAACAGGGACATGAAGAACAGGAACAGGGATAGTCTAACAGAACAGGGACAAAAACAAAAAAGGAATTAATAGGGACAGGCTATCAGAACAGGGACAAACAAAAAACAGCGTATGGGAGGGTCTCGCTGGCATAGGCAGGACCCACAAACAAGGACTCCAGGAGTTGGAGGGGCAGCCAGAGCCCCCCAGCTGGGCAGCACTCAGTGCCTGCCTCTCCCAGGGATGGGGTTACAAAGATTGTTAAAGATAGACTTAGTATGCCTGGCAGTTTTTCTCTGTGTTTTAGTTTGTGTTGATCCTGCCTTCTTAATTTGTGTTAATTGCGCTTTCTTATGTTAATAAAGAAGGGGAAGATGTGGGAGTGTGGCCATGGGGGTCGACAAGCCCCATGGTTGGTGATCACATCCGACTCTTAAAGATGAGACCATGAGGAAAGTAAAGCCTTGAGAGGGAACAAAGAAGGGTGATTCAGGAGACACCTTAAACAGGGACATGAAGAACAGGAACAGGGATAGTCTAACAGAACAGGGACAAAAACAAAAAAGGAATTAATAGGGACAGGCTATCAGAACAGGGACAAACAAAAAACAGCGTATGGGAGGGTCTCGCTGGCATAGGCAGGACCCACAAACAAGGACTCCAGGAGTTGGAGGGGCAGCCAGAGCCCCCCAGCTGGGCAGCACTCAGTGCCTGCCTCTCCCAGGGATGGGGTTACAAAGATTGTTAAAGATAGACTTAGTATGCCTGGCAGTTTTTCTCTGTTTTTTAGTTTGTGTTAATAGTGCTTTCTTAATTTGTGTTACTCTTGCTTTCTTAATTTCTGTTAATCGCGCCTTCTTAATTTGTGTTAAACCTGCTTTCTTAATTTGTGTTAATCGAGCTCTTTTAGGTTAATAAAGAAGGGGGAGATGTGGGAGCCTGGCCATGGGGGTCGACAAGTCCCATGGTTGGTGATAACATCCGACTCTTAAAGATGAGGCCATGAGGAAAGTAAAGCCTTGAGAGGGAACAAAGAAGGGTGATTCAGGAGACACCTTAAACAGGGACATGAAGAACAGGAACAGGGACAGGCTAACAGAGCAGGGAGAAACAAAAAACAGCATATGGGAGGGTCCCACTGGCATAGGCAGGACCCACAAACAAGGACTCCAGGAGGTGGAGGGGCAGCCAGAGCCCCCCAGCTGGGCAGCACTCAGTGCCTGCCTCTCCCAGGGATGGTTTTACAAAGATTGTTAAAGATAGTCTTAGTATGCCTGGCAGTTTTTCTCTGTGTTTTAGTTTGTGTTGATCCTGCCTTCTTAATTTGTGTTAATTGCGCTTTCTTATGTTAATAAAGAAGGAGGAGATGTGGGAGTGTGGCCATGGGGGTCGACAAGCCCCATGGTTGGTGATCACATCCGACTCTTAAAGATGAGGCCATGAGGAAAGTAAAGCCTTGAGAGGGAACAAAGAAGGGTGATTCAGGTGACACCTTCTTGTCTGGGGTGGCTGGTTCTCCAGCCATTAATGCATGGAAGTGGCTGGGTGTTTGCTGTTGCCGGGCAAAGTTGTTGACCAATGACTAGTTAGTGGAAAGGTACTGCTGTGAGGTGGAAGTTATAGGAAGGGAGCCTTTCCTGAATAAGGGATAGAATGAAGTTGTGCCCTCACTCTGAGAGATGAAGTTATGCCCTCAGTAAGAGAGAGTTCAAGTTATGTCATCAATAATGAGGTAGCAGTTACAGATCCTGAAAGAACCCCGGTGTCCGAGCGGTCTTTACGCCACAAATCGCCCCCCAACAGGGACATGAAAACGAACAGGGACGAGAAGAATACAAACAGGGACATGAAGAAGAGGAACAGGGACAGGCAAACAGCACAGGGACAAAAACAAAAAAGGAATGAATAGGGACAGGAAAACGGAACAGGGACAAAAACAGAAAAGGAATGATCAGGTACAGGCTAACAGAACAGGGATGACCAAAAAGAGCATATGGGAGGGCCACGATGGTTTACGCAGGACCCCCAAACAAGGACTCCAGGAGTTGGAGGGGCAGCCAGAGCCCCCCGGCTGGGCAGCACTCAGTGCCTGCCTCTCCCAGGGATGGGGTTATAAAGTTTGTTAAAGATAGACTTAGTATGCCTGGCAGTTTTTCTCTGTATTTTAGTTTGTGTTAATAGTGCTTTCTTAATTTGTGTTTCTCTTGCTTTCTTAATTTCTGTTAATCGCGCCTTCTTAATTTGTGTTAAACCTGCTTTCTTAATTTGTGTTAATCGAGCTCTTTTATGTTAATAAAGGAGGGGGAGATGTGGGAGCCTGGCCATGGGGTTAGACAAGCCCCATGGTTGGTGATAAGATCTGACTAATAAAGTAGAGACCATCAGGAAAATAAAGCCTTGAGAGGGAACAAAGAAGGGTGATTCAGGAGACACCTTAAACAGGGACATGAAGAACAGGAACAGGGATAGTCTAACAGAACAGGGACGAAAACAAAAAAAGGAATGAATAGGGACAGGCTATCAGTACAGGGACAAACAAAAAACAGCATATGGGAGGGTCTCGCTGGCATAGGCAGGACCCACAAACAAGGACTCCAGGAGTTGGAGGGTCAGCCAGAGCCCCCTGGCTGGGCAGCACTCAGTGCCTGCCTCTCCCACGGCTGGTTTTACAAAGATTGTTAAAGATAGACTTAGCATGCCTGGCAGTTTTTCTCTGTGTTTTAGTTTGTGTTGATCCTGCCTTCTTAATATGTGTTAATCGCGCTTTCTCAAGTTAATAAAGAAGGGGAAGATGTGGGAGTGTGGCCATGGGGGTCGACAAGCCCCATGGTTGGTGATCACATCGGACTCTTAAGGATGAGACCATCAGGAATTTAAAGAGCTGAGAGGGAACAAAGAAGGGTGATTCAGGAGACACCTTGTTGTCTGGGGTGGCTTGTTCTCCAGCCATTAAAGCATGGAAGTTGCTGGGTGTTTGCTGTTGCCGGGCAACGTTGTTGACCAATGACTAGTTAGTGGAAAGGTACTGCTGTGAGGCGGAAGTTATAGGAAGGGAGCCTTTCCTGAATAAGGGATAGAATGAAGTTGTGCCCTCACTCTGAGAGATGAAGTTATGCCTTCAGTAAGAGAGAGTTCAAGTTATGCCATCAATAAAGAGGTAGCAGTTACAGATCCTGAAAGAACCCCGTTGTCCGTGCGGTCTTTACGCCACAAATCGCCCCCAACAGGGACATGAAAACGAACAGGGACGAGAAGAAAACAAACAGGGACATGAAGAACAGGAACAGGGACAGGCTAACAGAACAGGGACAAAAACAAAAAAGGAATGAATAGGTACAGGCTAACAGAACAGGGACGAACAAAAAGAGGTTATGGGAGGGTCACGCTGGCTTACGCAGGACCCACAAACAAGGACTCCAGGAGTTGGAGGGGCAGCCAGAGCCCCCCGGCTGGGCAGCACTCAGTGCCTGCCTCTCCCAGGGATGGGGTTACAAAGTTTGTTAAAGATGGAATTAGTATGCCTGGCAGTTTTTCTCTGTATTTTAGTTTGTGTTAATAGTGCTTTCTTAATTTGTGTTACTCTTGCTTTCTTAATTTCTGTTAATCGCGCCTTCTTAATTTGTGTTAAACCTGCTTTCTTAATTTGTGTTAATCGAGCTCTTTTAGGTTAATAAAGAAGGGGGAGATGTGGGAGCCTGGCCATGGGGGTCGACAAGTCCCATGGTTGGTGATAACATCCGACTCTTAAAGATGAGGCCATGAGGAAAGTAAAGCCTTGAGAGGGAACAAAGAAGGGTGATTCAGGAGACACCTTAAACAGGGACATGAAGAACAGGAACAGGGACAGGCTAACAGAACAGGGACAAACAAAAAACAGCGTATGGGAGGGTCTCGCTGGCATAGGCAGGACCCAGAAACAAGGACTCCAGGAGTTGGAGGGGCAGCCAGAGCCCCCCGGCTGGGCAGCACTCAGTGCCTGCCTCTCCCAGGGATGGGGTTACAAAGTTTGTTAAAGATGGAATTAGTATGCCTGGCAGTTTTTCTCTGTATTTTAGTTTGTGTTAATAGTGCTTTCTTAATTTGTGTTACTCTTGCTTTCTTAATTTCTGTTAATCGCGCCTTCATAATTTGTGTTAAACCTGCTTTCTTAATTTGTGTTAATCGAGCTCTTTTATGTTAATAAAGAAGGGGGAGATGTGGGAGCGTGGCCATGGGGGTCGACAAGTCCCATGATTGGTGATAACATCCAACTCTTAAGGATGAGACCATCAGGAATTTAAAGAGTTGAGAGGGAACAAAGAAGGGTGATTCAGGTGACACCTTCTTGTCTGGGGTGGCTAGTTCTCCAGCCATTAATGCATGGAAGTGGCTGGGTGTTTGCTGTTGCCAGGCAAAGTTTTTGACCAATGACTAGTTAGTGGAAAGGTACTGCTGTGAGGTGGAAGTTATAGGAAGGGAGCCTTTCCTGAATAAGGGATAGAATGAAGTTGTGCCCTCACTCTGAGAGATGAAGTTATGCCCTCAGTAAGAGAGAGTTCAAGTTATGTCATCAATAAAGAGGTAGCAGTTACAGATCCTGAAAGAACCCCGTTGTCCATGCGGTCTTTACGCCACAAATCGCCCCCCAACAGGGACAAGAAAACGAACAGGGACGAGAAGAAAACAAACAGGGACATGAAGAACAGGAACAGGGACAGGCTAACAGAACAGGGACAAAAACAAAAAAGGAATGAATAGGGACAGGCAAACGGAACAGATAAAAGAAAAAAAAAGGAATGAATAGGTACAGGCCAACAGAACAGGGACGAACAAAAAGAGCTTATGGGAGGGTCACGCTGGCATAGGCAGGACCTCCAAACAAGGACTCCAGGAGTTGGAGGGGCAGCCAGAGCCCCCCGGCTGGGCAGCACTCAGTGCCTGCCTATCCCAGGTATGGGGTTGCAAAGTTTGTTAAAGATAGTCTTAGTATGCCTGGCAGTTTTTCTCTGTGTTTTAGTTTGTGTTGATCCTGCCTTCTTAATTTGTGTTAATTGCGCTTTCTTATGTTAATAAAGAAGGAGGAGATGTGGGAGCGTGGCCATGGGGGTCCACAAGCCCTATGGTTGGTGATAACATCCAACTCTTAAAGATGAGGCCATCAGGAAAGTAAAGAGTTGAGAGGGAACAAAGTAGGGTGATTCAGGAGACACCTTAAACAGGGACATGAAGAACAGGAACAGGGACAGGCTAACAGAGCAGGGAGAAACAAAAAACAGCATATGGGAGGGTCCCACTGGCATAGGCAGGACCCACAAAGAAGGACTCCAGGAGTTGGAGGGGCAGCCAGAGCCCCCCAGCTGGGCAGCACTCAGTGCCTGCCTCTCCCAGGGATGGTTTTACAAAGATTGTTAAAGATAGACTTAGTATGCCTGGCAGTTTTTCTCTGTGTTTTAGTTTGTGCTGATTCTGCCTTCTTAATTTGTGTTAATCGCGCTTTCTTATGTTAATAAAGAAGGGGAAGATGTGGGAGTGTGGCCATGGGGGTCGACAAGCCCCATGGTTGGTGATCACATCCGACTCTTAAAGATGAGTCCATCAGGAAAGTAAAGCCTTGAGAGGGAACAAAGAAGGGTGATTCAGGAGACACCTTAAGCAGGGACATGAAGAACAGGAACAGGGATAGTCTAACAGAACAGGGACAAAAACAAAAAAGGAATGAATAGGGACATGCTATCAGAACAGGGACAAACAAAAAACAGCGTATGGGAGGGTCTCGCTGGCATAGGCAGGACCTCCAAACAAGGACTCCAAGAGTTGGAGGGGCAGCCAGAGCCCCCCGGCTGGGCAGCACTCAGTGCCTGCCTCTCCCAGGGTTGTGGTTACAAAGTTTGTTAAAGATGGAATTAGTATGCCTGGCAGTTTTTCTCTGTATTTTAGTTTGTGTTAATAGTGCTTTCTTAATTTGTGTTTCTCTAGCTTTCTTAATTTCTGTTAATCGCGCCTTCTTAATTTGGGTTAAATCTGCTTTCTTAATTTGTGTTAATCGAGCTCTTTTATGTTAATAAAGAAGGGGGAGATGTGGGAGCATGGCCATGGGGGTCGACAAGTCCCATGGTTGGTGATAACATCCAACTCTTAAAGATGAGACCATCAGGAAAGTAAAGCCTTGAGAGGGAACAAAGAAGGGTGATTCAGGAGACACCTTAAGCAGGGACATGAAGAACAGGAACAGGGATAGTCTAACAGAACAGGGACGAAAACAAAAAGGGAATGAATAGGGACAGGCTATCAGAACAGGGACAAACAAAAAACAGCCTATGGGAGGGTCTCGCTGGCATAGGCAGGACCTCCAAACAAGGACTCCAGGAGTTGGAGGGGCAGCCAGAGCCCCCTGGCTGGGCAGCACTCAGTGCCTGCCTCTCCCAGGGATGGTTTTACAAAGATTGTTAAAGATAGACTTAGTATGCCTGGCAGTTTTTCTCTGTGTTTTAGTTTGTGTTGATCCTGCCTTCTTAATTTGTGTTAATTGCGCTTTCTTATGTTAATAAAGAAGGGGAAGATGTGGGAGTGTGGCCATGGGGGTCGACAAGCCCCGTGGTTGGTGATCACATCCGACTCTTAAAGATGAGACCATGAGGAAAGTAAAGCCTTGAGAGGGAACAAAGAAGGGTGATTCAGGAGACACCTTAAACAGGGACATGAAGAACAGGAACAGGGATAGTCTAACAGAACAGGGACAAAAACAAAAAAGGAATGAATAGGGACAGGCTATCAGAACAGGGACAAACAAAAAACAGCGTATGGGAGGGTCTCGCTGGCATAGGCAGGACCCACAAACAAGGACTCCAGGAGTTGGAGGGGCAGCCAGAGCCCCCCAGCTGGGCAGCACTCAGTGCCTGCCTCTCCCAGGGATGGGGTTACAAAGATTGTTAAAGATAGACTTAGTATGCCTGGCAGTTTTCTCTGTGTTTTAGTTTGTGTTGATCCTGCCTTCTTAATTTGTGTTAATTGCGCTTTCTTATGTTAATAAAGAAGGGGAAGATGTGGGAGTGTGGCCATGGGGGTCGACAAGCCCCATGGTTGGTGATCACATCCGACTCTTAAAGATGAGACCATGAGGAAAGTAAAGCCTTGAGAGGGAACAAAGAAGGGTGATTCAGGAGACACCTTAAACAGGGACATGAAGAACAGGAACAGGGATAGTCTAACAGAACAGGGACAAAAACAAAAAAGGAATTAATAGGGACAGGCTATCAGAACAGGGACAAACAAAAAACAGCGTATGGGAGGGTCTCGCTGGCATAGGCAGGACCCACAAACAAGGACTCCAGGAGTTGGAGGGGCAGCCAGAGCCCCCCAGCTGGGCAGCACTCAGTGCCTGCCTCTCCCAGGGATGGGGTTACAAAGATTGTTAAAGATAGACTTAGTATGCCTGGCAGTTTTTCTCTGTGTTTTAGTTTGTGTTAATAGTGCTTTCTTAATTTGTGTTACTCTTGCTTTCTTAATTTCTGTTAATCGCGCCTTCTTAATTTGTGTTAAACCTGCTTTCTTAATTTGTGTTAATCGAGCTCTTTTAGGTTAATAAAGAAGGGGGAGATGTGGGAGCCTGGCCATGGGGGTCGACAAGTCCCATGGTTGGTGATAACATCCGACTCTTAAAGATGAGGCCATGAGGAAAGTAAAGCCTTGAGAGGGAACAAAGAAGGGTGATTCAGGAGACACCTTAAACAGGGACATGAAGAACAGGAACAGGGACAGGCTAACAGAGCAGGGAGAAACAAAAAACAGCATATGGGAGGGTCCCACTGGCATAGGCAGGACCCACAAACAAGGACTCCAGGAGGTGGAGGGGCAGCCAGAGCCCCCCAGCTGGGCAGCACTCAGTGCCTGCCTCTCCCAGGGATGGGGTTGCAAAGTTTGTTAAAGATAGTCTTAGTATGCCTGGCAGTTTTTCTCTGTGTTTTAGTTTGTGTTGATCCTGCCTTCTTAATTTGTGTTAATTGCGCTTTCTTATGTTAATAAAGAAGGAGGAGATGTGGGAGTGTGGCCATGGGGGTCGACAAGCCCCATGGTTGGTGATCACATCCGACTCTTAAAGATGAGGCCATGAGGAAAGTAAAGCCTTGAGAGGGAACAAAGAAGGGTGATTCAGGTGACACCTTCTTGTCTGGGGTGGCTGGTTCTCCAGCCATTAATGCATGGAAGTGGCTGGGTGTTTGCTGTTGCCGGGCAAAGTTGTTGACCAATGACTAGTTAGTGGAAAGGTACTGCTGTGAGGTGGAAGTTATAGGAAGGGAGCCTTTCCTGAATAAGGGATAGAATGAAGTTGTGCCCTCACTCTGAGAGATGAAGTTATGCCCTCAGTAAGAGAGAGTTCAAGTTATGTCATCAATAATGAGGTAGCAGTTACAGATCCTGAAAGAACCCCGGTGTCCGAGCGGTCTTTACGCCACAAATCGCCCCCCAACAGGGACATGAAAACGAACAGGGACGAGAAGAATACAAACAGGGACATGAAGAAGAGGAACAGGGACAGGCAAACAGCACAGGGACAAAAACAAAAAAGGAATGAATAGGGACAGGAAAACGGAACAGGGACAAAAACAGAAAAGGAATGATCAGGTACAGGCTAACAGAACAGGGATGACCAAAAAGAGCATATGGGAGGGCCACGATGGTTTACGCAGGACCCCCAAACAAGGACTCCAGGAGTTGGAGGGGCAGCCAGAGCCCCCCGGCTGGGCAGCACTCAGTGCCTGCCTCTCCCAGGGATGGGGTTATAAAGTTTGTTAAAGATAGACTTAGTATGCCTGGCAGTTTTTCTCTGTATTTTAGTTTGTGTTAATAGTGCTTTCTTAATTTGTGTTTCTCTTGCTTTCTTAATTTCTGTTAATCGCGCCTTCTTAATTTGTGTTAAACCTGCTTTCTTAATTTGTGTTAATCGAGCTCTTTTATGTTAATAAAGGAGGGGGAGATGTGGGAGCCTGGCCATGGGGTTAGACAAGCCCCATGGTTGGTGATAAGATCTGACTAATAAAGTAGAGACCATCAGGAAAATAAAGCCTTGAGAGGGAACAAAGAAGGGTGATTCAGGAGACACCTTAAACAGGGACATGAAGAACAGGAACAGGGATAGTCTAACAGAACAGGGACGAAAATAAAAAAGTAATGAATAGGGACAGGCTATCAGAACAGGGACAAACAAAAAACAGCGTATGGGAGGGTCTCGCTGGCATAGGCAGGACCCACAAACAAGGACTCCAGGAGTTGGAGGGGCAGCCAGAGCCCCCCGGCTGGGCAGCACTCAGTGCCTGCCTCTCCCAGGGTTGTGGTTACAAAGTTTGTTAAAGATGGAATTAGTATGCCTGGCATTTTTTCTCTGTATTTTAATTTGTGTTAATAGTGCTTTCTTAATTTGTGTTTCTCTAGCTTTCTTAATTTCTGTTAATCGCGCCTTCTTAATTTGTGTTAAACCTGCTTTCTTAATTTGTGTTAATCGAGCTCTTTTATGTTAATAAAGAAGGGGGAGATGTGGGAGCCTGGCCATGGGGGTCGACAAGTCCCATGGTTGGTGATAACATCCGACTCTTAAAGATGAGGCCATCAGGAAACTAAAGAGTTGAGAGGGAACAAAGAAGGGTGATTGAGGAGACACCTTAAACAGGGACGTGAAGAACAGGAACAGGGATAGTCTAACAGAACAGGGACAAAAACAAAAAAGGAATGAATAGGGACAGGCTATCAGAACAGGGACAAACAAAAAACAGCATATGGGAGGGTCCCACTGGCGTATGCTGGACCCACAAACAAGGACTCCAGGAGTTGGAGGGGCAGCCAGAGCCCCCCGGCTGGGCAGCACTCAGTGCCTGCCTCTCCCAGGGATGGTTTTACAAAGATTGTTAAAGATAGACTTAGTATGCATGGCAGTTTTTCTCTGTTTTAGTTTGTGTTGATCCTGCCTTCTTAATTTGTGTTAATCGCGCTTTCTTAAGTTAATAAAGAAGGGGAAGATGTGGGAGTGTGGCCATGGGGGTCGACAAGTCCCATGGTTGGTGATAACATCCAACTCTTAAAGATGAAACCATCAGGAAAGTAAAGCCTTGAGAGGGAACAAAGAAGGGTGATTCAGGAGACACCTTAAACAGGGACATGAAGAACAGGAACAGGGATAGTCTAACAGAACAGGGACAAAAACAAAAAAGGAATGAATAGGGACAGGCTATCAGAACAGGGACAAACAAAAAACAGCGTATGGGAGGGTCTCGCTGGCATAGGCAGGACCCCCAAACAAGGACTCCAGGAGTTGGACGGGCAGCCAGAGCCCCCCGGCTGGGCAGCACTCAGTGCCTGCCTCTCCCAGGGATGGTTTTACAAAGATTGTTAAAGATAGACTTAGTATGCCTGGCAGTTTTTCTCTGTGTTTTAGTTTGTGTTGATCCTGCCTTCTTAATTTGTGTTAATTGCGCTTTCTTATGTTAATAAAGAAGGAGGAGATGTGGGAGTGTGGCCATGGGGGTCGACAAGCCCCATGGTTGGTGATCACATCCGACTCTTAAAGATGAGGCCATCAGGAAACTAAAGAGTTGAGAGGGAACAAAGAAGGGTGATTCAGGAGACACCTTAAGCAGGGACATGAAGAACAGGAACAGGGATAGTCTAACAGAACAGGGACGAAAACAAAAAGGTAATGAATAGGGACAGGCTATCAGAACAGGGACAAACAAAAAACAGCCTATGGGAGGGTCTCGCTGGCATAGGCAGGACCCACAAACAAGGACTCCAGGAGTTGGAGGGGCAGCCAGAGCCCCCCGGCTGGGCAGCACTCAGTGCCTGCCTCTCCCAGGGATGGTTTTACAAAGATTGTTAAAGATAGACTTAGTATGCCTGGCAGTTTTTCTCTGTGTTTTAGTTTGTGTTGATCCTGCCTTCTTAATTTGTGTTAATTGCGCTTTCTTATGTTAATAAAGAAGGGGAAGATGTGGGAGTGTGGCCATGGGGGTCGACAAGCCCCATGGTTGGTGATCACATCCGACTCTTAAAGATGAGAACATGAGGAAAGTAAAGCCTTGAGAGGGAACAAAGAAGGGTGATTCAGGAGACACCTTAAACAGGGACATGAAGAACAGGAACAGGGATAGTCTAACAGAACAGGGACAAAAACAAAAAAGGAATTAATAGGGACAGGCTAACAGAACAGGGACAAACAAAAAACAGCGTATGGGAGGGTCTCGCTGGCATAGGCAGGACCCAGAAACAAGGACTCCAGAAGTTGGAGGGGCAGTCAGAGCCCCCCGGCTGGGCAGCACTCAGTGCCTGCCTCTCCCAGGGATGGGGTTACAAAGTTTGTTAAAGATGGAATTAGTATGCCTGGCAGTTTTTCTCTGTATTTTAGTTTGTGTTAATAGTGCTTTCTTAATTTGTGTTACACTTGCTTTCTTAATTTCTGTTAATCGCGCCTTCTTAATTTGTGTTAAACCTGCTTTCTTAATTTGTGTTAATCGAGGTCTTTTATGTTAATAAACAAGGGGGACTTGTGGGAGCCTGGCCATGGGGGTCGACAAGTCCCGTGGTTGGTGATAACATCGGACTCTTAAGGATGAGACCATCAGGAAAGTAAAGCCTTGAGAGGGAACAAAGAAGGGTGATTCAGGAGACACCTTAAGCAGGGACATGAAGAACAGGAACAGGGGCAGGCTAACAGAGCAGGGAGAAACAAAAAACAGCATATGGGAGGGTCTCGCTGGCATAGGCAGGACCCACAAACAAGGACTCCAGGAGTTGGAGGGGCAGCCAGAGCCCCCCGGCTGGGCAGCACTCAGTGCCTGCCTCTCCCAGGGATGGTTTTACAAAGATTGTTAAAGATAGACTTAGTATGCCTGGCAGTTTTTCTCTGTGTTTTAGTTTGTGTTGATCCTGCCTTCTTAATTTGTGTTAATTGCGCTTTCTTATGTTAATAAAGAAGGGGAAGATGTGGGAGTGTGGCCATGGGGGTCGACAAGCCCCGTGGTTTGTGATAACATCGGACTCTTAAAGATGAGACCATCAGGAAAGTAAAGAGTTGAGAGGGAACAAAGAAGGGTGATTCAGGAGACACCTTAAACAGGGACATGAAGAACAGGAACAGGGATAGTCTAACAGAACAGGGACGAAAACAAAAAAGGAATGAATAGGGACAGGAAAACGGAACAGGGACAAACAAAAAACAGCGTATGGGAGGGTCTCGCTGGCATATGCTAGACCCATAAACAAGGACTCCAGGAGTTGGAGGGGCAGCCAGAGCCCCCCGGCTGGGCAGCACTCAGTGCCTGCCTCTCCCAGGGATGGGGTTATAAAGTTTGTTAAAGATAGACTTAGTATGCCTGGCAGTTTTTCTCTGTGTTTTAGTTTGTGTTGATCCTGCCTTCTTAATTTGTGTTAATCGCGCTTTCTTAAGTTAATGAAGAAGGGGAAGATGTGGGAGTGTGGCCATGGGGGTCGACAAGCCCCATGGTTGGTGATAACATCCGACTATTAAAGTAGAGACCATCAGGAAAGTAAAGCCTTGAGAGGGAACAAAGAAGGGTGATTCAAAAGACACCTTAACCAGGGACATGAAGAACATGAACAGGGATAGTCTAACAGAACAGGGACAAAAACAAAAAAGGAATGAATAGGGAAAGGCTATCAGAACAGGGACAAACAAAAAACAGCGCATGGGAGGGTCTCGCTGGCATAGGCAGGACCCACAAACAAGGACTCCAGGAGTTGGAGGGGCAGCCAGAGCCCCCCTGCTGGGCAGCACTCAGTGCCTGCCTCTCCCAGGGATGGGGTTACAAAGTTTGTAAAAGATGGAATTAGTATGCCTGGCAGTTTTTCTCTGTGTTTTAGTTTGTGTTGATCCTGCCTTCTTAATTTGTGTTAATCAAGCTTTCTTAAGTTAATGAAGAAGGGGAAGATGTGGGAGTGTGGCCATGGGAGTCGGCAAGCCCCATGGTTGGCGATAACATCCGACTCTTAAGGATGAGACCATCAGGAATTTAAAGAGCTGAGAGGGAACAAAGAAGGGTGATTCAGGTGACACCTTAAGCAGGGACATGAAGAACAGGAACAGGGATAGTCTAACAGAACAGGGACAAAAACAAAAAAGGAATGAATAGGGACAGGCTATCAGAACAGGGACAAACAAAAAACAGCGTATGGGAGGGTCTCGCTGGCATAGGCAGGACCCCCAAACAAGGACTCCAGGAGTTGGAGGGGCAGCCAGAGCCCCCCGGCTGGGCAGTACTCAGTGCCTGCTTCTCCCAGGGATGGGGTTACAAAGTTTGTTAAAGATGGAATTAGTATGCCTGGCAGTTTTTCTCTGTATTTTAGTTTGTGTTAATAGTTCTTTCTTAATTTGTGTTACTTTTCCTTTCTTATTTTCTGTTAATCGCGCCTTCATAATTTGTGTTAAACCTGCTTTCTTAATTTGTGTTAATCAAGCTCTTTTATGTTAATAAAGAAGGGGGAGATGTGGGAGTGTGGCCATGGGGGTCGACAAGTCGCATGGTTGGTGATAACCTCCCACTCTTAAAGATGAGGCCATCAGGAAAGTAAAGAGTTGAGAGGGAACAAAGAAGGGTGATTCAGGAGACACCTTAAACAGGGACATGAAGAACAGGAACAGGGATAGTCTAACAGAACAGGGACGAAAACAAAAAAAGGAATGAATAGGGACAGGCTATCAGTACAGGGACAAACAAAAAACAGCATATGGGAGGGTCTCGCTGGCATAGGCAGGACCCACAAACAAGGACTCCAGGAGTTGGAGGGTCAGCCAGAGCCCCCTGGCTGGGCAGCACTCAGTGCCTGCCTCTCCCACGGCTGGTTTTACAAAGATTGTTAAAGATAGACTTAGCATGCCTGGCAGTTTTTCTCTGTGTTTTAGTTTGTGTTGATCCTGCCTTCTTAATATGTGTTAATCGCGCTTTCTCAAGTTAATAAAGAAGGGGAAGATGTGGGAGTGTGGCCATGGGGGTCGACAAGCCCCATGGTTGGTGATCACATCGGACTCTTAAGGATGAGACCATCAGGAATTTAAAGAGCTGAGAGGGAACAAAGAAGGGTGATTCAGGAGACACCTTGTTGTCTGGGGTGGCTTGTTCTCCAGCCATTAAAGCATGGAAGTTGCTGGGTGTTTGCTGTTGCCGGGCAACGTTGTTGACCAATGACTAGTTAGTGGAAAGGTACTGCTGTGAGGCGGAAGTTATAGGAAGGGAGCCTTTCCTGAATAAGGGATAGAATGAAGTTGTGCCCTCACTCTGAGAGATGAAGTTATGCCTTCAGTAAGAGAGAGTTCAAGTTATGCCATCAATAAAGAGGTAGCAGTTACAGATCCTGAAAGAACCCCGTTGTCCGTGCGGTCTTTACGCCACAAATCGCCCCCAACAGGGACATGAAAACGAACAGGGACGAGAAGAAAACAAACAGGGACATGAAGAACAGGAACAGGGACAGGCTAACAGAACAGGGACAAAAACAAAAAAGGAATGAATAGGTACAGGCTAACAGAACAGGGACGAACAAAAAGAGGTTATGGGAGGGTCACGCTGGCTTACGCAGGACCCACAAACAAGGACTCCAGGAGTTGGAGGGGCAGCCAGAGCCCCCCGGCTGGGCAGCACTCAGTGCCTGCCTCTCCCAGGGATGGGGTTACAAAGTTTGTTAAAGATGGAATTAGTATGCCTGGCAGTTTTTCTCTGTATTTTAGTTTGTGTTAATAGTGCTTTCTTAATTTGTGTTACTCTTGCTTTCTTAATTTCTGTTAATCGCGCCTTCTTAATTTGTGTTAAACCTGCTTTCTTAATTTGTGTTAATCGAGCTCTTTTAGGTTAATAAAGAAGGGGGAGATGTGGGAGCCTGGCCATGGGGGTCGACAAGTCCCATGGTTGGTGATAACATCCGACTCTTAAAGATGAGGCCATGAGGAAAGTAAAGCCTTGAGAGGGAACAAAGAAGGGTGATTCAGGAGACACCTTAAACAGGGACATGAAGAACAGGAACAGGGACAGGCTAACAGAACAGGGACAAACAAAAAACAGCGTATGGGAGGGTCTCGCTGGCATAGGCAGGACCCAGAAACAAGGACTCCAGGAGTTGGAGGGGCAGCCAGAGCCCCCCGGCTGGGCAGCACTCAGTGCCTGCCTCTCCCAGGGATGGGGTTACAAAGTTTGTTAAAGATGGAATTAGTATGCCTGGCAGTTTTTCTCTGTATTTTAGTTTGTGTTAATAGTGCTTTCTTAATTTGTGTTACTCTTGCTTTCTTAATTTCTGTTAATCGCGCCTTCATAATTTGGTTTAAACCTGCTTTCTTAATTTGTGTTAATCGAGCTCTTTTATGTTAATAAAGAAGGGGGAGATGTGGGAGCGTGGCCATGGGGGTCGACAAGTCCCATGATTGGTGATAACATCCAACTCTTAAGGATGAGACCATCAGGAATTTAAAGAGTTGAGAGGGAACAAAGAAGGGTGATTCAGGTGACACCTTCTTGTCTGGGGTGGCTAGTTCTCCAGCCATTAATGCATGGAAGTGGCTGGGTGTTTGCTGTTGCCAGGCAAAGTTTTTGACCAATGACTAGTTAGTGGAAAGGTACTGCTGTGAGGTGGAAGTTATAGGAAGGGAGCCTTTCCTGAATAAGGGATAGAATGAAGTTGTGCCCTCACTCTGAGAGATGAAGTTATGCCCTCAGTAAGAGAGAGTTCAAGTTATGTCATCAATAAAGAGGTAGCAGTTACAGATCCTGAAAGAACCCCGTTGTCCATGCGGTCTTTACGCCACAAATCGCCCCCCAACAGGGACAAGAAAACGAACAGGGACGAGAAGAAAACAAACAGGGACATGAAGAACAGGAACAGGGACAGGCTAACAGAACAGGGACAAAAACAAAAAAGGAATGAATAGGGACAGGCAAACGGAACAGATAAAAGAAAAAAAAAGGAATGAATAGGTACAGGCTAACAGAACAGGGACGAACAAAAAGAGCTTATGGGAGGGTCACGCTGGCATAGGCAGGACCTCCAAACAAGGACTCCAGGAGTTGGAGGGGCAGCCAGAGCCCCCCGGCTGGGCAGCACTCAGTGCCTGCCTCTCCCAGGGATGGTTTTACAAAGATTGTTAAAGATAGACTTAGTATGCCTGGCAGTTTTTCTCTGTTTTAGTTTGTGTTGATCCTGCCTTCTTAATTTGTGTTAATCGCGCTTTCTTAAGTTAATAAAGAAGGGGAAGATGTGGGAGTGTGGCCATGGGGGTCGACAAGTCCCATGGTTGGTGATAACATCCAACTCTTAAAGATGAAACCATCAGGAAAGTAAAGCCTTGAGAGGGAACAAAGAAGGGTGATTCAGGAGACACCTTAAACAGGGACATGAAGAACAGGAACAGGGATAGTCTAACAGAACAGGGACAAAAACAAAAAAGGAATGAATAGGGAAAGGCTATCAGAACAGGGACAAACAAAAAACAGCGTATGGGAGGGTCTCGCTGGCATAGGCAGGACCCCCAAACAAGGACTCCAGGAGTTGGAGGGGCAGCCAGAGCCCCCCGGCTGGGCAGCACTCAGTGCCTGCCTCTCCCAGGGATGGTTTTACAAAGATTGTTAAAGATAGACTTAGTATGCCTGGCAGTTTTTCTCTGTGTTTTAGTTTGTGTTGATCCTGCCTTCTTAATTTGTGTTAATTGCGCTTTCTTATGTTAATAAAGAAGGAGGAGATGTGGGAGTGTGGCCATGGGGGTCGACAAGCCCCATGGTTGGTGATCACATCCGACTCTTAAAGATGAGGCCATCAGGAAACTAAAGAGTTGAGAGGGAACAAAGAAGGGTGATTCAGGAGACACCTTAAGCAGGGACATGAAGAACAGGAACAGGGATAGTCTAACAGAACAGGGACGAAAACAAAAAGGTAATGAATAGGGACAGGCTATCAGAACAGGGACAAACAAAAAACAGCCTATGGGAGGGTCTCGCTGGCATAGGCAGGACCCACAAACAAGGACTCCAGGAGTTGGAGGGGCAGCCAGAGCCCCCCGGCTGGGCAGCACTCAGTGCCTGCCTCTCCCAGGGATGGTTTTACAAAGATTGTTAAAGATAGACTTAGTATGCCTGGCAGTTTTTCTCTGTGTTTTAGTTTGTGTTGATCCTGCCTTCTTAATTTGTGTTAATTGCGCTTTCTTATGTTAATAAAGAAGGGGAAGATGTGGGAGTGTGGCCATGGGGGTCGACAAGCCCCATGGTTGGTGATCACATCCGACTCTTAAAGATGAGAACATGAGGAAAGTAAAGCCTTGAGAGGGAACAAAGAAGGGTGATTCAGGAGACACCTTAAACAGGGACATGAAGAACAGGAACAGGGATAGTCTAACAGAACAGGGACAAAAACAAAAAAGGAATTAATAGGGACAGGCTAACAGAACAGGGACAAACAAAAAACAGCGTATGGGAGGGTCTCGCTGGCATAGGCAGGACCCAGAAACAAGGACTCCAGAAGTTGGAGGGGCAGTCAGAGCCCCCTGGCTGGGCAGCACTCAGTGCCTGCCTCTCCCAGGGATGGGGTTACAAAGTTTGTTAAAGATGGAATTAGTATGCCTGGCAGTTTTTCTCTGTATTTTAGTTTGTGTTAATAGTGCTTTCTTAATTTGTGTTACACTTGCTTTCTTAATTTCTGTTAATCGCGCCTTCTTAATTTGTGTTAAACCTGCTTTCTTAATTTGTGTTAATCGAGGTCTTTTATGTTAATAAAGAAGGGGGACTTGTGGGAGCCTGGCCATGGGGGTCGACAAGTCCCGTGGTTGGTGATAACATCGGACTCTTAAGGATGAGACCATCAGGAAAGTAAAGCCTTCAGAGGGAACAAAGAAGGGTGATTCAGGAGACACCTTAAGCAGGGACATGAAGAACAGGAACAGGGGCAGGCTAACAGAGCAGGGAGAAACAAAAAACAGCATATGGGAGGGTCTCGCTGGCATAGGCAGGACCCACAAACAAGGACTCCAGGAGTTGGAGGGGCAGCCAGAGCCCCCCGGCTGGGCAGCACTCAGTGCCTGCCTCTCCCAGGGATGGTTTTACAAAGATTGTTAAAGATAGACTTAGTATGCCTGGCAGTTTTTCTCTGTGTTTTAGTTTGTGTTGATCCTGCCTTCTTAATTTGTGTTAATTGCGCTTTCTTATGTTAATAAAGAAGGGGAAGATGTGGGAGTGTGGCCATGGGGGTCGACAAGCCCCGTGGTTTGTGATAACATCGGACTCTTAAAGATGAGACCATCAGGAAAGTAAAGAGTTGAGAGGGAACAAAGAAGGGTGATTCAGGAGACACCTTAAACAGGGACATGAAGAACAGGAACAGGGATAGTCTAACAGAACAGGGACGAAAACAAAAAAGGAATGAATAGGGACAGGAAAACGGAACAGGGACAAACAAAAAACAGCGTATGGGAGGGTCTCGCTGGCATATGCTAGACCCATAAACAAGGACTCCAGGAGTTGGAGGGGCAGCCAGAGCCCCCCGGCTGGGCAGCACTCAGTGCCTGCCTCTCCCAGGGATGGGGTTATAAAGTTTGTTAAAGATAGACTTAGTATGCCTGGCAGTTTTTCTCTGTGTTTTAGTTTGTGTTGATCCTGCCTTCTTAATTTGTGTTAATCGCCCTTTCTTAAGTTAATGAAGAAGGGGAAGATGTGGGAGTGTGGCCATGGGGGTCGACAAGCCCCATGGTTGGTGATAACATCCGACTATTAAAGTAGAGACCATCAGGAAAGTAAACCCTTGAGAGGGAACAAAGAAGGGTGATTCAAAAGACACCTTAACCAGGGACATGAAGAACATGAACAGGGATAGTCTAACAGAACAGGGACAAAAACAAAAAAGGAATGAATAGGGAAAGGCTATCAGAACAGGGACAAACAAAAAACAGCGCATGGGAGGGTCTCGCTGGCATACGCAGGACCCTCAAACAAGGACTCCAGGAGTTGGAGGGGCAGCCAGAGCCCCCCTGCTGGGCAGCACTCAGTGCCTGCCTCTCCCAGGGATGGGGTTACAAAGTTTGTAAAAGATGGAATTAGTATGCCTGGCAGTTTTTCTCTGTGTTTTAGTTTGTGTTGATCCTGCCTTCTTAATTTGTGTTAATCAAGCTTTCTTAAGTTAATGAAGAAGGGGAAGATGTGGGAGTGTGGCCATGGGAGTCGGCAAGCCCCATGGTTGGCGATAACATCCGACTCTTAAGGATGAGACCATCAGGAATTTAAAGAGCTGAGAGGGAACAAAGAAGGGTGATTCAGGTGACACCTTAAGCAGGGACATGAAGAACAGGAACAGGGATAGTCTAACAGAACAGGGACAAAAACAAAAAAGGAATGAATAGGGACAGGCTATCAGAACAGCGACAAACAAAAAACAGCGTATGGGAGGGTCTCGCTGGCATAGGCAGGACCCCCAAACAAGGACTCCAGGAGTTGGAGGGGCAGCCAGAGCCCCCCGGCTGGGCAGTACTCAGTGCCTGCTTCTCCCAGGGATGGGGTTACAAAGTTTGTTAAAGATGGAATTAGTATGCCTGGCAGTTTTTCTCTGTATTTTAGTTTGTGTTAATAGTTCTTTCTTAATTTGTGTTACTTTTCCTTTCTTATTTTCTGTTAATCGCGCCTTCTTAATTTGTGTTAAACCTGCTTTCTTAATTTGTGTTAATCAAGCTCTTTTATGTTAATAAAGAAGGGGGAGATGTGGGAGCATGGCCATGGGGGTCGACATGTCGCATGGTTGGTGATAACCTCCCACTCTTAAAGATGAGGCCATCAGGAAAGTAAAGAGTTGAGAGGGAACAAAGAAGGGTGATTCAGGAGACACCTTAAACAGGGACATGAAGAACAGGAACAGGGATAGTCTAACAGAACAGGGACGAAAACAAAAAAAGGAATGAATAGGGACAGGCTATCAGTACAGGGACAAACAAAAAACAGCATATGGGAGGGTCTCGCTGGCATAGGCAGGACCCACAAACAAGGACTCCAGGAGTTGGAGGGTCAGCCAGAGCCCCCTGGCTGGGCAGCACTCAGTGCCTGCCTCTCCCACGGCTGGTTTTACAAAGATTGTTAAAGATAGACTTAGCATGCCTGGCAGTTTTTCTCTGTGTTTTAGTTTGTGTTGATCCTGCCTTCTTAATATGTGTTAATCGCGCTTTCTCAAGTTAATAAAGAAGGGGAAGATGTGGGAGTGTGGCCATGGGGGTCGACAAGCCCCATGGTTGGTGATCACATCGGACTCTTAAGGATGAGACCATCAGGAATTTAAAGAGCTGAGAGGGAACAAAGAAGGGTGATTCAGGAGACACCTTGTTGTCTGGGGTGGCTTGTTCTCCAGCCATTAAAGCATGGAAGTTGCTGGGTGTTTGCTGTTGCCGGGCAACGTTGTTGACCAATGACTAGTTAGTGGAAAGGTACTGCTGTGAGGCGGAAGTTATAGGAAGGGAGCCTTTCCTGAATAAGGGATAGAATGAAGTTGTGCCCTCACTCTGAGAGATGAAGTTATGCCTTCAGTAAGAGAGAGTTCAAGTTATGCCATCAATAAAGAGGTAGCAGTTACAGATCCTGAAAGAACCCCGTTGTCCGTGCGGTCTTTACGCCACAAATCGCCCCCAACAGGGACATGAAAACGAACAGGGACGAGAAGAAAACAAACAGGGACATGAAGAACAGGAACAGGGACAGGCTAACAGAACAGGGACAAAAACAAAAAAGGAATGAATAGGTACAGGCTAACAGAACAGGGACGAACAAAAAGAGGTTATGGGAGGGTCACGCTGGCTTACGCAGGACCCACAAACAAGGACTCCAGGAGTTGGAGGGGCAGCCAGAGCCCCCCGGCTGGGCAGCACTCAGTGCCTGCCTCTCCCAGGGATGGGGTTACAAAGTTTGTTAAAGATGGAATTAGTATGCCTGGCAGTTTTTCTCTGTATTTTAGTTTGTGTTAATAGTGCTTTCTTAATTTGTGTTACTCTTGCTTTCTTAATTTCTGTTAATCGCGCCTTCTTAATTTGTGTTAAACCTGCTTTCTTAATTTGTGTTAATCGAGCTCTTTTAGGTTAATAAAGAAGGGGGAGATGTGGGAGCCTGGCCATGGGGGTCGACAAGTCCCATGGTTGGTGATAACATCCGACTCTTAAAGATGAGGCCATGAGGAAAGTAAAGCCTTGAGAGGGAACAAAGAAGGGTGATTCAGGAGACACCTTAAACAGGGACATGAAGAACAGGAACAGGGACAGGCTAACAGAACAGGGACAAACAAAAAACAGCGTATGGGAGGGTCTCGCTGGCATAGGCAGGACCCAGAAACAAGGACTCCAGGAGTTGGAGGGGCAGCCAGAGCCCCCCAGCTGGGCAGCACTCAGTGCCTGCCTCTCCCAGGGATGGGGTTACAAAGTTTGTTAAAGATGGAATTAGTATGCCTGGCAGTTTTTCTCTGTATTTTAGTTTGTGTTAATAGTGCTTTCTTAATTTGTGTTACTCTTGCTTTCTTAATTTCTGTTAATCGCGCCTTCATAATTTGTGTTAAACCTGCTTTCTTAATTTGTGTTAATCGAGCTCTTTTATGTTAATAAAGAAGGGGGAGATGTGGGAGCGTGGCCATGGGGGTCGACAAGTCCCATGATTGGTGATAACATCCAACTCTTAAGGATGAGACCATCAGGAATTTAAAGAGTTGAGAGGGAACAAAGAAGGGTGATTCAGGTGACACCTTCTTGTCTGGGGTGGCTAGTTCTCCAGCCATTAATGCATGGAAGTGGCTGGGTGTTTGCTGTTGCCAGGCAAAGTTTTTGACCAATGACTAGTTAGTGGAAAGGTACTGCTGTGAGGTGGAAGTTATAGGAAGGGAGCCTTTCCTGAATAAGGGATAGAATGAAGTTGTGCCCTCACTCTGAGAGATGAAGTTATGCCCTCAGTAAGAGAGAGTTCAAGTTATGTCATCAATAAAGAGGTAGCAGTTACAGATCCTGAAAGAACCCCGTTGTCCATGCGGTCTTTACGCCACAAATCGCCCCCCAACAGGGACAAGAAAACGAACAGGGACGAGAAGAAAACAAACAGGGACATGAAGAACAGGAACAGGGACAGGCTAACAGAACAGGGACAAAAACAAAAAAGGAATGAATAGGGACAGGCAAACGGAACAGATAAAAGAAAAAAAAAGGAATGAATAGGTACAGGCTAACAGAACAGGGACGAACAAAAAGAGCTTATGGGAGGGTCACGCTGGCATAGGCAGGACCTCCAAACAAGGACTCCAGGAGTTGGAGGGGCAGCCAGAGCCCCCCGGCTGGGCAGCACTCAGTGCCTGCCTATCCCAGGTATGGGGTTGCAAAGTTTGTTAAAGATAGTCTTAGTATGCCTGGCAGTTTTTCTCTGTGTTTTAGTTTGTGTTGATCCTGCCTTCTTAATTTGTGTTAATTGCGCTTTCTTATGTTAATAAAGAAGGAGGAGATGTGGGAGCGTGGCCATGGGGGTCCACAAGCCCTATGGTTGGTGATAACATCCAACTCTTAAAGATGAGGCCATCAGGAAAGTAAAGAGTTGAGAGGGAACAAAGTAGGGTGATTCAGGAGACACCTTAAACAGGGACATGAAGAACAGGAACAGGGACAGGCTAACAGAGCAGGGAGAAACAAAAAACAGCATATGGGAGGGTCCCACTGGCATAGGCAGGACCCACAAAGAAGGACTCCAGGAGTTGGAGGGGCAGCCAGAGCCCCCCAGCTGGGCAGCACTCAGTGCCTGCCTCTCCCAGGGATGGTTTTACAAAGATTGTTAAAGATAGACTTAGTATGCCTGGCAGTTTTTCTCTGTGTTTTAGTTTGTGCTGATTCTGCCTTCTTAATTTGTGTTAATCGCGCTTTCTTATGTTAATAAAGAAGGGGAAGATGTGGGAGTGTGGCCATGGGGGTCGACAAGCCCCATGGTTGGTGATCACATCCGACTCTTAAAGATGAGTCCATCAGGAAAGTAAAGCCTTGAGAGGGAACAAAGAAGGGTGATTCAGGAGACACCTTAAGCAGGGACATGAAGAACAGGAACAGGGATAGTCTAACAGAACAGGGACAAAAACAAAAAAGGAATGAATAGGGACATGCTATCAGAACAGGGACAAACAAAAAACAGCGTATGGGAGGGTCTCGCTGGCATAGGCAGGACCTCCAAACAAGGACTCCAGGAGTTGGAGGGGCAGCCAGAGCCCCCCGGCTGGGCAGCACTCAGTGCCTGCCTCTCCCAGGGTTGTGGTTACAAAGTTTGTTAAAGATGGAATTAGTATGCCTGGCAGTTTTTCTCTGTATTTTAGTTTGTGTTAATAGTGCTTTCTTAATTTGTGTTACTCTAGCTTTCTTAATTTCTGTTAATCGCGCCTTCTTAATTTGGGTTAAACCTGCTTTCTTAATTTGTGTTAATCGAGCTCTTTTATGTTAATAAAGAAGGGGGAGATGTGGGAGCATGGCCATGGGGGTCGACAAGTCCCATGGTTGGTGATAACATCCAACTCTTAAAGATGAGACCATCAGGAAAGTAAAGCCTTGAGAGGGAACAAAGAAGGGTGATTCAGGAGACACCTTAAGCAGGGACATGAAGAACAGGAACAGGGATAGTCTAACAGAACAGGGACGAAAACAAAAAGGGAATGAATAGGGACAGGCTATCAGAACAGGGACAAACAAAAAACAGCCTATGGGAGGGTCTCGCTGGCATAGGCAGGACCTCCAAACAAGGACTCCAGGAGTTGGAGGGGCAGCCAGAGCCCCCCGGCTGGGCAGCACTCAGTGCCTGCCTCTCCCAGGGATGGTTTTACAAAGATTGTTAAAGATAGACTTAGTATGCCTGGCAGTTTTTCTCTGTGTTTTAGTTTGTGTTGATCCTGCCTTCTTAATTTGTGTTAATTGCGCTTTCTTATGTTAATAAAGAAGGGGAAGATGTGGGAGTGTGGCCATGGGGGTCGACAAGCCCCATGGTTGGTGATCACATCCGACTCTTAAAGATGAGACCATGAGGAAAGTAAAGCCTTGAGAGGGAACAAAGAAGGGTGATTCAGGAGACACCTTAAACAGGGACATGAAGAACAGGAACAGGGATAGTCTAACAGAACAGGGACAAAAACAAAAAAGGAATTAATAGGGACAGGCTATCAGAACAGGGACAAACAAAAAACAGCGTATGGGAGGGTCTCGCTGGCATAGGCAGGACCCACAAACAAGGACTCCAGGAGTTGGAGGGGCAGCCAGAGCCCCCCAGCTGGGCAGCACTCAGTGCCTGCCTCTCCCAGGGATGGGGTTACAAAGATTGTTAAAGATAGACTTAGTATGCCTGGCAGTTTTTCTCTGTGTTTTAGTTTGTGTTGATCCTGCCTTCTTAATTTGTGTTAATTGCGCTTTCTTATGTTAATAAAGAAGGGGAAGATGTGGGAGTGTGGCCATGGGGGTCGACAAGCCCCATGGTTGGTGATCACATCCGACTCTTAAAGATGAGACCATGAGGAAAGTAAAGCCTTGAGAGGGAACAAAGAAGGGTGATTCAGGAGACACCTTAAACAGGGACATGAAGAACAGGAACAGGGATAGTCTAACAGAACAGGGACAAAAACAAAAAAGGAATTAATAGGGACAGGCTATCAGAACAGGGACAAACAAAAAACAGCGTATGGGAGGGTCTCGCTGGCATAGGCAGGACCCACAAACAAGGACTCCAGGAGTTGGAGGGGCAGCCAGAGCCCCCCAGCTGGGCAGCACTCAGTGCCTGCCTCTCCCAGGGATGGGGTTACAAAGTTTGTTAAAGATGGAATTAGTATGCCTGGCAGTTTTTCTCTGTATTTTAGTTTGTGTTAATAGTGCTTTCTTAATTTGTGTTACTCTTGCTTTCTTAATTTCTGTTAATCGCGCCTTCTTAATTTGTGTTAAACCTGCTTTCTTAATTTGTGTTAATCGAGCTCTTTTAGGTTAATAAAGAAGGGGGAGATGTGGGAGCCTGGCCATGGGGGTCGACAAGTCCCATGGTTGGTGATAACATCCGACTCTTAAAGATGAGGCCATGAGGAAAGTAAAGCCTTGAGAGGGAACAAAGAAGGGTGATTCAGGAGACACCTTAAACAGGGACATGAAGAACAGGAACAGGGACAGGCTAACAGAGCAGGGAGAAACAAAAAACAGCATATGGGAGGGTCCCACTGGCATAGGCAGGACCCACAAACAAGGACTCCAGGAGGTGGAGGGGCAGCCAGAGCCCCCCAGCTGGGCAGCACTCAGTGCCTGCCTCTCCCAGGGATGGGGTTGCAAAGTTTGTTAAAGATAGTCTTAGTATGCCTGGCAGTTTTTCTCTGTGTTTTAGTTTGTGTTGATCCTGCCTTCTTAATTTGTGTTAATTGCGCTTTCTTATGTTAATAAAGAAGGAGGAGATGTGGGAGTGTGGCCATGGGGGTCGACAAGCCCCATGGTTGGTGATCACATCCGACTCTTAAAGATGAGGCCATGAGGAAAGTAAAGCCTTGAGAGGGAACAAAGAAGGGTGATTCAGGTGACACCTTCTTGTCTGGGGTGGCTGGTTCTCCAGCCATTAATGCATGGAAGTGGCTGGGTGTTTGCTGTTGCCGGGCAAAGTTGTTGACCAATGACTAGTTAGTGGAAAGGTACTGCTGTGAGGTGGAAGTTATAGGAAGGGAGCCTTTCCTGAATAAGGGATAGAATGAAGTTGTGCCCTCACTCTGAGAGATGAAGTTATGCCCTCAGTAAGAGAGAGTTCAAGTTATGTCATCAATAATGAGGTAGCAGTTACAGATCCTGAAAGAACCCCGGTGTCCGAGCGGTCTTTACGCCACAAATCGCCCCCCAACAGGGACATGAAAACGAACAGGGACGAGAAGAATACAAACAGGGACATGAAGAAGAGGAACAGGGACAGGCAAACAGCACAGGGACAAAAACAAAAAAGGAATGAATAGGGACAGGAAAACGGAACAGGGACAAAAACAGAAAAGGAATGATCAGGTACAGGCTAACAGAACAGGGATGACCAAAAAGAGCATATGGGAGGGCCACGATGGTTTACGCAGGACCCCCAAACAAGGACTCCAGGAGTTGGAGGGGCAGCCAGAGCCCCCCGGCTGGGCAGCACTCAGTGCCTGCCTCTCCCAGGGATGGGGTTATAAAGTTTGTTAAAGATAGACTTAGTATGCCTGGCAGTTTTTCTCTGTATTTTAGTTTGTGTTAATAGTGCTTTCTTAATTTGTGTTTCTCTTGCTTTCTTAATTTCTGTTAATCGCGCCTTCTTAATTTGTGTTAAACCTGCTTTCTTAATTTGTGTTAATCGAGCTCTTTTATGTTAATAAAGGAGGGGGAGATGTGGGAGCCTGGCCATGGGGTTAGACAAGCCCCATGGTTGGTGATAAGATCTGACTAATAAAGTAGAGACCATCAGGAAAATAAAGCCTTGAGAGGGAACAAAGAAGGGTGATTCAGGAGACACCTTAAACAGGGACATGAAGAACAGGAACAGGGATAGTCTAACAGAACAGGGACGAAAATAAAAAAGTAATGAATAGGGACAGGCTATCAGAACAGGGACAAACAAAAAACAGCGTATGGGAGGGTCTCGCTGGCATAGGCAGGACCCCCAAACAAGGACTCCAGGAGTTGGAGGGGCAGCCAGAGCCCCCCGGCTGGGCAGCACTCAGTGCCTGCCTCTCCCAGGGATGGTTTTACAAAGATTGTTAAAGATAGACTTAGTATGCCTGGCAGTTTTTCTCTGTGTTTTAGTTTGTGTTGATCCTGCCTTCTTAATTTGTGTTAATTGCGCTTTCTTATGTTAATAAAGAAGGAGGAGATGTGGGAGTGTGGCCATGGGGGTCGACAAGCCCCATGGTTGGTGATCACATCCGACTCTTAAAGATGAGGCCATCAGGAAACTAAAGAGTTGAGAGGGAACAAAGAAGGGTGATTGAGGAGACACCTTAAACAGGGACATGAAGAACAGGAACAGGGATAGTCTAACAGAACAGGGACAAAAACAAAAAAGGAATGAATAGGGACAGGCTATCAGAACAGGGACAAACAAAAAACAGCATATGGGAGGGTCCCACTGGCGTATGCTGGACCCACAAACAAGGACTCCAGGAGTTGGAGGGGCAGCCAGAGCCCCCCGGCTGGGCAGCACTCAGTGCCTGCCTCTCCCAGGGATGGTTTTACAAAGATTGTTAAAGATAGACTTAGTATGCATGGCAGTTTTTCTCTGTTTTAGTTTGTGTTGATCCTGCCTTCTTAATTTGTGTTAATCGCGCTTTCTTAAGTTAATAAAGAAGGGGAAGATGTGGGAGTGTGGCCATGGGGGCCGACAAGCCCCATGGTTGGTGATAACATCGGACTCTTAAAGATGAGACCATCAGGAAAGTAAAGCCTTGAGAGGGAACAAAGAAGGGTGATTCAGGAGACACCTTAAACAGGGACATGAAGAACAGGAACAGGGATAGTCTAACAGAACAGGGACAAAAACAAAAAAGGAATGAATAGGGACAGGCTATCAGAACAGGGACAAAAAAAAACAGCGTATGGGAGGGTCTCGCTGGCATAGGCAGGACCCCCAAACAAGGACTCCAGGAGTTGGAGGGGCAGCCAGAGCCCCCCGGCTGGGCAGCACTCAGTGCCTGCCACTCCCAGGGATGGGGTTGCAAAGTTTGTTAAAGATGGAATTAGTATGCCTGGCAGTTTTTCTCTGTATTTTAGTTTGTGTTAATAGTGCTTTCTTAATTTGTGTTACTCTTGCTTTCTTAATTTCTGTTAATCGCGCCTTCTTAATTTGTGTTAAACCTGCTTTCTTAATTTGTGTTAATCGAGCTCTTTTATGTTAATAAAGAAGGGGGAGATGTGGGAGCATGGCCATGGGGGTCGACAAGTCCCATGGTTGGTGATAACATCCGACTCTTAAAGATGAGGCCATGAGGAAAGTAAAGCCTTGAGAGGGAACAAAGAAGGGTGATTCAGGAGACACCTTAAACAGGGACATGAAGAACAGGAACAGGGACAGGCTAACAGAGCAGGGAGAAACAAAAAACAGCATATGGGAGGGTCCCACTGGCATAGGCAGGACCCACAAACAAGGACTCCAGGAGCTGGAGGGGCAGCCAGAGCCCCCCAGCTGGGCAGCACTCAGTGCCTGCCCCTCCCAGGGATGGTTTTACAAAGATTGTTAAAGATAGACTTAGTATGCCTGGCAGTTTTTCTCTGTGTTTTAGTTTGTGTTGATCCTGCCTTCTTAATTTGTGTTAATTGCGCTTTCTTATGTTAATAAAGAAGGGGAAGATGTGGGAGTGTGGCCATGGGGGTCGACAAGCCCCATGGTTGGTGATAAGATCCAACTCTTAAGGATGAGACCATCAGGAATTTAAAGAGTTGAGAGGGAACAAAGAAGGGTGATTCAGGTGACACCTTCTTGTCTGGGGTGGCTAGTTCTCCAGCCATTAATGCATGGAAGTGGCTGGGTGTTTGCTGTTGCCGGGCAAAGTTGTTGACCAATGACTAGTTAGTGGAAAGGTACTGCTGTGAGGCGGAAGTTATAGGAAGGGAGCCTTTCCTGAATAAGGGATAGAATGAAGTTGTGCCCTCACTCTGAGAGATGAAGTTATGCCCTCAGTAAGAGAGAGTTCAAGTTATGTCATCAATAATGAGGTAGCAGTTACAGATCCTGAAAGAACCCCGGTGTCCGAGCGGTCTTTACGCCACAAATCGCCCCCCAACAGGGACATGAAAACGAACAGGGACGAGAAGAATACAAACAGGGACATGAAGAAGAGGAACAGGGACAGGCAAACAGAACAGGGACAAAAACAAAAAAGGAATGAATAGGGACAGGAAAACGGAACAGGGACAAAAACAGAAAAGGAATGATCAGGTACAGGCTAACAGAACAGGGATGACCAAAAAGAGCATATGGGAGGGCCACGATGGTTTACGCAGGACCCCCAAACAAGGACTCCAGGAGTTGGAGGGGCAGCCAGAGCCCCCCGGCTGGGCAGCACTCAGTGCCTGCCTCTCCCAGGGATGGGGTTATAAAGTTTGTTAAAGATAGACTTAGTATGCCTGGCAGTTTTTCTCTGTATTTTAGTTTGTGTTAATAGTGCTTTCTTAATTTGTGTTTCTCTTGCTTTCTTAATATCTGTTAATCGCGCCTTCTTAATTTGTGTTAAACCTGCTTTCTTAATTTGTGTTAATCGAGCTCTTTTATGTTAATAAAGGAGGGGGAGATGTGGGAGCCTGGCCATGGGGTTAGACAAGCCCCATGGTTGGTGATAAGATCTGACTAATAAAGTAGAGACCATCAGGAAAGTAAAGCCTTGAGAGGGAACAAAGAAGGGTGATTCAGGAGACACCTTAAACAGGGACATGAAGAACAGGAACAGGGATAGTCTAACAGAACAGGGACGAAAATAAAAAAGTAATGAATAGGGACAGGCTATCAGAACAGGGACAAACAAAAAACAGCGTATGGGAGGGTCTCGCTGGCATAGGCAGGACCCCCAAACAAGGACTCCAGGAGTTGGAGGGGCAGCCAGAGCCCCCCGGCTGGGCAGCACTCAGTGCCTGCCTCTCCCAGGGTTGTGGTTACAAAGTTTGTTAAAGATGGAATTAGTATGCCTGGCATTTTTTCTCTGTATTTTAATTTGTGTTAATAGTGCTTTCTTAATTTGTGTTTCTCTAGCTTTCTTAATTTCTGTTAATCGTGCCTTCTTAATTTGTGTTAAACCTGCTTTCTTAATTTGTGTTAATCGAGCTCTTTTATGTTAATAAAGAAGGGGGAGATGTGGGAGCCTGGCCATGGGGGTCGACAAGTCCCATGGTTGGTGATAACATCCGACTCTTAAAGATGAGGCGATCAGGAAACTAAAGAGTTGAGAGGGAACAAAGAAGGGTGATTCAGGAGACACCTTAAACAGGGACATGAAGAACAGGAACAGGGATAGTCTAACAGAACAGGGACAAAAACAAAAAAGGAATGAATAGGGACAGGCTATCAGAACAGGGACAAACAAAAAACAGCATATGGGAGGGTCCCACTGGCGTATGCTGGACCCACAAACAAGGACTCCAGGAGTTGGAGGGGCAGCCAGAGCCCCCCGGCTGGGCAGCACTCAGTGCCTGCCTCTCCCAGGGATGGGGTTATAAAGTTTGTTAAAGATAGACTTAGTATGCCTGGCAGTTTTTCTCTGTATTTTAGTTTGTGTTAATAGTGCTTTCTTAATTTGTGTTTCTCTTGCTTTCTTAATATCTGTTAATCGCGCCTTCTTAATTTGTGTTAAACCTGCTTTCTTAATTTGTGTTAATCGAGCTCTTTTATGTTAATAAAGGAGGGGGAGATGTGGGAGCCTGGCCATGGGGTTAGACAAGCCCCATGGTTGGTGATAAGATCTGACTAATAAAGTAGAGACCATCAGGAAAGTAAAGCCTTGAGAGGGAACAAAGAAGGGTGATTCAGGAGACACCTTAAGCAGGGACATGAAGAACAGGAACAGGGACAGGCTAACAGAGCAGGGAGAAACAAAAAACAGCATATGGGAGGGTCCCACTGGCATAGGCAGGACCCACAAACAAGGACTCCAGGAGTTGGAGGGGCAGCCAGAGCCCCCCAGCTGGGAAGCACTCAGTGCCTGCCACTCCCAGGGATGGGGTTGCAAAGTTTGTTAAAGATAGTCTTAGTATGCCTGGCAGTTTTTCTCTGTGTTTTAGTTTGTGTTGATCCTGCTTTCTTAATTTGTGTTAATTGTGCTTTCTTATGTTAATAAAGAAGGGGAAGATGTGGGAGTGTGGCCATGGGGGTGGACAAGCCCGATGGTTGGTGATAGCATCGGACTCTTAAGGATGAGACCATCAGGAAAGGAAAGCCTTGAGAGGGAATAAAGAAGGGTGATTCAGGAGACACCTTAAACAGGGACATGAAGAACAGGAACAGGGATAGTCTAACAGAACAGGGACAAAAACAAAAAAGGAAAGAATAGGGACATGCTATCAGAACAGGGACAAACAAAAAACAGCGTATGGGAGGGTCTCGCTGGCATAGGCAGGACCCACAAACAAGGACTCCAGGAGTTGGAGGGGCAGCCAGAGCCCCCCAGCTGGGCAGCACTCAGTGCCTGCCACTCCCCGCGATGGGGTTGCAAAGTTTGTTAAAGATGGAATTAGTATGCCTGGCAGTTTTTCTCTGTATTTTAGTTTGTGTTAATAGTGCTTTCTTAATTTGTGTTACTCTTGCTTTCTTAATTTCTGTTAATCGCGCCTTCTTAATTTGTGTTAAACCTGCTTTCTTAATTTGTGTTAATCGAGCTCTTTTATGTTAATAAAGAAGGGGGAGATGTGGGAGCATGGCCATGGGGGTCGACAAGTCCCATGGTTGGTGATAACATCCAACTCTTAAAGATGAGACCATCAGGAAAGTAAAGCCTTGAGAGGGAATAAAGAAGGGTGATTCAGGAGACACCTTAAGCAGGGACATGAAGAACAGGAACAGGGATAGTCTAACAGAACAGGGACGAAAACAAAAAGGGAATGAATAGGGACAGGCTATCAGAACAGGGACAAACAAAAAACAGCCTATGGGAGGGTCTCGCTGGCATAGGCAGGACCCACAAACAAGGACTCCAGGAGTTGGAGGGGCAGCCAGAGCCCCCCGGCTGGGCAGCACTCAGTGCCTGCCTCTCCCAGGGATGGGGTTACAAAGTTTGTTAAAGATGGAATTAGTATGCCTGGCAGTTTTTCTCTGTATTTTAGTTTGTGTTAATAGTGCTTTCTTAATTTGTGTTACTCTTCCTTTCTTAATTTCTGTTAATCGCGCCTTCTTAATTTGTGTTAAACCTGCTTTCTTAATTTGTGTTAATCGAGCTCTTTTAGGTTAATAAAGAAGGGGGAGATGTGGGAGCCTGGCCATGGGGGTCGACAAGTCCCATGGTTGGTGATAACATCCGACTCTTAAAGATGAGGCCATGAGGAAAGTAAAGCCTTGAGAGGGAACAAAGAAGGGTGATTCAGGAGACACCTTAAACAGGGACATGAAGAACAGGAACAGGGACAGGCTAACAGAACAGGGACAAACAAAAAACAGCGTATGGGAGGGTCTCGCTGGCATAGGCAGGACCCAGAAACAAGGACTCCAGGAGTTGGAGGGGCAGCCAGAGCCCCCCGGCTGGGCAGCACTCAGTGCCTGCCTCTCCCAGGGATGGGGTTACAAAGTTTGTTAAAGATGGAATTAGTATGCCTGGCAGTTTTTCTCTGTATTTTAGTTTGTGTTAATAGTGCTTTCTTAATTTGTGTTACTCTTGCTTTCTTAATTTCTGTTAATCGCGCCTTCTTAATTTGTGTTAAACCTGCTTTCTTAATTTGTGTTAATCGAGCTCTTTTATGTTAATAAAGAAGGAGGAGATGTGGGAGCGTGGCCATGGGGGTCGACAAGTCCCATGGTTGTTGATTACATCCAACTCTTAAGGATGAGACCATCAGGAATTTAAAGAGTTGAGAGGGAACAAAGAAGGGTGATTCAGGTGACACCTTCTTGTCTGGGGTGGCTAGTTCTCCAGCCATTAATGCATGGAAGTGGCTGGGTGTTTGCTGTTGCCGGACAAAGTTGTTGACCAATGACTAGTTAGTGGAAAGTTACTGCTGTGAGGCGGAAGTTATAGGAAGGGAGCCTTTCCTGAATAAGGGATAGAATGAAGTTGTGCCCTCACTCTGAGAGATGAAGTTATGCCCTCAGTAAGAGAGAGTTCAAGTTATGTCATCAATAAAGAGGTAGCAGTTACAGATCCTGAAAGAACCGCGTTGTCCGTGCGGTCTTTACGCCACAAATCGCCCCCCAACAGGGACAAGAAAACGAACAGGGACGAGAAGAAAACAAACAGGGACATGAAGAACAGGAACAGGGACAGGCTAACAGAACAGGGACAAAAACAAAAAAGGAATGAATAGGGACAGGCAAACGGAACAGGAAAAAGAAAAAAAAAGGAATGAATAGGTACAGGCTAACAGAACAGGGACGAACAAAAAGAGCTTATGGGAGGGTCACGCTGGCTTACGCAGGACCCACAAAAAAGGACTCCAGGAGTTGGAGGGGCAGCCAGAGCCCCCCGGCTGGGCAGCACTCAGTGCCTGCCTCTCCCAGGGATGGGGTTGCAAAGTTTGTTAAAGATAGTCTTAGTATGCCTGGCAGTTTTTCTCTGTGTTTTAGTTTGTGTTGATCCTGCCTTCTTAATTTGTGTTAATTGCGCTTTCTTATGTTAATAAAGAAGGAGGAGATGTGGGAGTGTGGCCATGGGGGTCGACAAGCCCCATGGTTGGTGATCACATCCGACTCTTAAAGATGAGGCCATGAGGAAAGTAAAGCCTTGAGAGGGAACAAAGAAGGGTGATTCTGGAGACACCTTAAACAGGGACATGAAGAACAGGAACAGGGACAGGCTAACAGAGCAGGGAGAAACAAAAAACAGCATATGGGAGGGTCCCACTGGCATATGCTGGACCCACAAACAAGGACTCCAGGAGTTGGAGGGGCAGCCAGAGCCCCCCAGCTGGGAAGCACTCAGTGCCTGCCTCTCCCAGGGATGGGGTTACAAAGTTTGTTAAAGATGGAATTAGTATGCCTGGCACTTTTTCTCTGTATTTTAATTTGTGTTGAGTGCTTTCTTAATTTGTGTTTCTCTTGCTTTCTTAATTTCTGTTAATCGCGCCTTCTTAATTTGTGTTAAACCTGCTTTCTTAATTTGTGTTAATCGAGCTCTTTTATGTTAATAAAGAAGGGGGAGATGTGGGAGCATGGCCATGGGGGTCGACAAGTCCCATGGTTGGTGATAACATCCAACTCTTAAAGATGAGACCATCAGGAAAGTAAAGCCTTGAGAGGGAATAAAGAAGGGTGATTCAGGAGACACCTTAAGCAGGGACATGAAGAACAGGAACAGGGATAGTCTAACAGAACAGGGACGAAAACAAAAAGGGAATGAATAGGGACAGGCTATCAGAACAGGGACAAACAAAAAACAGCCTATGGGAGGGTCTCGCTGGCATAGGCAGGACCCACAAACAAGGACTCCAGGAGTTGGAGGGGCAGCCAGAGCCCCCCGGCTGGGCAGCACTCAGTGCCTGCCTCTCCCAGGGATGGTTTTACAAAGATTGTTAAAGATAGACTTAGTATGCCTGGCAGTTTTTCTCTGTGTTTTAGTTTGTGTTGATCCTGCCTTCTTAATTTGTGTTAATTGCGCTTTCTTATGTTAATAAAGAAGGGGAAGATGTGGGAGTGTGGCCATGGGGGTCGACAAGCCCCATGGTTGGTGATCACATCCGACTCTTAAAGATGAGACCATGAGGAAAGTAAAGCCTTGAGAGGGAACAAAGAAGGGTGATTCAGGAGACACCTTAAACAGGGACATGAAGAACAGGAACAGGGATAGTCTAACAGAACAGGGACAAAAACAAAAAAGGAATTAATAGGGACAGGCTATCAGAACAGGGACAAACAAAAAACAGCGTATGGGAGGGTCTCGCTGGCATAGGCAGGACCCACAAACAAGGACTCCAGGAGTTGGAGGGGCAGCCAGAGCCCCCCGGCTGGGCAGCACTCAGTGCCTGCCTCTCCCAGGGATGGGGTTACAAAGTTTGTTAAAGATGGAATTAGTATGCCTGGCAGTTTTTCTCTGTATTTTAGTTTGTGTTAATAGTGCTTTCTTAATTTGTGTTACTCTTGCTTTCTTAATTTCTGTTAATCGCGCCTTCTTAATTTGTGTTAAACCTGCTTTCTTAATTTGTGTTAATCGAGCTCTTTTAGGTTAATAAAGAAGGGGGAGATGTGGGAGCCTGGCCATGGGGGTCGACAAGTCCCATGGTTGGTGATAACATCCGACTCTTAAAGATGAGGCCATGAGGAAAGTAAAGCCTTGAGAGGGAACAAAGAAGGGTGATTCAGGAGACACCTTAAACAGGGACATGAAGAACAGGAACAGGGACAGGCTAACAGAACAGGGACAAACAAAAAACAGCGTATGGGAGGGTCTCGCTGGCATAGGCAGGACCCAGAAACAAGGACTCCAGGAGTTGGAGGGGCAGCCAGAGCCCCCCGGCTGGGCAGCACTCAGTGCCTGCCTCTCCCAGGGATGGGGTTACAAAGTTTGTTAAAGATGGAATTAGTATGCCTGGCAGTTTTTCTCTGTATTTTAGTTTGTGTTAATAGTGCTTTCTTAATTTGTGTTACTCTTGCTTTCTTAATTTCTGTTAATCGCGCCTTCTTAATTTGTGTTAAACCTGCTTTCTTAATTTGTGTTAATCGAGCTCTTTTATGTTAATAAAGAAGGAGGATATGTGGGAGCGTGGCCATGGGGGTCGACAAGTCCCATGGTTGTTGATTACATCCAACTCTTAAGGATGAGACCATCAGGAATTTAAAGAGTTGAGAGGGAACAAAGAAGGGTGATTCAGGTGACACCTTCTTGTCTGGGGTGGCTAGTTCTCCAGCCATTAATGCATGGAAGTGGCTGGGTGTTTGCTGTTGCCGGACAAAGTTGTTGACCAATGACTAGTTAGTGGAAAGTTACTGCTGTGAGGCGGAAGTTATAGGAAGGGAGCCTTTCCTGAATAAGGGATAGAATGAAGTTGTGCCCTCACTCTGAGAGATGAAGTTATGCCCTCAGTAAGAGAGAGTTCAAGTTATGTCATCAATAAAGAGGTAGCAGTTACAGATCCTGAAAGAACCGCGTTGTCCGTGCGGTCTTTACGCCACAAATCGCCCCCCAACAGGGACAAGAAAACGAACAGGGACGAGAAGAAAACAAACAGGGACATGAAGAACAGGAACAGGGACAGGCTAACAGAACAGGGACAAAAACAAAAAAGGAATGAATAGGGACAGGCAAACGGAACAGGAAAAAGAAAAAAAAAGGAATGAATAGGTACAGGCTAACAGAACAGGGACGAACAAAAAGAGCTTATGGGAGGGTCACGCTGGCTTACGCAGGACCCACAAAAAAGGACTCCAGGAGTTGGAGGGGCAGCCAGAGCCCCCCGGCTGGGCAGCACTCAGTGCCTGCCTCTCCCAGGGATGGGGTTGCAAAGTTTGTTAAAGATAGTCTTAGTATGCCTGGCAGTTTTTCTCTGTGTTTTAGTTTGTGTTGATCCTGCCTTCTTAATTTGTGTTAATTGCGCTTTCTTATGTTAATAAAGAAGGAGGAGATGTGGGAGTGTGGCCATGGGGGTCGACAAGCCCCATGGTTGGTGATCACATCCGACTCTTAAAGATGAGGCCATGAGGAAAGTAAAGCCTTGAGAGGGAACAAAGAAGGGTGATTCAGGAGACACCTTAAACAGGGACATGAAGAACAGGAACAGGGACAGGCTAACAGAGCAGGGAGAAACAAAAAACAGCATATGGGAGGGTCCCACTGGCATATGCTGGACCCACAAACAAGGACTCCAGGAGTTGGAGGGGCAGCCAGAGCCCCCCAGCTGGGAAGCACTCAGTGCCTGCCTCTCCCAGGGATGGGGTTACAAAGTTTGTTAAAGATGGAATTAGTATGCCTGGCACTTTTTCTCTGTATTTTAATTTGTGTTGAGTGCTTTCTTAATTTGTGTTTCTCTTGCTTTCTTAATTTCTGTTAATCGCGCCTTCTTAATTTGTGTTAAACCTGCTTTCTTAATTTGTGTTAATCGAGCTCTTTTATGTTAATAAAGAAGGGGGAGATGTGGGAGCATGGCCATGGGGGTCCACAAGCCCTATGGTTGGTGATAACATCCAACTCTTAAAGATGAGGCCATCAGGAAAGTAAAGAGTTGAGAGGGAACAAAGTAGGGTGATTCAGGAGACACCTTAAACAGGGACATGAAGAACAGGAACAGGGACAGGCTAACAGAACAGGGACAAAAACAAAAAAGGAATGAATAGGGACAGGCAAACGGAACAGGAAAAAGAAAAAAAAAGGAATGAATAGGTACAGGCTAACAGAACAGGGACGAACAAAAAGAGCTTATGGGAGGGTCACGCTGGCTTACGCAGGACCCACAAACAAGGACTCCAGGAGGTGGAGGGGCAGCCAGAGCCCCCCGGTTGGGCAGCACTCAGTGC
The DNA here is from genome assembly GCF_964034855.1 of Anser brachyrhynchus. Taxonomy (NCBI): domain Eukaryota; kingdom Metazoa; phylum Chordata; class Aves; order Anseriformes; family Anatidae; genus Anser; species Anser brachyrhynchus. Next base: position 6,227,813 of record NC_137704.1, read on the forward strand.
CTGCCTCTCCCAGGGATGGGGTTGCAAAGTTTGTTAAAGATAATCTTAGTATGCCTGGCAGTTTTTCTCTGTGTTTTAGTTTGTGTTGATCCTGCCTTCTTAATTTGTGTTAATTGCGCTTTCTTATGTTAATAAAGAAGGAGGAGATGTGGGAGTGTGGCCATGGGGGTCGACAAGCCCCATGGTTGGTGATCACATCCGACTCTTAAAGATGAGGCCATGAGGAAAGTAAAGCCTTGAGAGGGAACAAAGAAGGGTGACTCAGGAGACACCTTAAACAGGGACATGAAGAACAGGAACAGGGACAGGCTAACAGAGCAGGGAGAAACAAAAAACAGCATATGGGAGGGTCCCACTGGCATATGCTGGACCCACAAACAAGGACTCCAGGAGTTGGAGGGGCAGCCAGAGCCCCCCAGCTGGGAAGCACTCAGTGCCTGCCTCTCCCAGGGATGGGGTTACAAAGTTTGTTAAAGATGGAATTAGTATGCCTGGCACTTTTTCTCTGTATTTTAATTTGTGTTGAGTGCTTTCTTAATTTGTGTTTCTCTTGCTTTCTTAATTTCTGTTAATCGCGCCTTCTTAATTTGTGTTAAACCTGCTTTCTTAATTTGTGTTAATCGAGCTCTCTTATGTTAATAAAGAAGGGGGAGATGTGGGAGCATGGCCATGGGGGTCGACAAGTCCCATGGTTGGTGATAACATGCGACTCTTAAAGATGAGTCCATCAGGAAAGTAAAGAGTTGAGAGGGAACAAAGAAGGGTGATTCAGGAGACACCTTAAACAGGGACATGAAGAACAGGAACAGGGATAGTCTAACAGAACAGGGACGAAAACAAAAAAGGAATGAATAGGGACAGGAAAACGGAACAGGGACAAACAAAAAACAGCGTATGGGAGGGTCTCGCTGGCATAGGCAGGACCCACAAACAAGGACTCCAGGAGTTGGAGGGTCAGCCAGAGCCCCCGGCTGGGCAGCACTCAGTGCCTGCCTCTCCCAGGGATGGTTTTACAAAGATTGTTAAAGATAGACTTAGTATGCCTGGCAGTTTTTATCTGTGTTTTAGTTTGTGCTGATTCTGCCTTCTTAATTTGTGTTAATCGCCCTTTCTTAAGTTAATAAAGAAGGGGAAGATGTGGGAGTGTGGCCATGGGGGTCGACAAGCCCCATGGTTGGTGATAACATCAGACTCTTAAAGATGAGACCATCAGGAAAGTAAAGCCCTGAGAGGGAACAAAGGGTGATTCAGGAGACACCTTAAACAGGGACATGAAGAACAGGAACAGGGACAGGCTAACAGAACAGGGACAAACAAAAAACAGCGTATGGGAGGGTCTCGCTGGCATAGGCAGGACCCAGAAACAAGGACTCCAGGAGTTGGAGGGGCAGCCAGAGCCCCCCGGCTGGGCAGCACTCAGTGCCTGCCTCGCCCAGGGATGGGGTTACAAAGTTTGTTAAAGATGGAATTAGTATGCCTGGCAGTTTTTCTCTGTATTTTAGTTTGTGTTAATAGTGCTTTCTTAATTTGTGTTACTCTTGCTTTCTTAATTTCTGTTAATCGCGCCTTCATAATTTGTGTTAAACCTGCTTTCTTAATTTGTGTTAATCGAGCTCTTTTATGTTAATAAAGAAGGGGGAGATGTGGGAGCGTGGCCATGGGGGTCGACAAGTCCCATGGTTGGTGATAACATCCAACTCTTAAGGATGAGACCATCAGGAATTTAAAGAGTTGAGAGGGAACAAAGAAGGGTGATTCAGGTGACACCTTCTTGTCTGGGGTGGCTAGTTCTCCAGCCATTAATGCATGGAAGTGGCTGGGTGTTTGCTGTTGCCGGGCAAAGTTGTTGACCAATGACTAGTTAGTGGAAAGGTACTGCTGTGAGGCGGAAGTTATAGGAAGGGAGCCTTTCCTGAATAAGGGATAGAATGAAGTTGTGCCCTCACTCTGAGAGATGAAGTTATGCCCTCAGTAAGAGAGAGTTCAAGTTATGTCATCAATAAAGAGGTAGCAGTTACAGATCCTGAAAGAACCCCGTTGTCCGTGCGGACTTTACGCCACAAATCGCCCCCCAACAGGGACAAGAAAACGAACAGGGACGAGAAGAAAACAAACAGGGACATGAAGAACAGGAACAGGGACAGGCTAACAGAACAGGGACAAAAACAAAAAAGGAATGAATAGGGACAGGCAAACGGAACAGGAAAAAGAAAAAAAAAGGAATGAATAGGTACAGGCTAACAGAACAGGGACGAACAAAAAGAGCTTATGGGAGGGTCACGCTGGCTTACGCAGGAACCACAAACAAGGACTCCAGGAGTTGGAGGGGCAGCCAGAGCCCCCCGGCTGGGCAGCACTCAGTGCCTGCCTCTCCCAGGGATTGGGGTTGCAAAGTTTGTTAAAGATAGTCTTAGTATGCCTGGCAGTTTTTCTCTGTGTTTTAGTTTGTGTTGATCCTGCCTTCTTAATTTGTGTTAATTGCGCTTTCTTATGTTAATAAAGAAGGAGGAGATGTGGGAGTGTGGCCATGGGGGTCGACAAGCCCCATGGTTGGTGATCACATCCGACTCTTAAAGATGAGTCCATGAGGAAAGTAAAGCCTTGAGAGGGAACAAAGAAGGGTGATTCAGGAGACACCTTAAACAGGGACATGAAGAACAGGAACAGGGACAGGCTAACAGAGCAGGGAGAAACAAAAAACAGCATATGGGAGGGTCCCACTGGCATATGCTGGACCCACAAACAAGGACTCCAGGAGTTGGAGGGGCAGCCAGAGCCCCCCAGCTGGGAAGCACTCAGTGCCTGCCTCTCCCAGGGATGGGGTTACAAAGTTTGTTAAAGATGGAATTAGTATGCCTGGCACTTTTTCTCTGTATTTTAATTTGTGTTGAGTGCTTTCTTAATTTGTGTTTCTCTTGCTTTCTTAATTTCTGTTAATCGCGCCTTCTTAATTTGTGTTAAACCTGCTTTCTTAATTTGTGTTAATCGAGCTCTTTTATGTTAATAAAGAAGGGGGAGATGTGGGAGCATGGCCATGGGGGTCCACAAGCCCTATGGTTGGTGATAACATCCAACTCTTAAAGATGAGGCCATCAGGAAAGTAAAGAGTTGAGAGGGAACAAAGTAGAGTGATTCAGGAGACACCTTAACCAGGGACATGAAGAACAGGAACAGGGACAGGCTAACAGAGCAGGGAGAAACAAAAACCAGCATATGGGAGGGTCCCACTGGCATAGGCAGGACCCACAAAGAAGGACTCCAGGAGTTGGAGGGGCAGCCAGAGCCCCCCAGCTGGGCAGCACTCAGTGCCTGCCTCTCCCAGGGATGGTTTTACAAAGATTGTTAAAGATAGACTTAGTATGCCTGGCAGTTTTTCTCTGTGTTTTAGTTTGTGCTGATCCTGCCTTCTTAATTTGTGTTAATCGCGCTTTCTTAAGTTAATAAAGAGGGGGAAGATGTGGGAGTGTGGCCATGGGGGTCGACAAGCCCCATGGTTGGTGATCACATCCGACTCTTAAAGATGAGTCCATCAGGAAAGTAAAGCCTTGAGAGGGAACAAAGAAGGGTGATTCAGGAGACACCTTAAGCAGGGACATGAAGAACAGGAACAGGGATAGTCTAACAGAACAGGGACAAAAACAAAAAAGGAATGAATAGGGACATGCAATCAGAACAGGGACAAACAAAAAACAGCGTATGGGAGGGTCTCGCTGGCATAGGCAGGACCTCCAAACAAGGACTCCAGGAGTTGGAGGGGCAGCCAGAGCCCCCCGGCTGGGCAGCACTCAGTGCCTGCCTCTCCCAGGGTTGTGGTTACAAAGTTTGTTAAAGATGGAATTAGTATGCCTGGCAGTTTTTCTCTGTATTTTAGTTTGTGTTAATAGTGCTTTCTTAATTTGTGTTTCTCTAGCTTTCTTAATTTCTGTTAATCGCGCCTTCTTAATTTGGGTTAAACCTGCTTTCTTAATTTGTGTTAATCGAGCTCTTTTATGTTAATAAAGAAGGGGGAGATGTGGGAGCATGGCCATGGGGGTCGACAAGTCCCATGGTTGGTGATAACATCCAACTCTTAAAGATGAGACCATCAGGAAAGTAAAGCCTTGAGAGGGAACAAAGAAGGGTGATTCAGGAGACACCTTAAGCAGGGACATGAAGAACAGGAACAGGGATAGTCTAACAGAACAGGGACGAAAACAAAAAGGTAATGAATAGGGACAGGCTATCAGAACAGGGACAAACAAAAAACAGCGTATGGGAGGGTCTCGCTGGCATAGGCAGGACCCCCAAACAAGGACTCCAGGAGTTGGAGGGGCAGCCAGAGCCCCCCGGCTGGGCAGCACTCAGTGCCTGCCTCTCCCAGGGATGGTTTTACAAAGATTGTTAAAGATAGACTTAGTATGCCTGGCAGTTTTTCTCTGTGTTTTAGTTTGTGTTGATCCTGCCTTCTTAATTTGTGTTAATTGCGCTTTCTTATGTTAATAAAGAAGGAGGAGATGTGGGAGTGTGGCCATGGGGGTCGACAAGCCCCATGGTTGGTGATCACATCCGACTCTTAAAGATGAGTCCATCAGGAAAGTAAAGCCTTGAGAGGGAACAAAGAAGGGTGATTCAGGAGACACCTTAAGCAGGGACATGAAGAACAGGAACAGGGACAGGCTAACAGAGCAGGGAGAAACAAAAAAACAGCATATGGGAGGGTCCCACTGGCATAGGCAGGACCCACAAACAAGGACTCCAGGAGTTGGAGGGGCAGCCAGAGCCCCCCAGCTGGGCAGCACTCAGTGCCTGCCTCTCCCAGGGATGGTTTTACAAAGATTGTTAAAGATAGACTTAGTATGCCTGGCAGTTTTTCTCTGTGTTTTAGTTTGTGCTGATCCTGCCTTCTTAATTTGTGTTAATCGCGCTTTCTTAAGTTAATAAAGAAGGGGAAGATGTGGGAGTGTGGCCATGGGGGTCGACAAGCCCCATGGTTGGTGATCACATCCGACTCTTAAAGATGAGTCCATCAGGAAAGTAAAGCCTTGAGAGGGAACAAAGAAGGGTGATTCAGGAGACACCTTAAGGAGGGACATGAAGAACAGGAACAGGGATAGTCTAACAGAACAGGGACAAAAACAAAAAAGGAATGAATAGGGACATGCTATCAGAACAGGGACAAACAAAAAACAGCGTATGGGAGGGTCTCGCTGGCATAGGCAGGACCTCCAAACAAGGACTCCAGGAGTTGGAGGGGCAGCCAGAGCCCCCCGGCTGGGCAGCACTCAGTGCCTGCCACTCCCAGGGATGGGGTTGCAAAGTTTGTTAAAGATGGAATTAGTATGCCTGGCAGTTTTTCTCTGTATTTTAGTTTGTGTTAATAGTGCTTTCTTAATTTGTGTTACTCTTGCTTTCTTAATTTCTGTTAATCGCGCCTTCTTAATTTGTGTTAAACCTGCTTTCTTAATTTGTGTTAATCGAGCTCTTTTATGTTAATAAAGTTGGGGGAGATGTGGGAGCATGGCCATGGGGGTCGACAAGTCCCATGGTTGGTGATAACATCCAACTCTTAAAGATGAGACCATCAGGAAAGTAAAACCTTGAGAGGGAACAAAGAAGGGTGATTCAGGAGACACCTTAAACAGGGACATGAAGAACAGGAACAGGGATAGTCTAACAGAACAGGGACGAAAACAAAAAGGGAATGAATAGGGACAGGCTATCAGAACAGGGACAAACAAAAAACAGCGTATGGGAGGGTCTCGCTGGCATAGGCAGGACCCACAAACAAGGACTCCAGGAGTTGGAGGGGCAGCCAGAGCCCCCCGGCTGGGCAGCACTCAGTGCCTGCCTCTCCCAGGGATGGTTTTACAAAGATTGTTAAAGATAGACTTAGTATGCCTGGCAGTTTTTCTCTGTGTTTTAGTTTGTGTTGATCCTGCCTTCTTAATTTGTGTTAATCGCGCTTTCTTATGTTAATAAAGAAGGGGAAGATGTGGGAGTGTGGCCATGGGGGTCGACAAGCCCCATGGTTGGTGATCACATCGGACTCTTAAGGATGAGACCATCAGGAATTTAAAGAGTTGAGAGGGAACAAAGAAGGGTGATTCAGGTGACACCTTCTTGTCTGGGGTGGCTAGTTCTCCAGCCATTAATGCATGGAAGTGGCTGGGTGTTTGCTGTTGCCGGGCAAAGTGTTTGACCAATGACTAGTTAGTGGAAAGGTACTGCTGTGAGGCGGAAGTTATAGGAAGGGAGCCTTTCCTGAATAAGGGATAGAATGAAGTTGTGCCCTCACTCTGAGAGATGAAGTTATGCCCTCAGTAAGAGAGAGTTCAAGTTATGTCATCAATAATGAGGTAGCAGTTACAGATCCTGAAAGAACCCCGGTGTCCGAGCGGTCTTTACGCCACAAATCGCCCCCCAACAGGGACATGAAAACAAACAGGGACGAGAAGAATACAAACAGGGACATGAAGAAGAGGAACAGGGACAGGCAAACAGAACAGGGACAAAAACAAAAAAGGAATGAATAGGGACAGGAAAACGGAACAGGGACAAAAACAGAAAAGGAATGATCAGGTACAGGCTAACAGAACAGGGATGACCAAAAAGAGCATATGGGAGGGCCACGATGGTTTACGCAGGACCCCCAAACAAGGACTCCAGGAGTTGGAGGGGCAGCCAGAGCCCCCCGGCTGGGCAGCACTCAGTGCCTGCCTCTCCCAGGGATGGGGTTATAAAGTTTGTTAAAGATAGACTTAGTATGCCTGGCAGTTTTTCTCTGTATTTTAGTTTGTGTTAATAGTGCTTTCTTAATTTGTGTTTCTCTTGCTTTCTTAATTTCTGTTAATCGCGCCTTCTTAATTTGTGTTAAACCTGCTTTCTTAATTTGTGTTAATCGAGCTCTTTTATGTTAATAAAGGAGGGGGAGATGTGGGAGCCTGGCCATGGGGTTAGACAAGCCCCATGATTGGTGATAAGATCTGACTAATAAAGTAGAGACCATCAGGAAAGTAAAGCCTTGAGAGGGAACAAAGAAGGGTGATTCAGGAGACACCTTAAACAGGGACATGAAGAACAGGAACAGGGATAGTCTAACAGAACAGGGACGAAAATAAAAAAGTAATGAATAGGGACAGGCTATCAGAACAGGGACAAACAAAAAACAGCGTATGGGAGGGTCTCGCTGGCATAGGCAGGACCCCCAAACAAGGACTCCAGGAGTTGGAGGGGCAGCCAGAGCCCCCCGGCTGAGCAGCACTCAGTGCCTGCCTCTCCCAGGGTTGTGGTTACAAAGTTTGTTAAAGATGGAATTAGTATGCCTGGCATTTTTTCTCTGTATTTTAATTTGTGTTAATAGTGCTTTCTTAATTTGTGTTTCTCAAGCTTTCTTAATTTCTGTTAATCGTGCCTTCTTAATTTGTGTTAAACCTGCTTTCTTAATTTGCGTTAATCGAGCTCTTTTATGTTAATAAAGAAGGGGGAGATGTGGGAGCCTGGCCATGGGGGTCGACAAGTCCCATGGTTGGTGATAACATCCGACTCCTAAAAATGACGCCATCAGGAAACTAAAGAGTTGAGAGGGAACAAAGAAGGGTGATTCAGGAGACACCTTAAACAGGGACATGAAGAACAGGAACAGGGATAGTCTAACAGAACAGGGACAAAAACAAAAAAGGAATGAATAGGGACAGGCTATCAGAACAGGGACAAACAAAAAACAGCATATGGGAGGGTCCCACTGGCGTATGCTGGACCCACAAACAAGGACTCCAGGAGTTGGAGGGGCAGCCAGAGCCCCCCGGCTGGGAAGCACTCAGTGCCTGCCTCTCCCAGGGATGGTTTTACAAAGATTGTTAAAGATAGACTTAGTATGCCTGGCAGTTTTTCTCTGTTTTAGTTTGTGTTGATCCTGCCTTCTTAATTTGTGTTAATCGCGCTTTCTTAAGTTAATAAAGAAGGGGAAGATGTGGGAGTGTGGCCATGGGGGTCGACAAGTCCCATGGTTGGTGATAACATCCAACTCTTAAAGATGAAACCATCAGGAAAGTAAAGCCTTGAGAGGGAACAAAGAAGGGTGATTCAGGAGACACCTTAAACAGGGACATGAAGAACAGGAACAGGGATAGTCTAACAGAACAGGGACAAAAACAAAAAAGGAATGAATAGGGACAGGCTATCAGAACAGGGACAAACAAAAAACAGCGTATGGGAGGGTCTCGCTGGCATAGGCAGGACCCCCAAACAAGGACTCCAGGAGTTGGAGGGGCAGCCAGAGCCCCCCGGCTGGGCAGCACTCAGTGCCTGCCTCTCCCAGGGATGGTTTTACAAAGATTGTTAAAGATAGACTTAGTATGCCTGGCAGTTTTTCTCTGTGTTTTAGTTTGTGTTGATCCTGCCTTCTTAATTTGTGTTAATTGCGCTTTCTTATGTTAATAAAGAAGGAGGAGATGTGGGAGTGTGGCCATGGGGGTCGACAAGCCCCATGGTTGGTGATCACATCCGACTCTTAAAGATGAGGCCATCAGGAAACTAAAGAGTTGAGAGGGAACAAAGAAGGGTGATTCAGGAGACACCTTAAGCAGGGACATGAAGAACAGGAACAGGGATAGTCTAACAGAACAGGGACGAAAACAAAAAGGTAATGAATAGGGACAGGCTATCAGAACAGGGACAAACAAAAAACAGCCTATGGGAGGGTCTCGCTGGCATAGGCAGGACCCACAAACAAGGACTCCAGGAGTTGGAGGGGCAGCCAGAGCCCCCCGGCTGGGCAGCACTCAGTGCCTGCCTCTCCCAGGGATGGTTTTACAAAGATTGTTAAAGATAGACTTAGTATGCCTGGCAGTTTTTCTCTGTGTTTTAGTTTGTGTTGATCCTGCCTTCTTAATTTGTGTTAATTGCGCTTTCTTATGTTAATAAAGAAGGGGAAGATGTGGGAGTGTGGCCATGGGGGTCGACAAGCCCCATGGTTGGTGATCACATCCGACTCTTAAAGATGAGACCATGAGGAAAGTAAAGCCTTGAGAGGGAACAAAGAAGGGTGATTCAGGAGACACCTTAAACAGGGACATGAAGAACAGGAACAGGGATAGTCTAACAGAACAGGGACAAAAACAAAAAAGGAATTAATAGGGACAGGCTAACAGAACAGGGACAAACAAAAAACAGCGTATGGGAGGGTCTCGCTGGCATAGGCAGGACCCAGAAACAAGGACTCCAGAAGTTGGAGGGGCAGTCAGAACCCCCCGGCTGGGCAGCACTCAGTGCCTGCCTCTCCCAGGGATGGGGTTACAAAGTTTGTTAAAGATGGAATTAGTATGCCTGGCAGTTTTTCTCTGTATTTTAGTTACTGTGAATAGTGCTTTCTTAATTTGTGTTACACTTGCTTTCTTAATTTCTGTTAATCGCGCCTTCTTAATTTGTGTTAAACCTGCTTTCTTAATTTGTGTTAATCGAGGTCTTTTATGTTAATAAAGAAGGGGGACTTGTGGGAGCCTGGCCATGGGGGTCGACAAGTCCCGTGGTTGGTGATAACATCGGACTCTTAAGGATGAGACCATCAGGAAAGTAAAGCCTTGAGAGGGAACAAAGAAGGGTGATTCAGGAGACACCTTAAGCAGGGACATGAAGAACAGGAACAGGGGCAGGCTAACAGAGCAGGGAGAAACAAAAAACAGCATATGGGAGGGTCTCGCTGGCATAGGCAGGACCCACAAACAAGGACTCCAGGAGTTGGAGGGGCAGCCAGAGCCCCCCGGCTGGGCAGCACTCAGTGCCTGCCTCTCCCAGGGATGGTTTTACAAAGATTGTTAAAGATAGACTTAGTATGCCTGGCAGTTTTTCTCTGTGTTTTAGTTTGTGTTGATCCTGCCTTCTTAATTTGTGTTAATTGCGCTTTCTTATGTTAATAAAGAAGGGGAAGATGTGGGAGTGTGGCCATGGGGGTCGACAAGCCCCGTGGTTTGTGATAACATCGGACTCTTAAAGATGAGACCATCAGGAAAGTAAAGAGTTGAGAGGGAACAAAGAAGGGTGATTCAGGAGACACCTTAAACAGGGACATGAAGAACAGGAACAGGGATAGTCTAACAGAACAGGGACGAAAACAAAAAAGGAATGAATAGGGACAGGAAAACGGAACAGGGACAAACAAAAAACAGCGTATGGGAGGGTCTCGCTGGCATATGCTAGACCCATAAACAAGGACTCCAGGAGTTGGAGGGGCAGCCAGAGCCCCCCGGCTGGGCAGCACTCAGTGCCTGCCTCTCCCAGGGATGGGGTTATAAAATTTGTTAAAGATAGACTTAGTATGCCTGGCAGTTTTTCTCTGTGTTTTAGTTTGTGTTGATCCTGCCTTCTTAATTTGTGTTAATCGCGCTTTCTTAAGTTAATGAAGAAGGGGAAGATGTGGGAGTGTGGCCATGGGGGTCGACAAGCCCCATGGTTGGTGATAACATCCGACTATTAAAGTAGAGACCATCAGGAAAGTAAACCCTTGAGAGGGAACAAAGAAGGGTTATTCAAAAGACACCTTAACCAGGGACATGAAGAACATGAACAGGGATAGTCTAACAGAACAGGGACAAAAACAAAAAAGGAATGAATAGGGAAAGGCTATCAGAACAGGGACAAACAAAAAACAGCGCATGGGAGGGTCTCGCTGGCATAGGCAGGACCCACAAACAAGGACTCCAGGAGTTGGAGGGGCAGCCAGAGCCCCCCTGCTGGGCAGCACTCAGTGCCTGCCTCTCCCAGGGATGGGGTTACAAAGTTTGTAAAAGATGGAATTAGTATGCCTGGCAGTTTTTCTCTGTGTTTTAGTTTGTGTTGATCCTGCCTTCTTAATTTGTGTTAATCAAGCTTTCTTAAGTTAATGAAGAAGGGGAAGATGTGGGAGTGTGGCCATGGGAGTCGGCAAGCCCCATGGTTGGCGATAACATCCGACTCTTAAGGATGAGACCATCAGGAATTTAAAGAGCTGAGAGGGAACAAAGAAGGGTGATTCAGGTGACACCTTAAGCAGGGACATGAAGAACAGGAACAGGGATAGTCTAACAGAACAGGGACAAAAACAAAAAAGGAATGAATAGGGACAGGCTATCAGAACAGCGACAAACAAAAAACAGCGTATGGGAGGGTCTCGCTGGCATAGGCAGGACCCCCAAACAAGGACTCCAGGAGTTGGAGGGGCAGCCAGAGCCCCCCGGCTGGGCAGTACTCAGTGCCTGCTTCTCCCAGGGATGGGGTTACAAAGTTTGTTAAAGATGGAATTAGTATGCCTGGCAGTTTTTCTCTGTATTTTAGTTTGTGTTAATAGTTCTTTCTTAATTTGTGTTACTTTTCCTTTCTTATTTTCTGTTAATCGCGCCTTCTTAATTTGTGTTAAACCTGCTTTCTTAATTTGTGTTAATCAAGCTCTTTTATGTTAATAAAGAAGGGGGAGATGTGGGAGCATGGCCATGGGGGTCGACAAGTCGCATGGTTGGTGATAACCTCCCACTCTTAAAGATGAGGCCATCAGGAAAGTAAAGAGTTGAGAGGGAACAAAGAAGGGTGATTCAGGAGACACCTTAAACAGGGACATGAAGAACAGGAACAGGGATAGTCTAACAGAACAGGGACGAAAACAAAAAAAGGAATGAATAGGGACAGGCTATCAGTACAGGGACAAACAAAAAACAGCATATGGGAGGGTCTCGCTGGCATAGGCAGGACCCACAAACAAGGACTCCAGGAGTTGGAGGGTCAGCCAGAGCCCCCTGGCTGGGCAGCACTCAGTGCCTGCCTCTCCCACGGCTGGTTTTACAAAGATTGTTAAAGATAGACTTAGCATGCCTGGCAGTTTTTCTCTGTGTTTTAGTTTGTGTTGATCCTGCCTTCTTAATATGTGTTAATCGCGCTTTCTCAAGTTAATAAAGAAGGGGAAGATGTGGGAGTGTGGCCATGGGGGTCGACAAGCCCCATGGTTGGTGATCACATCGGACTCTTAAGGATGAGACCATCAGGAATTTAAAGAGCTGAGAGGGAACAAAGAAGGGTGATTCAGGAGACACCTTGTTGTCTGGGGTGGCTTGTTCTCCAGCCATTAAAGCATGGAAGTTGCTGGGTGTTTGCTGTTGCCGGGCAACGTTGTTGACCAATGACTAGTTAGTGGAAAGGTACTGCTGTGAGGCGGAAGTTATAGGAAGGGAGCCTTTCCTGAATAAGGGATAGAATGAAGTTGTGCCCTCACTCTGAGAGATGAAGTTATGCCTTCAGTAAGAGAGAGTTCAAGTTATGCCATCAATAAAGAGGTAGCAGTTACAGATCCTGAAAGAACCCCGTTGTCCGTGCGGTCTTTACGCCACAAATCGCCCCCAACAGGGACATGAAAACGAACAGGGACGAGAAGAAAACAAACAGGGACATGAAGAACAGGAACAGGGACAGGCTAACAGAACAGGGACAAAAACAAAAAAGGAATGAATAGGTACAGGCTAACAGAACAGGGACGAACAAAAAGAGGTTATGGGAGGGTCACGCTGGCTTACGCAGGACCCACAAACAAGGACTCCAGGAGTTGGAGGGGCAGCCAGAGCCCCCCGGCTGGGCAGCACTCAGTGCCTGCCTCTCCCAGGGATGGGGTTGCAAAGTTTGTTAAAGATAGTCTTAGTATGCCTGGCAGCTTTTCTCTGTGTTTTAGTTTGTGTTGATCCTGCCTTCTTAATTTGTGTTAATTGCGCTTTCTTATGTTAATAAAGAAGGAGGAGATGTGGGAGTGTGGCCATGGGGGTCGACAAGCCCCATGGTTGGTGATCACATCCGACTCTTAAAGATGAGGCCATGAGGAAAGTAAAGCCTTGAGAGGGAACAAAGAAGGGTGATTCAGGAGACACCTTAAACAGGGACATGAAGAACAGGAACAGGGACAGGCTAACAGAACAGGGACAAACAAAAAACAGCGTATGGGAGGGTCTCGCTGGCATAGGCAGGACCCAGAAACAAGGACTCCAGGAGTTGGAGGGGCAGCCAGAGCCCCCCGGCTGGGCAGCACTCAGTGCCTGCCTCTCCCAGGGATGGGGTTACAAAGTTTGTTAAAGATGGAATTAGTATGCCTGGCAGTTTTTCTCTGTATTTTAGTTTGTGTTAATAGTGCTTTCTTAATTTGTGTTACTCTTGCTTTCTTAATTTCTGTTAATCGCGCCTTCATAATTTGTGTTAAACCTGCTTTCTTAATTTGTGTTAATCGAGCTCTTTTATGTTAATAAAGAAGGAGGAGATGTGGGAGCGTGGCCATGGGGGTCGACAAGTCCCATGGTTGGTGATAACATCCAACTCTTAAGGATGAGACCATCAGGAATTTAAAGAGTTGAGAGGGAACAAAGAAGGGTGATTCAGGTGACACCTTCTTGTCTGGGGTGGCTAGTTCTCCAGCCATTAATGCATGGAAGTGGCTGGGTGTTTGCTGTTGCCAGGCAAAGTTGTTGACCAATGACTAGTTAGTGGAAAGGTACTGCTGTGAGGTGGAAGTTATAGGAAGGGAGCCTTTCCTGAATAAGGGATAGAATGAAGTTTAGCCCTCACTCTGAGAGATGAAGTTATGCCCTCAGTAAGAGAGAGTTCAAGTTATGTCATCAATAAAGAGGTAGCAGTTACAGATCCTGAAAGAACCCCGTTGTCCATGCGGTCTTTACGCCACAAATCGCCCCCCAACAGGGACAAGAAAACGAACAGGGACGAGAAGAAAACAAACAGGGACATGAAGAACAGGAACAGGGACAGGCTAACAGAACAGGGACAAAAACAAAAAAGGAATGAATAGGGACAGGCAAACGGAACAGATAAAAGAAAAAAAAAGGAATGAATAGGTACAGGCTAACAGAACAGGGACGAACAAAAAGAGCTTATGGGAGGGTCACGCTGGCATAGGCAGGACCTCCAAACAAGGACTCCAGGAGTTGGAGGGGCAGCCAGAGCCCCCCGGCTGGGCAGCACTCAGTGCCTGCCTATCCCAGGTATGGGGTTGCAAAGTTTGTTAAAGATAGTCTTAGTATGCCTGGCAGTTTTTCTCTGTGTTTTAGTTTGTGCTGATTCTGCCTTCTTAATTTGTGTTAATCGCGCTTTCTTATGTTAATAAAGAAGGGGAAGATGTGGGAGTGTGGCCATGGGGGTCGACAAGCCCCATGGTTGCTGATCACATCCGACTCTTAAAGATGAGTCCATCAGGAAAGTAAAGCCTTGAGAGGGAACAAAGAAGGGTGATTCAGGAGACACCTTAAGCAGGGACATGAAGAACAGGAACAGGGATAGTCTAACAGAACAGGGACAAAAACAAAAAAGGAATGAATAGGGACATGCTATCAGAACAGGGACAAACAAAAAACAGCGTATGGGAGGGTCTCGCTGGCATAGGCAGGACCTCCAAACAAGGACTCCAGGAGTTGGAGGGGCAGCCAGAGCCCCCCGGCTGGGCAGCACTCAGTGCCTGCCTCTCCCAGGGTTGTGGTTACAAAGTTTGTTAAAGATGGAATTAGTATGCCTGGCAGTTTTTCTCTGTATTTTAGTTTGTGTTAATAGTGCTTTCTTAATTTGTGTTTCTCTAGCTTTCTTAATTTCTGTTAATCGCGCCTTCTTAATTTGGGTTAAACCTGCTTTCTTAATTTGTGTTAATCGAGCTCTTTTATGTTAATAAAGAAGGGGGAGATGTGGGAGCATGGCCATGGGGGTCGACAAGTCCCATGGTTGGTGATAACATCCAACTTTTAAAGATGAGACCATCAGGAAAGTAAAGCCTTGAGAGGGAACAAAGAAGGGTGATTCAGGAGACACCTTAAGCAGGGACATGAAGAACAGGAACAGGGATAGTCTAACAGAACAGGGACGAAAACAAAAAGGGAATGAATAGGGACAGGCTATCAGAACAGGGACAAACAAAAAACAGCCTATGGGAGGGTCTCGCTGGCATAGGCAGGACCTCCAAACAAGGACTCCAGGAGTTGGAGGGGCAGCCAGAGCCCCCCGGCTGGGCAGCACTCAGTGCCTGCCTCTCCCACGGATGGTTTTACAAAGATTGTTAAAGATAGACTTAGTATGCCTGGCAGTTTTTCTCTGTGTTTTAGTTTGTGTTGATCCTGCCTTCTTAATTTGTGTTAATTGCGCTTTCTTATGTTAATAAAGAAGGGGGAGATGTGGGAGCCTGGCCATGGGGGTCGACAAGCCCCATGGTTGGTGATCACATCCGACTCTTAAAGATGAGACCATGAGGAAAGTAAAGCCTTGAGAGGGAACAAAGAAGGGTGATTCAGGAGACACCTTAAACAGGGACATGAAGAACAGGAACAGGGATAGTCTAACAGAACAGGGACAAAAACAAAAAAGGAATTAATAGGGACAGGCTATCAGAACAGGGACAAACAAAAAACAGCGTATGGGAGGGTCTCGCTGGCATAGGCAGGACCCACAAACAAGGACTCCAGGAGTTGGAGGGGCAGCCAGAGCCCCCCAGCTGGGCAGCACTCAGTGCCTGCCTCTCCCAGGGATGGGGTTACAAAGATTGTTAAAGATAGACTTAGTATGCCTGGCAGTTTTTCTCTGTGTTTTAGTTTGTGTTGATCCTGCCTTCTTAATTTGTGTTAATTGCGCTTTCTTATGTTAATAAAGAAGGGGAAGATGTGGGAGTGTGGCCATGGGGGTCGACAAGCCCCATGGTTGGTGATCACATCCGACTCTTAAAGATGAGACCATGAGGAAAGTAAAGCCTTGAGAGGGAACAAAGAAGGGTGATTCAGGAGACACCTTAAACAGGGACATGAAGAACAGGAACAGGGATAGTCTAACAGAACAGGGACAAAAACAAAAAAGGAATTAATAGGGACAGGCTATCAGAACAGGGACAAACAAAAAACAGCGTATGGGAGGGTCTCGCTGGCATAGGCAGGACCCACAAACAAGGACTCCAGGAGTTGGAGGGGCAGCCAGAGCCCCCCAGCTGGGCAGCACTCAGTGCCTGCCTCTCCCAGGGATGGGGTTACAAAGTTTGTTAAAGATGGAATTAGTATGCCTGGCAGTTTTTCTCTGTATTTTAGTTTGTGTTAATAGTGCTTTCTTAATTTGTGTTACTCTTGCTTTCTTAATTTCTGTTAATCGCGCCTTCTTAATTTGTGTTAAACCTGCTTTCTTAATTTGTGTTAATCGAGCTCTTTTAGGTTAATAAAGAAGGGGGAGATGTGGGAGCCTGGCCATGGGGGTCGACAAGTCCCATGGTTGGTGATAACATCCGACTCTTAAAGATGAGGCCATGAGGAAAGTAAAGCCTTGAGAGGGAACAAAGAAGGGTGATTCAGGAGACACCTTAAACAGGGACATGAAGAACAGGAACAGGGACAGGCTAACAGAGCAGGGAGAAACAAAAAACAGCATATGGGAGGGTCCCACTGGCATAGGCAGGACCCACAAACAAGGACTCCAGGAGCTGGAGGGGCAGCCAGAGCCCCCCAGCTGGGCAGCACTCAGTGCCTGCCCCTCCCAGGGATGGTTTTACAAAGATTGTTAAAGATAGACTTAGTATGCCTGGCAGTTTTTCTCTGTGTTTTAGTTTGTGTTGATCCTGCCTTCTTAATTTGTGTTAATTGCGCTTTCTTATGTTAATAAAGAAGGGGAAGATGTGGGAGTGTGGCCATGGGGGTCGACAAGCCCCATGGTTGGTGATAACATCCAACTCTTAAGGATGAGACCATCAGGAATTTAAAGAGTTGAGAGGGAACAAAGAAGGGTGATTCAGGTGACACCTTCTTGTCTGGGGTGGCTAGTTCTCCAGCCATTAATGCATGGAAGTGGCTGGGTGTTTGCTGTTGCCGGGCAAAGTTGTTGACCAATGACTAGTTAGTGGAAAGGTACTGCTGTGAGGCGGAAGTTATAGGAAGGGAGCCTTTCCTGAATAAGGGATAGAATGAAGTTGTGCCCTCACTCTGAGAGATGAAGTTATGCCCTCAGTAAGAGAGAGTTCAAGTTATGTCATCAATAATGAGGTAGCAGTTACAGATCCTGAAAGAACCCCGGTGTCCGAGCGGTCTTTACGCCACAAATCGCCCCCCAACAGGGACATGAAAACGAACAGGGACGAGAAGAATACAAACAGGGACATGAAGAAGAGGAACAGGGACAGGCAAACAGAACAGGGACAAAAACAAAAAAGGAATGAATAGGGACAGGCTAACAGAACAGGGATGACCAAAAAGAGCATATGGGAGGGCCACGATGGTTTACGCAGGACCCCCAAACAAGGACTCCAGGAGTTGGAGGGGCAGCCAGAGCCCCCCGGCTGGGCAGCACTCAGTGCCTGCCTCTCCCAGGGATGGGGTTATAAAGTTTGTTAAAGATAGACTTAGTATGCCTGGCAGTTTTTCTCTGTATTTTAGTTTGTGTTAATAGTGCTTTCTTAATTTGTGTTTCTCTTGCTTTCTTAATTTCTGTTAATCGCGCCTTCTTAATTTGTGTTAAACCTGCTTTCTTAATTTGTGTTAATCGAGCTCTTTTATGTTAATAAAGGAGGGGGAGATGTGGGAGCCTGGCCATGGGGTTAGACAAGCCCCATGGTTGGTGATAAGATCTGACTAATAAAGTAGAGACCATCAGGAAAGTAAAGCCTTGAGAGGGAACAAAGAAGGGTGATTCAGGAGACACCTTAAACAGGGACATGAAGAACAGGAACAGGGATAGTCTAACAGAACAGGGACGAAAATAAAAAAGTAATGAATAGGGACAGGCTATCAGAACAGGGACAAACAAAAAACAGCGTATGGGAGGGTCTCGCTGGCATAGGCAGGACCCCCAAACAAGGACTCCAGGAGTTGGAGGGGCAGCCAGAGCCCCCCGGCTGGGCAGCACTCAGTGCCTGCCTCTCCCAGGGTTGTGGTTACAAAGTTTGTTAAAGATGGAATTAGTATGCCTGGCATTTTTTCTCTGTATTTTAATTTGTGTTAATAGTGCTTTCTTAATTTGTGTTTCTCTAGCTTTCTTAATTTCTGTTAATCGTGCCTTCTTAATTTGTGTTAAACCTGCTTTCTTAATTTGTGTTAATCGAGCTCTTTTATGTTAATAAAGAAGGGGGAGATGTGGGAGCCTGGCCATGGGGGTCGACAAGTCCCATGGTTGGTGATAACATCCGACTCTTAAAGATGAGGCGATCAGGAAACTAAAGAGTTGAGAGGGAACAAAGAAGGGTGATTCAGGAGACACCTTAAACAGGGACATGAAGAACAGGAACAGGGATAGTCTAACAGAACAGGGACAAAAACAAAAAAGGAATGAATAGGGACAGGCTATCAGAACAGGGACAAACAAAAAACAGCATATGGGAGGGTCCCACTGGCGTATGCTGGACCCACAAACAAGGACTCCAGGAGTTGGAGGGGCAGCCAGAGCCCCCCGGCTGGGCAGCACTCAGTGCCTGCCTCTCCCAGGGATGGTTTTACAAAGATTGTTAAAGATAGACTTAGTATGCATGGCAGTTTTTCTCTGTTTTAGTTTGTGTTGATCCTGCCTTCTTAATTTGTGTTAATCGCGCTTTCTTAAGTTAATAAAGAAGGGGAAGATGTGGGAGTGTGGCCATGGGGGTCGACAAGCCCCATGGTTGGTGATAACATCGGACTCAAAGATGAAACCATCAGGAAAGTAAAGCCTTGAGAGGGAACAAAGAAGGGTGATTCAGGAGACACCTTAAACAGGGACATGAAGAACAGGAACAGGGATAGTCTAACAGAACAGGGACAAAAACAAAAAAGGAATGAATAGGGACATGCTATCAGAACAGGGACAAACAAAAAACAGCGTATGGGAGGGTCTCGCTGGCATAGACAGGACCCCCAAACAAGTACTCCAGGAGTTGGAGGGGCAGCCAGAGCCCCCCGGCTGGGCAGCACTCAGTGCCTGCCTCTCCCAGGGATGGGGTTGCAAAGTTTGTTAAAGATAGTCTTAGTATGCCTGGCAGTTTTTCTCTGTGTTTTAGTTTGTGTTGATCCTGCCTTCTTAATTTGTGTTAATTGCGCTTTCTTATGTTAATAAAGAAGGAGGAGATGTGGGAGTGTGGCCATGGGGGTCGACAAGCCCCATGGTTGGTGATCACATCCGACTCTTAAAGATGAGGCCATGAGGAAAGTAAAGCCTTGAGAGGGAACAAAGAAGGGTGATTCAGGAGACACCTTAAGCAGGGACATGAAGAACAGGAACAGGGACAGGCTAACAGAGCAGGGAGAAACAAAAAACAGCATATGGGAGGGTCCCACTGGCATAGGCAGGACCCACAAACAAGGACTCCAGGAGTTGGAGGGGCAGCCAGAGCCCCCCAGCTGGGAAGCACTCAGTGCCTGCCACTCCCAGGGATGGGGTTGCAAAGTTTGTTAAAGATAGTCTTAGTATGCCTGGCAGTTTTTCTCTGTGTTTTAGTTTGTGTTGATCCTGCTTTCTTAATTTGTGTTAATTGTGCTTTCTTATGTTAATAAAGAAGGGGAAGATGTGGGAGTGTGGCCATGGGGGTGGACAAGCCCGATGGTTGGTGATAACATCGGACTCTTAAGGATGAGACCATCAGGAAAGGAAAGCCTTGAGAGGGAATAAAGAAGGGTGATTCAGGAGACACCTTAAACAGGGACATGAAGAACAGGAACAGGGATAGTCTAACAGAACAGGGACAAACACAAAAAAGGAAAGAATAGGGACATGCTATCAGAACAGGGACAAACAAAAAACAGCGTATGGGAGGGTCTCGCTGGCATAGGCAGGACCCACAAACAAGGACTCCAGGAGTTGGAGGGGCAGCCAGAGCCCCCCAGCTGGGCAGCACTCAGTGCCTGCCACTCCCCGCGATGGGGTTGCAAAGTTTGTTAAAAATGGAATTAGTATGCCTGGCAGTTTTTCTCTGTATTTTAGTTTGTGTTAATAGTGCTTTCTTAATTTGTGTTACTCTTGCTTTCTTAATTTCTGTTAATCGCGCCTTCTTAATTTGTGTTAAACCTGCTTTCTTAATTTGTGTTAATCGAGCTCTTTTATGTTAATAAAGAAGGGGGAGATGTGGGAGCATGGCCATGGGGGTCGACAAGTCCCATGGTTGGTGATAACATCCAACTCTTAAAGATGAGACCATCAGGAAAGTAAAGCCTTGAGAGGGAATAAAGAAGGGTGATTCAGGAGACACCTTAAGCAGGGACATGAAGAACAGGAACAGGGATAGTCTAACAGAACAGGGACGAAAACAAAAAGGTAATGAATAGGGACAGGCTATCAGAACAGGGACAAACAAAAAACAGCCTATGGGAGGGTCTCGCTGGCATAGGCAGGACCCACAAACAAGGACTCCAGGAGTTGGAGGGGCAGCCAGAGCCCCCCGGCTGGGCAGCACTCAGTGCCTGCCTCTCCCAGGGATGGTTTTACAAAGATTGTTAAAGATAGACTTAGTATGCCTGGCAGTTTTTCTCTGTGTTTTAGTTTGTGTTGATCCTGCCTTCTTAATTTGTGTTAATTGCACTTTCTTATGTTAATAAAGAAGGGGAAGATGTGGGAGTGTGGCCATGGGGGTCGACAAGCCCCATGGTTGGTGATCACATCCGACTCTTAAAGATGAGACCATGAGGAAAGTAAAGCCTTGAGAGGGAACAAAGAAGGGTGATTCAGGAGACACCTTAAACAGGGACATGAAGAACAGGAACAGGGATAGTCTAACAGAACAGGGACAAAAACAAAAAAGGAATTAATAGGGACAGGCTATCAGAACAGGGACAAACAAAAAACAGCGTATGGGAGGGTCTCGCTGGTATAGGCAGGACCCACAAACAAGGACTCCAGGAGTTGGAGGGGCAGCCAGAGCCCCCCAGCTGGGCAGCACTCAGTGCCTGCCTCTCCCAGGGATGGGGTTACAAAGTTTGTTAAAGATGGAATTAGTATGCCTGGCAGTTTTTCTCTGTATTTTAGTTTGTGTTAATAGTGCTTTCTTAATTTGTGTTACTCTTGCTTTCTTAATTTCTGTTAATCGCGCCTTCTTAATTTGTGTTAAACCTGCTTTCTTAATTTGTGTTAATCGAGCTCTTTTAGGTTAATAAAGAAGGGGGAGATGTGGGAGCCTGGCCATGGGGGTCGACAAGTCCCATGGTTGGTGATAACATCCGACTCTTAAAGATGAGGCCATGAGGAAAGTAAAGCCTTGAGAGGGAACAAAGAAGGGTGATTCAGGAGACACCTTAAACAGGGACATGAAGAACAGGAACAGGGACAGGCTAACAGAACAGGGACAAACAAAAAACAGCGTATGGGAGGGTCTCGCTGGCATAGGCAGGACCCAGAAACAAGGACTCCAGGAGTTGGAGGGGCAGCCAGAGCCCCCCGGCTGGGCAGCACTCAGTGCCTGCCTCTCCCAGGGATGGGGTTACAAAGTTTGTTAAAGATGGAATTAGTATGCCTGGCAGTTTTTCTCTGTATTTTAGTTTGTGTTAATAGTGCTTTCTTAATTTGTGTTACTCTTGCTTTCTTAATTTCTGTTAATCGCGCCTTCTTAATTTGTGTTAAACCTGCTTTCTTAATTTGTGTTAATCGAGCTCTTTTATGTTAATAAAGAAGGAGGAGATGTGGGAGCGTGGCCATGGGGGTCGACAAGTCCCATGGTTGGTGATAACATCCAACTCTTAAGGATGAGACCATCAGGAATTTAAAGAGTTGAGAGGGAACAAAGAAGGGTGATTCAGGTGACACCTTCTTGTCTGGGGTGGCTAGTTCTCCAGCCATTAATGCATGGAAGTGGCTGGGTGTTTGCTGTTGCCGGGCAAAGTTGTTGACCAATGACTAGTTAGTGGAAAGGTACTGCTGTGAGGCGGAAGTTATAGGAAGGGAGCCTTTCCTGAATAAGGGATAGAATGAAGTTGTGCCCTCACTCTGAGAGGTGAAGTTATGCCCTCAGTAAGAGAGAGTTCAAGTTATGTCATCAATAAAGAGGTAGCAGTTACAGATCCTGAAAGAACCCCGTTGTCCGTGCGGTCTTTACGCCACAAATCGCCCCCCAACAGGGACAAGAAAACGAACAGGGACGAGAAGAAAACAAACAGGGACATGAAGAACAGGAACAGGGACAGGCAAACAGAACAGGGACAAAAACAAAAAAGGAATGAATAGGGACAGGCAAACGGAACAGATAAAAGAAAAAAAAAGGAATGAATAGGTACAGGCTAACAGAACAGGGACGAACAAAAAGAGCTTATGGGAGGGTCACGCTGGCTTACGCAGGACCCACAAAAAAGGACTCCAGGAGTTGGAGGGGCAGCCAGAGCCCCCCGGTTGGGCAGCACTCAGTGCCTGCCTATCCCAGGGATGGGGTTGCAAAGTTTGTTAAAGATAGTCTTAGTATGCCTGGCAGTTTTTCTCTGTGTTTTAGTTTGTGTTGATCCTGCCTTCTTAATTTGTGTTAATTGCGCTTTCTTATGTTAATAAAGAAGGAGGAGATGTGGGAGTGTGGCCATGGGGGTCGACAAGCCCCATGGTTGGTGATCACATCCGACTCTTAAAGATGAGGCCATGAGGAAAGTAAAGCCTTGCGAGGGAACAAAGAAGGGTGATTCAGGAGACACCTTAAACAGGGACATGAAGAACAGGAACAGGGATAGTCTAACAGAACAGGGACAAATACAAAAAAGTAATGAATAGGGACAGGCTATCAGAACAGGGACAAACAAAAAACAGCGTATGGGAGGGTCTCGCTGGCATAGGCAGGACCCACAAACAAGGACTCCAGGAGTTGGAGGGGCAGCCAGAGCCCCCCGGCTGGGCAGCACTCAGTGCCTGCCTCTCCCAGGGATGGGGTTACAAAGTTTGTTAAAGATGGAATTAGTATGCCTGGCAGTTTTTCTCTGTATTTTAGTTTGTGTTAATAGTGCTTTCTTAATTTGTGTTACTCTTGCTTTCTTAATTTCTGTTAATCGCGCCTTCTTAATTTGTGTTAAACCTGCTTTCTTAATTTGTGTTAATCGAGCTCTTTTAGGTTAATAAAGAAGGGGGAGATGTGGGAGCCTGGCCATGGGGGTCGACAAGTCCCATGGTTGGTGATAACATCCGACTCTTAAAGATGAGGCCATGAGGAAAGTAAAGCCTTGAGAGGGAACAAAGAAGGGTGATTCAGGAGACACCTTAAACAGGGACATGAAGAACAGGAACAGGGACAGGCTAACAGAACAGGGACAAACAAAAAACAGCGTATGGGAGGGTCTCGCTGGCATAGGCAGGACCCAGAAACAAGGACTCCAGGAGTTGGAGGGGCAGCCAGAGCCCCCCGGCTGGGCAGCACTCAGTGCCTGCCTCTCCCAGGGATGGGGTTACAAAGTTTGTAAAAGATGGAATTAGTATGCCTGGCAGTTTTTCTCTGTATTTTAGTTTGTGTTAATAGTGCTTTCTTAATTTGTGTTACTCTTGCTTTCTTAATTTCTGTTAATCGCGCCTTCATAATTTGTGTTAAACCTGCTTTCTTAATTTGTGTTAATCGAGCTCTTTTATGTTAATAAAGAAGGAGGAGATGTGGGAGCGTGGCCATGGGGGTCGACAAGTCCCATGATTGGTGATAACATCCAACTCTTAAGGATGAGACCATCAGGAATTTAAAGAGTTGAGAGGGAACAAAGAAGGGTGATTCAGGTGACACCTTCTTGTCTGGGGTGGCTAGTTCTCCAGCCATTAATGCATGGAAGTGGCTGGGTGTTTGCTGTTGCCAGGCAAAGTTGTTGACCAATGACTAGTTAGTGGAAAGGTACTGCTGTGAGGTGGAAGTTATAGGAAGGGAGCCTTTCCTGAATAAGGGATAGAATGAAGTTGTGCCCTCACTCTGAGAGATGAAGTTATGCCCTCAGTAAGAGAGAGTTCAAGTTATGTCATCAATAAAGAGGTAGCAGTTACAGATCCTGAAAGAACCCCGTTGTCCATGCGGTCTTTACGCCACAAATCGCCCCCCAACAGGGACAAGAAAACGAACAGGGACGAGAAGAAAACAAACAGGGACATGAAGAACAGGAACAGGGACAGGCTAACAGAACAGGGACAAAAACAAAAAAGGAATGAATAGGGACAGGCAAACGGAACAGATAAAAGAAAAAAAAAGGAATGAATAGGTACAGGCTAACAGAACAGGGACGAACAAAAAGAGCTTATGGGAGGGTCACGCTGGCATAGGCAGGACCTCCAAACAAGGACTCCAGGAGTTGGAGGGGCAGCCAGAGCCCCCCGGCTGGGCAGCACTCAGTGCCTGCCTATCCCAGGTATGGGGTTGCAAAGTTTGTTAAAGATAGTCTTAGTATGCCTGGCAGTTTTTCTCTGTGTTTTAGTTTGTGTTGATCCTGCCTTCTTAATTTGTGTTAATTGCGCTTTCTTATGTTAATAAAGAAGGAGGAGATGTGGGAGCGTGGCCATGGGGGTCCACAAGCCCTATGGTTGGTGATAACATCCGACTCTTAAAGATGAGGCCATCAGGAAAGTAAAGAGTTGAGAGGGAACAAAGTAGAGTGATTCAGGAGACACCTTAACCAGGGACATGAAGAACAGGAACAGGGACAGGCTAACAGAGCAGGGAGAAACAAAAAACAGCATATGGGAGGGTCCCACTGGCATAGGCAGGACCCACAAAGAAGGACTCCAGGAGTTGGAGGGGCAGCCAGAGCCCCCCAGCTGGGCAGCACTCAGTGCCTGCCTCTCCCAGGGATGGTTTTACAAAGATTGTTAAAGATAGACTTAGTATGCCTGGCAGTTTTTCTCTGTGTTTTAGTTTGTGCTGATCCTGCCTTCTTAATTTGTGTTAATCGCGCTTTCTTAAGTTAATAAAGAGGGGGAAGATGTGGGAGTGTGGCCATGGGGGTCGACAAGCCCCATGGTTGGTGATCACATCCGACTCTTAAAGATGAGTCCATCAGGAAAGTAAAGCCTTGAGAGGGAACAAAGAAGGGTGATTCAGGAGACACCTTAAGGAGGGACATGAAGAACAGGAACAGGGATAGTCTAACAGAACAGGGACAAAAACAAAAAAGGAATGAATAGGGACATGCTATCAGAACAGGGACAAACAAAAAACAGCGTATGGGAGGGTCTCGCTGGCATAGGCAGGACCTCCAAACAAGGACTCCAGGAGTTGGAGGGGCAGCCAGAGCCCCCCGGCTGGGCAGCACTCAGTGCCTGCCTCTCCCAGGGTTGTGGTTACAAAGTTTGTTAAAGATGGAATTAGTATGCCTGGCAGTTTTTCTCTGTATTTTAGTTTGTGTTAATAGTGCTTTCTTAATTTGTGTTTCTCTAGCTTTCTTAATTTCTGTTAATCGCGCCTTCTTAATTTGGGTTAAACCTGCTTTCTTAATTTGTGTTAATCGAGCTCTTTTATGTTAATAAAGAAGGGGGAGATGTGGGAGCATGGCCATTGGGGTCGACAAGTCCCATGGTTGGTGATAACATCCAACTCTTAAAGATGAGACCATCAGGAAAGTAAAGCCTTGAGAGGGAACAAAGAAGGGTGATTCAGGAGACACCTTAAGCAGGGACATGAAGAACAGGAACAGGGATAGTCTAACAGAACAGGGACGAAAACAAAAAGGTAATGAATAGGGACAGGCTATCAGAACAGGGACAAACAAAAAACAGCCTATGGGACGGTCTCGCTGGCATAGGCAGGACCCCCAAACAAGGACTCCAGGAGTTGGAGGGGCAGCCAGAGCCCCCCGGCTGGGCAGCACTCAGTGCCTGCCTCTCCCAGGGATGGTTTTACAAAGATTGTTAAAGATAGACTTAGTATGCCTGGCAGTTTTTCTCTGTGTTTTAGTTTGTGTTGATCCTGCCTTCTTAATTTGTGTTAATTGCGCTTTCTTATGTTAATAAAGAAGGAGGAGATGTGGGAGTGTGGCCATGGGGGTCGACAAGCCCCATGGTTGGTGATCACATCCGACTCTTAAAGATGAGGCCATGAGGAAAGTAAAGCCTTGAGAGGGAACAAAGAAGGGTGATTCAGGAGACACCTTAAGCAGGGACATGAAGAACAGGAACAGGGACAGGCTAACAGAGCAGGGAGAAACAAAAAAACAGCATATGGGAGGGTCCCACTGGCATAGGCAGGACCCACAAAGAAGGACTCCAGGAGTTGGAGGGGCAGCCAGAGCCCCCCGGCTGGGCAGCACTCAGTGCCTGCCTCTCCCAGGGATGGTTTTACAAAGATTGTTAAAGATAGACTTAGTATGCCTGGCAGTTTTTCTCTGTGTTTTAGTTTGTGCTGATCCTGCCTTCTTAATTTGTGTTAATCGCGCTTTCTTAAGTTAATAAAGAAGGGGAAGATGTGGGAGTGTGGCCATGGGGGTCGACAAGCCCCATGGTTGGTGATCACATCCGACTCTTAAAGATGAGTCCATCAGGAAAGTAAAGCCTTGAGAGGGAACAAAGAAGGGTGATTCAGGAGACACCTTAAGGAGGGACATGAAGAACAGGAACAGGGATAGTCTAACAGAACAGGGACAAAAACAAAAAAGGAATGAATAGGGACATGCTATCAGAACAGGGACAAACAAAAAACAGCGTATGGGAGGGTCTCGCTGGCATAGGCAGGACCTCCAAACAAGGACTCCAGGAGTTGGAGGGGCAGCCAGAGCCCCCCGGCTGGGCAGCACTCAGTGCCTGCCTCTCCCAGGGATGTTTTTACAAAGATTGTTAAAGATAGACTTAGTATGCCTGGCAGTTTTTCTCTGTTTTAGTTTGTGTTGATCCTGCCTTCTTAATTTGTGTTAATCGCGCTTTCGTAAGTTAATAAAGAAGGGGAAGATGTGGGAGTGTGGCCATGGCGGTCGACAAGCCCCATGGTTGGTGATAACATCGGACTCTTAAAGATGAGACCATCAGGAAAGTAAAGCCTTGAGAGGGAACAAAGAAGGGTGATTCAGGAGACACCTTAAACAGGGACATGAAGAACAGGAACAGGGATAGTCTAACAGAACAGGGACAAAAACAAAAAAGGAATGAATAGGGACAGGCTATCAGAACAGGGACAAACAAAAAACAGCGTATGGGAGGGTCTCGCTGGCATAGGCAGGACCCCCAAACAAGGACTCCAGGAGTTGGAGGGGCAGCCAGAGCCCCCCGGCTGGGCAGCACTCAGTGCCTGCCACTCCCAGGGATGGGGTTGCAAAGTTTGTTAAAGATGGAATTAGTATGCCTGGCAGTTTTTCTCTGTATTTTAGTTTGTGTTAATAGTGCTTTCTTAATTTGTGTTACTCTTGCTTTCTTAATTTCTGTTAATCGCGCCTTCTTAATTTGTGTTAAACCTGCTTTCTTAATTTGTGTTAATCGAGCTCTTTTATGTTAATAAAGAAGGGGGAGATGTGGGAGCATGGCCATGGGGGTCGACAAGTCCCATGGTTGGTGATAACATCCAACTCTTAAAGATGAGACCATCAGGAAAGTAAAACCTTGAGAGGGAACAAAGAAGGGTGATTCAGGAGACACCTTAAACAGGGACATGAAGAACAGGAACAGGGATAGTCTAACAGAACAGGGACGAAAACAAAAAGGGAATGAATAGGGACAGGCTATCAGAACAGGGACAAACAAAAAACAGCCTATGGGAGGGTCTCGCTGGCATAGGCAGGACCCACAAACAAGGACTCCAGGAGTTGGAGGGGCAGCCAGAGCCCCCCGGCTGGGCAGCACTCAGTGCCTGCCTCTCCCAGGGATGGTTTTACAAAGATTGTTAAAGATAGACTTAGTATGCCTGGCAGTTTTTCTCTGTGTTTTAGTTTGTGTTGATCCTGCCTTCTTAATTTGTGTTAATCGCGCTTTCTTGTGTTAATAAAGAAGGGGAAGATGTGGGAGTGTGGCCATGGGGGTCGACAAGCCCCATGGTTGGTGATCACATCCGACTCTTAAGGATGAGACCATCAGGAATTTAAAGAGTTGAGAGGGAACAAAGAAGGGTGATTCAGGTGACACCTTCTTGTCTGGGGTGGCTAGTTCTCCAGCCATTAATGCATGGAAGTGGCTGGGTGTTTGCTGTTGCCGGGCAAAGTTGTTGACCAATGACTAGTTAGTGGAAAGGTACTGCTGTGAGGCGGAAGTTATAGGAAGGGAGCCTTTCCTGAATAAGGGATAGAATGAAGTTGTGCCCTCACTCTGAGAGATGAAGTTATGCCCTCAGTAAGAGAGAGTTCAAGTTATGTCATCAATAATGAGGTAGCAGTTACAGATCCTGAAAGAACCCCGGTGTCCGAGCGGTCTTTACGCCACAAATCGCCCCCCAACAGGGACATGAAAACGAACAGGGACGAGAAGAATACAAACAGGGACATGAAGAAGAGGAACAGGGACAGGCAAACAGAACAGGGACAAAAACAAAAAAGGAATGAATAGGGACAGGAAAACGGAACAGGGACAAAAACAGAAAAGGAATGATCAGGTACAGGCTAACAGAACAGGGATGACCAAAAAGAGCATATGGGAGGGCCACGAT